>NC_053440.1:57787717-58103458 GCF_007990345.1 Gossypium hirsutum
ACAGAAAGAATGTATTTTCAAGAATACACATAAGAATGGTGCCTCATTACGCAGATTGGTTCCTTACAAACTTTCCGAACCCTTCTGAGTTGACAGGTTTCAGAGATCTGCAATTGCTTCAAGAGTTCTATCTTTCTTTTGGTTCAAGTAAAGGAAGATCATCATATCCCCCCCGATCAAATTTGATCCGCTCCAGTCCTGATGTTCCAATCCTGCCCAATACTTGAGTCGCCCTTTTCGGGTTTTCGACTCAAGCCCTCTTTGGTCTCAAAGTGCCCTTTACGGGCTTTCACCTTAGCCTCTCCAAAGTCCTTTTTTTTTTTTTAGGAAGCAAAGCGCCCTTCACGGGTTTCACTTTGGTTCCGCTTTCTTTCAAGTGAAGTATTTCTTGACGGAATCTGCGTTTACAGGATTTGGTAGACTTTTGCCATCCATCTCGCTAGGATCAAGCTCACCGGAAAAGGCCTTCTTTCACATAGGCTTCCAATTTGGCATCCATTTCCTCTAAAATCTTTTGCATAGGAGAATCTTTTTTAGTACCAAGTCCCCTTCACGAATTCTCGGGGCGAACCTTTTATTATAGGCTCGCATCATTCGTTTCTGGTACATTTGCCCATGGTGAATAGCTCTTAGCCTCTTTTCTCTATTAGGTTCAACTGATCGTACCGAGATTGGATCCAGTCGGCTTCATCCACTGTAGCTCGATAACACCGTAGAGAAGGGATTTCGACTTCAATGGGTAATACTGCCTCCATTCCATAAACCAGAGAAAAAGGCGTTGCCCAGTAGAAGTTCTAACAGATGTTCGATAGGCAAGGAGAGCAAATGATAATTTCTCATGCCAATCCTGTAGGTTTCAGTCATTTTCCCCACAATCCTTTTAATGTTTTTATTGGCGCCTCCACTGCACCATTCATTTTTTGACGATACGGCGATGAGTTATGATGCTGATTTTAATTTGACAACTCAGCATTGTGCTATTATCAAGTTCATCGCATTGTCAGATATGATCCTCTCAGGCATTCCATATCGACAATAATCTCCTTCTTCAAGAATTGCTGACTACTGCTTTCGTGACATTGCATATGAGCAGCCTCCACCACTTGGTAAGTAATCAATTACTACGAAGATGAGCGATGCCCATTAGAAGCCTTTGGTGATATTGGCCCAATAACATCCATACCCCACATGGAAAACGGCCAAGGAGAGGTCATGACGTGAAGAGGTGAAGGGGGCGCGTGTATTTTGTCTCCGTAAATTTGGCATTTGTGGCATTTCCTGGCATGATCAATGCAATCTCCTTCCATGGTGGGCCAATAGTACCCAAATCTCATGATCTGTCTGGCCATCGTGAAACCACTGGCGTGCGTCCCACAAATACCCTCATGGACTTCTTCCAAAATTTTCTTGCTTCCAGCATCCAACCTTACAGTATTGATCCTCCTTCTTTATATAACACTTCTCCATCTAAGACATATTCAATGGCTATCTTTCTCAGAGTTTTTGTCATTCTCTGTCGCTTGATCAGGGTATTCCCGATTCTTCACATATTGTAGGATACTCTGATACCAAGGACAATCATCTTTTCCCTCCTCCTCAATATTGCAGCAATTAGCCGGGGTCTCAGAGATACTCATCTGAACAGGCCCATTGCTTCAAGTCTATTCACCTGAATCATTGAAGCTAGAGTAGCTAAAGCATCAGCCATTTGGTTTCCTCCCGTGGGAGGTAATAGAAGGTGATATCGTCAAACTCCTCAGCCAATTCAAGAACTAGTTTTCTATAACCGATTAGCTTAGGATCTCTAGTCTCCCACTCCCCTTTGAGTTGGTATATCACCAACGCTGAATCCCCGTATACTCTCAATACTTTGATGTTCCGTTCAATGGCTGCACGAATGCCATAATCATGCTTCATATTCTGCCATGTTATTTGTACAATCGAAGTCCAGCTGCTAGCAACAGGATAATGATCTCCACTTGGGGATACCAAAACTGCCCCAACTCCGTTACCCGTAGCATTTGAAGCTCCATCAAAATTTAGCCTCCATACATGGTCCATTTGAGGATTCTTCAGTATTCGCCACATACATCAAGTCCTCGTTTGGAAAATCGAAGTTCAATGATTCATAGTCCTCCAAGGCTCTACTAGCTAGGAAATCGGCTATTGCACTTCCCTTTATGGCCTTCTGACTGACATATACTATATCAAATTCTGAGAGCAAGATCTGCCATCTAGCCATTCTCCCGTTCAAAGCAGTCGATTCCATCATATACTTTAAAGGATCTAACTTTGAAATCAGCCAAGTCGTGTAATACAACATATACTGCCTCAGTCTTCGGGTCGCCCAGATTAGAGCACAACACAACTTCTCAATTGATGAGTACCTCATTTCGCAATCGGTAAATTCTTACTGAGGTAGTATATTGCCCTTTCTTCTTTCCCGTCTCATCATGCTAGCCAATACGCATCCCATGGAATTCTCCAACACTGTTAGATACAATATCAATGGCCTATCTGGACTTGGAGGTGATAAGACTGGGGTATTAGCCAAGTACTGCTTTATCTTATCGAAAGCCTTCTGACACTCTTCATCCCATTCACCCGGATTATGTTTCTTTAAGAGCCGGAATACTGGATCACATTTCTCTGTCAGTTGTGAGATGAACCGAGCAATGTAATTCAGCCTCCCTAGGAAACCTCGAACCTCCTTCTGAGTTCGCGGGGGAGGTAAATCTCGTATTGCCTTTACTTTGTCTGGGTCAACCTCGATCCCCTTTTTGCTAACCATGAAGCCTAATAACTTTCCTGATCTGGCTCCAAACGTGCATTTGGCCGGGTTAAGCTTGAGCTAGAATTTCTTTAATCTCAAAAATAACCTTTTCAAGACTTGAACATGCTCTTCTTCCGTTCTAGACTTCGCGATCATATCGTCAACATAGACTTCGATCTCCTTGTGCATCATGTCGTGAAACAAAGTCACCATAGCTCTTTGATACGTTGCTCCCGCATTCTTCAATCCGAAGGGCATTACCTTGTAACAGAATGTTCCCCATAAGGTAATGAATGTGGTTTTTCTCATGTCTCCATGATGCATCTTTATTTGATTGTATCCAGAGAAACCGTCCATGAAAGAAAACAATGAATAGCCTGCCGTGTTATCTACCAAAGTATCAATGTGAGGCAGTGGAAAGTTGTCCTTTGGACTAGCCTTGTTCAAATCCCTATAATCCACACACATTCGTACCTTTCCATCTTTTTTGGGAACAGGGACGATGTTGGCTACCCAATCCGAATACTTGACCTCTTGTAAGAATCCAGCGTCGAATTGTCTTTTGACTTCTTCTCTTATTTTCAACACAATGTCAGGTCTCATTCTCCTGAGCTTCTGTTGAACGGGTTTACAATCCTCCTTTATGGGCAGACGATGCACCACAATGTTAGTACTTAGCCCAGGCATATCTTGGTACGACCACGCGAAAACATCCTTGAATTCTCGGAGCAAATTAATGAGGTCTTGCCTTGTCTTTGCGGTGATTTCAGTTCCAATCTTCACCTCCTTTCCATCCTCTAGGCTCACTATTTCTAATGATTCCCTATGAGGTAGGATATGCTTATCCTCTTGTTCCACCATTCTTAACAAGTCCGGAGATGCATCATAATCTTCGTCATTTTCAAAGTCGCAGGATTCCTCTAAACACACTTCTTGCTCAAAAATAGGCTCCGCGTTTGAGGCAGCGTCACTCATGTCATTGATATCTGAAGACCTATGAGAGCATGTCAAAGAATATACCAGGAATATAAATTTACGAATATGTTTGTGCAAAAGAATTGCAAATGAAAGAATTATTTGTAAGACAATCAACCGAATGAAAAATATAAAAGGAAAAAAATGACTGATTGAGATGAACGTAGACACGTATTTCATTAAAATAATGATATTTAGGCCCAATGCCTATTTCACAAAAGATTTCATATCGTTCCTAGGCCAACAAACAACAGGAATGTTTTGAGCATTACTCTGAATAAGCCCTAAAGACTACAGGGATTTCTTCAGCAGTCCAATTGTTTAGCTCGCTTCCAGGCTCATAAGGGCAGATCTCCAACAAAGCCCTCCTTTCCGTTGCTTCTATGGCGTTGGTATAAACATCTTCCAACATTCCTCCCATGCCGCTACCGGACACTCCACATTCAGAATGAATAAATCCTCCCGACACAAAAGATGTAGATATGTGGGGAAAGGTTAAAGGCTCACACTTAGCTTCATGTCCATTCAAACGCGCCCTCCTTCTCTCTTGTCTCTTCTCTACTTCTTTCTTCTTCTGTTTCACGTCTGGCCTGTACCCTAAACCAAATCTATCAAACTTTTCCTTCGGCATTGGTGCCTCAATCCTTCCCTGAAGATATTTTCCCAATCCTTTCCCGGGTAAGGCTCCTCTTCCTACCATCAATCGCAATCCCATTTCAGTGGTCCTGGATATTTTCGGTACTGGAATTCTATTTCCCTCCGCAATAAACATCGCGTTCACGAATTCTAACGACCGAAAAGAACATTCTAGTGCCTCATCGTTGATGTCCACATAAGGTGCATCGCTAGTCATCATTGCGATAATATCCTCCTCTGCATCTATTGTTACCAAACGATCCTCCGATACCAACTTCACCTTCTGATGTAATGATGAAGGTACTGCCCCTGCTGAGTGTATCCACGGTCTCCCCAATAGACAGTTGTAGGAGGGTTTAATATCCATTACCAAGAAATCCACCTCATAAGTGACTGGGCCAATCCTTAATGGCACCTCAATTCTCCCCATAACCTCCTTTTTTGTTCCATCAAATGCCCTTACTATGCTCTGGCATGCTTTCATGTGCGAACTGTCTATTGGTAATCGACTAAGAGTGGACAAAGGCAATACATTTAGTGCAGATCCATTATCAACCAAGGCCCCCGGGAGTGTGTACCCTTTGCATCGGACAGTAACGTGCAGGGCTTTAGTAGAACCTCTACCTCCGGATGGTATTTCATCATCATTGAAGAAGATAAAATTGTCAGCACCAATATTGTTGATCAACCGATCCAACTTGTTTACCAAAATATCGTCAGCCACATATGTTTCGTTTAGCACCTTTAAGAGTGCATTCCGATGTACTTCTGAGTTTAAGAGTAAAGCTAATACCGAAATGCGGGCTGGCTGTTTGTGCAGTTGCTCCACAACACTGTATTCGCTGTGTTTCAAAACTTCAAAAACTCCTTTGCCTCCTCTTCTTTTATTGGTTCATTTACCAATGGCTCAACTTCTACTGCTTTCCCTTTCCTCTGCTCTTTCTTCCAATCCTCTTCCCTGGGCGACTCTGCTTGAGCGTCATATCCTTTTCCATTGCGCGCGTAAGAACCTATTCCCTGATTTCTTTCTGCTTCTTTTCCCAAAATGGTCACATTACACCCGTAATTCCACGGCACCATTTTGTTATCTTTATAAGAGAAATTTGATGGTTTCTGGATTACAATTTTCGGCGTTACCTGAGCCCTAACCTCATTACCCTTAGGGCGTGAGATAATGACCACAGGATGATTTATTTTTGGAGCCTTTGTTCCCAACTCTGTCGCGCATATGCTCCTCATTTCTTTCACATCTTCATAAAACCTCATCTCCTTGTTATCCATCATGCTTTGAACCAAGGCCTTGAATCCTTCACATTCTTGGATTTCATGCCCTGTTTCATGGTGAAATTCACAATAATTTCCCATCTCATGCCCTTTCTCAGAATCTGAAATAACCAACCCTCTTTTCGCCATTTCTTTCCAGACCCATTTCAATGGAGTTTTTACTTCAGCAATGTTAGTCTTGACTTCTTCTCCCGTACCTTCGCTAACCATATTCACCCCTTTATCTGCGTGATTAGGTAACGGATTCTTTGCGTTAGGTGAGTCGTCAAGTTTGACGACACCCAAATTGATAAGTCCTTCTACTACCTTCTTGAAGGCCGTACAATTTTCTATCGAGTGCCTAGAAATTCCCGCATGATAATCACATTGCGCGTTCGTATCATACCATTTTGGATACGGGGGTTGTAGAGGACTCAAGTAACGAGGAGCAACAACATGTGCATCGAATAAAGTCTGATACAACTCCTTGTATGACATCGGGATTGGCGTGAATTGGGGCTTTTCAGTAGTTTGCCTAGCTCCCGACTCTTGTCTTGAGGATCCCTGTTGATTAGCAACCGCTTTCTTTGGCTGATTTACGGTAATTGACCTACCATAAGTATTCACATTATTCACTTCATTTTCTCTTTTCCTCGGGGGTGCCCTCCTATTATTTTCTCCTCCATCTATTTTTCCACTTTTAATGGCATGCTCAATCATTTCACCATTCATGATTATATCTGAGAAATTTCTTGATGCGCTTCCCAACATGTGAGTGATGAACGGGGCTTTCAAAGTATTAATAAAAAGCGTCGTCATCTCTTTTTCCAAAAGTGGTGGTTGCACCTGAACCGCCACCTCTCGCCACCTCTGCGCATATTGTCTGAAGCTTTCGTTCAATTTCTTCTCTAAATTTTGCAGAGTTATCCTGTCAGGCATCATTTCTGAGACATGATTGTATTGTCTCAAGAAAGCCTGTGCTAAATCCCTCCAAGTAGCGATTTTAGCTCGGCTCAGCTGATTGTACCACTTTGACACCGCTCCCGTAAGACTTTCTTGAAAGCAATGTATTAATAATTGATCATTATTAATATGCCCCGTCATTCTTCTACAAAACATAGTAATATGGGATCCTGGGCAACTAGTCCCGTTGTATTTCTCGAATTCCGGCATCTTAAATTTGTAAGGGAGCACCAAGTCCGGAACCAAGCTCAGATCCTTTGCATCTGTTCCATAACTTCGATGCTTTCTATTGCCCTAAACTTCTCTTCTATCCATTTCCATTTCTCCTCAAATTGTTTTGGAAATTCCTCCTTCGCCTTGTCCTTTTCAACCATCTCGTCTAGATCTGGGACCGCAATATTATTCGGGCTATCACCGGGATTAAAGCCCACTCCGGGTTGAAAATTCATTGGGATTGAAGCATCGCCTTGAAACTGCTGGGGTCTAACCGACACAGAGGGTCTCCGCGAATGCAGCTCGGCTTGTACTTGCGCATGTGAAGGCGTGAAACCTGGAGGATAAAGTGGTTCACCATTGTTTTCTTCTTCACTAACAATCACAGGACCTTTACCCTTATCTACTCCCTTCAATAATTGCGTCATCTTAGCCACCAGATCATTTTGGGACTCCTCCATCTTTTGCACCATGTCACGCTGAATCTTTTCTATTTGCTCTTTCATTTGCGCCTGCAACTGGTCTTGCATTTCTTTCTGAAGTCGCTCTAGCTTCTCCAACCTTTGGTCCATAATTTTTGCCTTAGCTCGGGTGCCGTAACTTTGTTGGTTTTCCAGGTTAACTGAAATGATTTTATTCAATTAGGTTTTTTTTATGGTCATTAATGCATATGATGTGATGCAATGCATGAAAAGAATGCAAAGAAAAAGAGGCACTGATTCTAATTCAACTTCGTTAGAAAACTTTACTAGATAAAGAGCTTCTTTACATAAAATAGACTACATATACGGCTTTGCCCTCACACTCAAAGCCTTAACCTTTCTAAGAAGCCAAGCTAATTCTCGGCCCCTGTCCGACTCTGACTCATACTTCAAACTTAATAGATCAGCCTGAACCGCTAGAGTCTGCAGATGATCAGCTACTTCGCGCACTTGAGCCACCGCCTCTCCCATAATATAATCTCTTTCTCTAATCTGCTCTTGAGACCGACGGAATTGTCTTTGCCACTGCTCATTATTTTCTTCCAGAAGCTCTATCCGGATTTCACTATTCTGCAATGCATTCTCTAGCTCTCCTATTTGTCCTTTTAAGTCTTCAATTTTGTCTAAGCTCGCCCTTAATTCAACCGTAGCATTACGATTACAGTACTAGTGAAGCGATCTTTCTAGTTCAGTTATCCGGACCTTCAACTCCGTCTTCTCATCTTGGCAAACTAGTAGACTCTTTCCCAAGGCGACTTCTCGAGCCTGAGTATCCTGAAATTTCTTTTCCCATTGATTAGCTCTCGTCTTTTCCTCCTGAATTTCTTGTCGCCATTGTTCTGGCGTTTTACCCAAGCCAGCAGTTCTTACCGACCTGCGCAACTTCTTGTAATCTGTCTTCAGGCTGTCTAAATCTTCTTCTGCTTTGTTCTTTCCTTTTCTCAATTTATCGGCCTCTAATCTTTGAATGTCCACATCCAGTCCTAACTGCATTTTTTCTTCCTCTAGTTGTTCTATCTTCTTCCCCAATTCTAAACTCCTTTTTTCAAATTCTTGTTTAATGATTTCCATCTCAGAAGGCAAAACTTGTAAGCGTTCCTCTAAAGATCGAGCAGTTTCTGAATTTGACGCCGGGATGTTGTCGTTGATCCTTTGATCACGCCACTGACCATACTCGGGGGAATTGTCGACCCACGGCTAAGATCTTCATTCGACGAGTCTGGTTCCAGGCACTAGATATTTCTCGAACCTTCTTCTTGTAAATGTCCTCCCTATAGGAAAAATCACTATAAGCCAACCCTTGCGTTGCTGGTATGAATTATCGTGATCTATACTGTCTTGATACGAGTAGAGGAGCATATCCGATAGCTCCCCATATCCCGAGCAGCGGAACCCAGTCAAAATCTCTACATCGATACAATATCTCATCAGGAATTAACCAAGGAGCCCTCCATTCAATATCTTCATCCTGGAGATTCTGGAGTATCTCTATCCATTTTCCTTCTGAAATATCATCCCGTCTTGGCGTGGCCACCAATTCTCCTAGAGGGGAGTAGTTATCAGAGAATACCCAATAGGAGACCTTTTCGACCTTCCAGAAGTGGCTATGGAACCATGCCAATAAGAGCTGCGCGCATCCAATAAACCTTCCCTCCCCTGCTTTTCGACACGCATTCAGGATCTAAAAGTTTCAGCGAGTATTGCCGGAACCGGTGTCACCCCTTTACTAAGCCGATCAAACAAATCAGATACAGCCTCGTCTATGTGTCCTAAAGCTTTGGGGAAAACCACTAGTCCATAGATACCTAAAGCGAAGACATCGACCCTTTTCTTCAAGTCAGGATGTACAAGCACCAAATCTCGCAAACTTTTCCAAGGAACACATTTACTGTCGCCTTTCTGTTGGATCCGGGCAGCGACCCACTGCTCGCTCATCCCAGTGATGTTCATTAATTTCTTTAACAACGGAGGGACACAAGCAGCTCTGGAATAAGCCTTGTCGACTTGAATCTTTGGGCACCGAAGCAAGGTCGTATACTCCTCCACAGTAGGCGTTAAATCTACCTTCCCAAAAGTGAAACAACTGTAGGCAGGATTCCAAAACTGAGCGAGGGCTCGGAATAAATACTTGTCCACTTTGACACTAAGCAGATAAGGTAGGTCACCGTAATTACAATAGAACAGCTGCTTGGCCTCGACATCCCATTGATCCCAGACTTCTTTCATTTCTCGAAGGTCATTCTGGATTACACTGATACGGGTAAAATCCCACAATTCTGACATGTACCCTTTGGTAAGACTATCGCCTTTCTCCCGCTGTGTCGTTTCAGCCCATATTCGCACAGCCGCATTATCCTCTACTTTATCAACAAACCCCTTTTCCATGATAAGCTTTCTACTGAGAAACTGAATGTAAATCGACACCTCTTTTAGAATGAAGATGCCATGCAATCACAAACAAAATAAATTAGCATTAAACACAGAATAAGATTTAAAATAAGCGGCAAATAAATACAACACTCATTTAGGTAAGCACTAAAAATTGGAGTAGCTCTACTTAGGTCAGTTCCTATGGCTCATTACATGTGGTTTGGCTCTAAAGTAGGGTACCTGAACCAGCAGATTCCTCGATCCTCACCCATTATAGGCTCATACGGACCAAGTTCGATTCAGGGGGATACATTTCCCTATGGCCATGCGGAGATGAAAATCTCACGAAGACATAGGTACGGATGTATCCCGGAAGCGATTCACTATCCCATGCGGAGGTGAAAACCTCACGAAGGCGTAGTTTCTCACTCCCACTTAAAAAGGTGTGACCAACGGTCATGCAATGCAATGCAGAAAGATATATAAAAATTTAAAATACACAACCTGATGAAAACTATAACTCAAAACAAATGAAATGCAACGAGAGGATCGT
Source organism: Gossypium hirsutum (assembly GCF_007990345.1). Classification (NCBI taxonomy): domain Eukaryota; kingdom Viridiplantae; phylum Streptophyta; class Magnoliopsida; order Malvales; family Malvaceae; genus Gossypium; species Gossypium hirsutum. Next base: position 57,797,946 of record NC_053440.1, read on the forward strand.
AAATTTAAACCAAAATTTTAACTTTCGACAAAAGACAAAAATAATCAACTCGTGGCTTGACTCTCTTATTTTAAGTCCCCAGCGGAGTCGCCATGCTGTTGACACCATTTTTGATGAAAACGGGGTCGACTTGGGTTTTGATGAAAACGAAAAAAACGGGAGTCGCCACCAATCCTTTTTGGGGTGTGATTGGGTCACCTTGGAAAGATGTTGTTTTTAATAAATAATTTGATCTTATTAAAACAACGGTTTTGGTCTACGAAATTTAGGAAACGGGTTCGGGAGTCGGTTACGTACGAGGAAGGGTTAGCACCCTCGTAACGCCCAGAAATTGGTACCTAGTTGATTATCTAATGTCTTGATGTCGAAAATTGAGAACTTGAAAAAATTAAAAAAAATATGATCCTAGCATTAAAGTTTTGGAAAAAGAAGTATATTTCACGTTAATCGAGAAAGAGAATCATATCCAGTAAGTTAGAATACAATGTCTCAAACTCCCGATACGCGAATAAAAAATGCTTATTTAAAAGATATTTTAGCCATTTCGGATTTAAAATGAGATCACGACCAGTAAGTTAGGACGCGACTCTTTTTAAGATCCCGGGATCATTTAAAATTTGAGCTTGAAAAGATTCGTGCATTTAGATTTATCGAGAAAAACGAAACCCAGTAAGTTAGGGCACGATTTTCTCGATTCCAAACACGAAATGCTATTTTTTGAAAAAATAAATTTTGTTATATCGAGTAAAAATAAAGCACAAAATCATAGTGAAAGCAAATTACATTATTTATGCATAGCAAGATCATAATGAACATGAAAATATAAAAACGATGCAAACAATAGCAATTAATTTGAACGATCAAATTTATAACATACAAAATAACACAATATAAAAAAAACGAAAAAATTTAAATCATCCATTCAAAATAATGACAAAAATGAAATAAATAAATAGCAAATACAATTAAGTATAGAAAGATATATATAGACATGAGCTAAAATATGTGTATACATGAATTAATAAAATATATAAAGTATATTTTAATAAAATAAATTAATATACGTATATATAAAAACATGTACATATATATAGATGTATAAAACTAATGGAATACGAAAATAAAGAAATACATATAAAAAGTAAGTGTATACATATTGTAAAGTAAAAGAAAAAATATATATGTACAAATTAAAGTTTTAAAATATGAAAATATACATATGTATACAAATAAATACGTTAATTTATATACATGTTAAAAATATATTGAAAAGGTGTATGTATGTGGATTTTAAAAATATATGAAAAAGTATATTTTAAACTATAAAGATTATATATAAATATGTATATATTTATAAGAATGAAAACATGTATATAGATCTATAGATATGTACATAAGTTATAAAATGTATGAAAATATATAAGTATATATATATTATAAGAATAATGCATGTATGTCATACAAATATATGCATATATATATACGTACCAAAGGTTTAAATAAAATAAATAAAATAAATAGGAAGAAATAATAATAATAATGATAATAATAATAATAATAATAAATTTATTAAGGAAATATAAAAAATAAAAAGGACTAAACTAAAGATCTAAACGAAATTCGGGGTCAAAACATAAATAAATTAAAGCGGAGGGACTATTCTGAATGCGCATAGAAAAAGCGGGGGACTGGATGGGAAATAACCCTTGTCGATTAAACGACACAGTTCCAACGAAGTCAATGCGCATAGTCCAGGGACCGAACTGAAACAGAAGCAGAAATCGATGCCAAAATTGCAAATATAAAAAGAAGACCGCATTAAAAAGATAAGAAATGCTGAGGGACCAAGGCAGGAATTATCCCAGGAGTCAAAAACGCGCGGGTCAGAGCTCAATACGGCGCCGTTTTGGAGTTACTGATCAGACTCCAAACAGCGTCGTTTCACATCATACAATAGCCCCCCCCAAAACCTAATCTGGTAGCCTACACTCATCCTTTAACAAAAGAAAAAAAGAAACAAAAAAACAGAGAGCCAAATGCTCTCTCCTCCGCGCCGTTCCGACAACAGGCCGCTCGAGAGCCCCCCCTCGCCTTCGCCTATTCAACTCCGACTTACCAGGAGGAGAAGAAGGCTTCATCGGCGCCGTTTCTTAAACAATAATGGCGTTCAAACGGCCCTCGACCTTAGCCCGTTCTCCGATGGCGACGAGGAGGGCCAAGATCGCGACCACAAGGTAATCTCCCTCCCTTTTAAACTTTGTTTTTTTGTTCTTTTTCTAAGATGAATCAAAATCAAAACCGAAAAGAAAACCCAAAAAAAGAAAAAGAAAAACGGAAGAAACCAGTGAGCCTTTCGAAAATCACCTTTTTTTTATTGATTTCCTGTTTTTGATACAATATGCGCCTCCTTCTTTTTTTTTTAGATTCCAGAAAATGGCCTTTTATACCCAAGATAAAACAAAACCAATATTACAATCAAAATGTATTTTTTATCTGTTGTTGTTTTCTATTTTTGCGTTTTTTTGTGTCCTCTGTTGCTTTGTGTTGCAGGTGTTGATGAAGCTAGTAGGTGCGGATGGGACGCGACAAATGATGGTGGCGTAGAGGGTCAAGGGTGCGGGGTACGGCGACGGCGCCAGAAGGCCGAAGGTCTAAAGACCATAGATGCGGCGCTAGGGTTTCTTTTCTGAAACCCTAGCTTAGCTTTGAGGGGGTTGGGCTAGTTGGGTCTTGTTTTGGGCTCCGGGTTAGGCTAGGTCTAGGTGGGTTTGGAATTGGGCCAAGGCAAATTGGGTAATGGAATTAGGGCAAAATTGGGCTGTACACTTATTATATCAAATATGATTTAATATGAATATATATACATAAATGAGAAGTGTGATAATTAATGTAAAATATTTCATATTTGGCATATTATATAGTTATTAATAGAATTTAAAGTAAATTATTTTTTAAAGTAAATTTCACTAAATATTAATTACAAAATATTTATAATCATAGATATAAAATATCCTTAATTTCTAAAAATGATATTACGAACTTAAATACATTTAAATTTATATCCTCTAAGTTGTTATAACAACAACAATACCAACCAAAGTAATGCTTTGGTGGCAAACACTTTATTTGTTAGTAATAACAATATCAACTAAACCAAACTAAAACACATTCGATTGTTGTTATTGATAGGCAAAACAATAAATTTATCCCTTAACGTTTTCATCTTTCATCAAATTGGTCATTATTCCTTTTTTAACTAAATTTGGACTCTGACCTTTTAAAATGAGTCGAATTTGGTCATCAATCTTTTTTAAAAAACCCAATTGTTTTTTTAACGGGATTACTGGCTAAAACTTTAAAATTTTAAAGATGGACACCTGCGTGACAATCCACGTGTACTTCATTCTATTTTTTTTGAATTTTTTTATTTTTTTTATAAATTTTAAATTATTCGTTAATGTTGCATATAAGAAAAATAGTGTCATGTCAATATGTAGTACACGTGGACTGCCACGCAGGTTGCCACGATAAATTGTTTAAAAATTAATGTTTTGGTCAACATTTCCGTTAAAAAAATAATTTGACTCTTTTTGAAATATTAATGACCAAATTTAACTAAAAAGGAATAAGAACCAAATTGATAAAAAAAATTGTAAACATTAATGAAAAAGCCTTGGTCAAAACAATTTTGTTTAATCTTAGGTTGGAGCAGAAATTGGGATAGAACATATTATTTTAATAAGGTAGAACAAGATGTAAATGTAATATTTATTAACGCAGTTTATATCAACAATCCTACGTTTACAGAGCCTCGTTCAGAGAGTGATTTTATTCAACTAGTACAACTATTGGTTAAAGCCTAAATTACCCTTCACACATACGGATATTTGTAGCCTAATATTCAACCAAAATTGTTAAAAATCAATCTCCCAAATCCCTAAGACACTCCAAAACTTGTCACTAATGCGCGTCAATCAAGCCTATTTACAAGGTGATACAAACAAGCCCTTTAACAAAATTTTGATAAACTTTAAACCCCCATTTAAAAATTGATTTTATTTCTTAAAATATCTTCAAAGATTATTCCATCAAGGCCTTTATAATCTAGTTGTTTTTAAAACGGCTTAAAATACTTAAAAGATAAGGATAAAGATAAGATTCTTCAAGGTAGAAGTATCATAAAGGCCATTATACTAAGAATTGGATGGCATTTTGTCCCCTCGACTCAAAAAATGAGTAAATTAGTCATTATATGTTAGATCAAAGAGCAAATTGGTTATTTTGTTAAAAATTCGATCTATTTTTATTGTTAAAAACTAGTTCTTGTAGGTTAGCATAAGGTACATGTAGCATGCCACATGTAACCGTTTGATTATTTCGTCAACCACGCCAATTTATTCTTTAAACTAATGAATAGGGACTAATTTGCTTATTTTTTCAACAAAATAGACCAAAATGCAATTTGACTCCTAATAAAACCAACTCCGTGATAATTTTACTGACACTTCAATAATTCCAACTCTTCTCCTTTCTCGAAAAAGCCAACCGAACGAATAATTTCGGATTCTCTATTTTATACGAAATTCTCCTAATTTGTTAGTTTAAATAAGAGTCAAACATGCCAACTAAAGAACTTTGACTACACCAAAATTATTGTTCCATTTATCGTCGGAATTATATCTTGTTTTTAATTTTTTTTTGTCTTGTTTATATTTAAATCCGACAAAGACATGCGTTACTAATTGAATCAAAGAAAAGTTGATTGAGTCTTAACTCGATCGGCATTGATATTGTTATTAATGCAGGAGTACGTAGGTTCAATTGACATGGGCATTATCCTCCTATTTATGGGTTGGAGAAGGACTCTGAATAATTCTAAATATTGTATTAAAAAAAGCAGATCAAAATATATAATGAGATTGTTAAAAAAAATTAAATTAAAAAAGCAAATAAATCCAATAATGAGTCATCAAAATTCAAATGAAGTCAAAACTTTTGAAAAATTTAAAGCTTTTTGCAACAATGGCATATCATATAGGGCATGCACATATCTTTACATTGTAAAGTACTTACAGTTCATGGTAGTTTGAAACATTTAATTATGCAATGAAATTAAAATGGACCGTACTATATATTTGGTCCTTCATGTTTTAAGGACTAAATCTCAAAATTTATAAAAGTAGAAGGATTAATAGTATATTTTAATCTAATTGTTTTGGGTTGAGTAAAAGTACTATGGAGGCCTTTGTACTAGGAGTCGGGTTGTATTTACTCTCTTTATTAAAAAAAGAGCAAATTAATCCCTATGCATTAAATTAAAAGCAAATAGGTCATTTTGTTAAAAAAATTCTCCATTTTTTTTGTTAAAAATTGGTCCATTTACTTCAGCATGACGTGCATGTGGCATAACATGTATCATTATCTAGTTATTCCGTCAACTACGTAAATTTTTAACAATACAAATGGATGAATTTTTTAACAAAAATGATCAATTTACTTTTTGAATTAGCGTATAAAAATTAATTTATTTATTTTTTAATAAAAAAAAGACAATACATAATTTAACTCTTAATATAAAATACTCTGTGATACTTTTACTATTTGGGTCGTGGTTAGGTTTAGCTCAAATCGATTAAATATTTGGCTATTGAGGATGACATCAAAATTGTCCTCTTTCTCTATTGGTCAACGCCCATCTATTTGAAACTTTGACCTTTCCCCGACAAGAATAAGAAACATGGGACCCATTATTAAACATAAAATATTCGTACCCTGTTTTTGATCTTACATGCACCTTAAATCTCAACCGTTGAAAGCTTTTAAATTTTCAAAGTGGGGGACTATCAGATTAATCTGACAGTTGTAATGAGAAGCAGAGCAAAAGATGAGATTGAGAGTGACCCAAGTCCGTTTCACAGCTGTAAGGCAAAAAGGTCGCAGCAAGCAACGTGGTTGAAAAAAGAGTAAATTTTACCAAAGTCACTCAACTATTAGTAAGTTTACATTTTTATCACTTAACTTCAAAAAGTTACAAAATAGTTAATGAACTATTTGAAAGTTTTCATTTAAGTCACTAGGCTGTTAAAATCATTATTATATGACATTCTTTATTTACATGTACCAATCCAAAGCTCCCATTTTGCCTCTCTTCTACAATTTAATTTTTTTTCTTGAAATAACTTAAAATGTCATAATTCCGTGAACGAAAATTCAAATGGTTTCCTTTTCCAATCTTCAGCACTAACCATCGCATCAAATAGTTTCATATGAAATTGTGTTGAAAATTCGGTGGTTAGGGTCTCAAATGATATGGTCAGTTGAGTGTTGAGATTGCAGAGCAAAGGGTCGGAGAGGCGTTTATAAATCCGTAGATACAAATATTCTCTTTAAATTTTAAAGGGAATAAGGTACGTTTGTTGTTATTTTTTCGATTAAATGAGATATTAAATTACCCAAATTCGGATAAAATAATTGGATTAGTTATTGTCTAGCTCGAGTTATGAGGCTCGAGCTACAAACTAGTCACATTTAAGTATGTGTTTGACTCCAATAACTCATAAACTTAACTGAAATTGTATCAATCATTATTGAGCTTGAGTTCGAGTAGCTCAAGATGTAGGGATGTTGCCAAGGGTTAAACAGATCCTTAGCTCCTAAAATCGTATAATACTATACAAAGGTAAATTACATTTTGACCTCGTAAAAATTTATAAATTATTTTTTATCTTCTAAAAATGGTGACATATTAATTTAGTCCCTATATAAATTATAAAGTTGTAAGTTAATATAACTCTAAAATTACCTCCGAAGTCTCTTGTAAATTTATAATTTAATTCTGCCCACCCCTATCGTGATACCCAACAAGCCAAATTGGAGTAGGAATTAAACTCATTTTTTTAGTTTTCCTTTTAAAAAACGAAGCTCAACCAATTCAACCATTATCTCAAATTGAGCTCAAGATTTAAAAGTGAAATTTAATCGAGTTCGAGTTTAACTTCAAGCCTAGAACTCGAGTTTTTTACCGTTTGAATCCTTATATTCATTCAATTCTTCATTTCAAATGCAAATTATGGTGTATAACTTCGATATATACACACCATCCTTGCACCAACGTTACTTGCCGATGCTAACAACGTCCTTATTATTATTATTATTATTAAATAAAAACACATGACAACATCCTAAGCTCCACAAATATATACACGTGCATGCTTTGGTTCATCAGACTCATCCTTCTTTCATTAGTTGTATTCTTTTCTCCACAAATATTCGTCCACAAGAAATTATTATTAGATAAATCCATATACTCGTATCAAGTTCATATATATTTTTTCATAATTATATTTGAAGTATTTCATATTTGTCAGTTTATATACTGGTGTTATAAAACACTTACAATTACAAACTACTTGAATTCGATTTAGAAACTTATCAAGTTAGTTTTGAGTTAAACGAGCTAATAAGAGTCATATTAAACATATCTAAATACTCATTTCGAGCAACTCACTTGCCTAATTAAGTTATTGTGCATGTAAAAGCTTAGCTGGAGCTCAAGTATTGGAATTAAATAATTAATTAAGCAAAGCTCACACAGTTCGACCATATCTCGACCTGAATTTCAGCTTAAAAAATAAAATTCGATCAAGTTTGATCCAAGCAAAAGTAATCATGTTTACAATGTTTTAGGTTTATATTAACTTTTGACCCGTAAATAATTTGTGTTACATAGATATTAATTTATTCATATATCCATATCATGTTCGTGTCATAATTATATTTAAATATTTAAAGCATTAAGAATATCTAAATACTCATTTCGAGCTAGACTCTATACAGAAAAACTTAGTTCAAGCTAGAGTATTGAAATTCGAGTAATTAATTAAGCCAAGCTCGCTGTATCTCGACCTGAACTGAGACTTGGAAAATAATATTCAATCGAGTTTGAGACAAACAAATAATGTGTTAAATAGATTTTGATATGTTCGAATATCCCGTCTTGTGCTCGTGTGTCTTATTTTTCCGAACTATGTTGTTTGCTCCAATGCTGTTAAAAAAAGCTTAGGAGCTTCAAAGAAGAACATTTCATCAATGGTTTTTCAAGAATCAGTGGGATTCAACATCCCAATTTGGTAGCAATTCAAGGGTTTTGTTTCAAGGAATTGAAACATGTCCTTGTTAACCAATACATGCCTAATGGATCTCTTGGGTGGAACATCGGGTTCGTTTGGTTGGGAGAAAATCTGGAAAATTGTGCTCAAAACCGGGCAAGGGATCGAGATTTTACATAGATGAGAATCTCAAACCCAGGATTTCGGATTTTGGTATAGTGAAATTGAACCTGAAGAAGCATGATCTCGTCTCATTATATGAAAATGGGACATACGGCGCCAGAATTGATGGTTTCAAGGGATTTCGAGGCTGTTTCATGCAAATCCGATGTCTATAGTTTTGTAATGTCTTAGAAATGGCATGTGGAAGAAGGCCTGTCGATGTCGATGAAATCAATTCGAGCAAAGTGCATTTTCCTACTTGGGTCTATGAAATAAATGAGGGGAGATTTAGAGTTTGAGAACCTGAAGAAAAGTTGTTCATAATCAGGTCATGGTGCACTCAAACTTGGCCATCGGATTGCCCCTCCACGAACAGAGTCCTGGAGATGTTAGAAATGAACCTCAATGATCCGGAAATGCCTCCGAAGCCAGTGTTCATTTCGGTTCAATACCTGCGTGAAACAAAGTCGGAACTGGATTCTCCAAAAGAGATGCTATTGCCTGAGACAATGGAGAGAAGCTCATAGTAATATCAAAGCATTTTTCACCAGTCTAAGCTTTCATCTATACACTGTACATAGATGTTCTCTGCAACCTCGGTTCTCGTATAATTAAAACTTTTAAGTATCCTAACGTAGAAAAATCTGCATTTTCTTCAATTCTAACATCGAAAAGATGTCAGAACAGAATACCAATTGATAAGGATTTGCTACATAATCATCATTCACAAGTTTATGCTAATAAAGGGAATAAATAAAATGCCATTGATGTCAGTTTAAAGATACCAAGGAAAAGCAGCATTCAACTGCCAGTCTCTAACAACACTTTCCGGGTGGACGAAAGGAGAATATCTGAACAAAATCCAACAACTAAAAACTCGTCCACGACTTTAAACCAGAATAAACAGGATGTTCTTAAAGCATGGGCACAAATGAAAAACTACAAGGTTCGAACAAAGATGGCCATGGGAATATATACAAGTGAAGCAGACCATAATTGATGGAGTTCGACTATCATTACCACCAATTTTAAACCTACCTGATAGTAACAAATTTGTTGGTACCGTGTCTTGCCCAATGACTCCTCAAATCAATTGGATTACTGAAGTTATAATTTTCAACTGCAAGTTTCTCGAGGACCTTCTTGAATGCCCCCTGACTCATTTTCCGGCCAGCTATCCTTGCACCACGCCTTTTGGTGCTCATTGGCAAAGGATACATGGACACATTTGTGGTACAACAAGCGGATTGCCAACCACCAAAGCCCCATCGATAACATTGCTGAGCAGTTCCAGTGCATGAGCAAACCGGAATTGGAATGCCTGAAATATCCATTTCATACCCATTTATTTTAAAAATGATACTCTTCTTTGCTGGCTTCAAGCGTTGAACCGCAGAATTGGCATTTTCCTTCGGCTTCTTAGGCTTTTTGGCCTTCGGCATCTTAGGGACAGCCCCACCCTGCCTTTTCTTCGGTTCAACACTGTCCTTATTAGCTGGCAGCTCTTCAACGCTACTTGCCACCCTCTCATCTCTTGTTGAAGAATCAGGTGGTGGCTGCAAAATTGACAATGAATGAGCTGCCGACGTTTCCGGAAGAACGGCGTAATTAGGAGTGGTGGCCGGGAACATGTTGAAAAGCTTCTCTCTGTCAGCAATCCAACTATCCCTAACATAATTCATGGGGATATGTGCCTCGGAAACAACAGGGTCCCGCTGGTGAAAGGTGGTATTGGTAGTAATCATGAGATTGGGATCACGGCCGGGAATAAAAGACTTTGCATCCCGTTCAACCATGCTCGACATTAGCTGCAGACCGAGATGTCCTTTAAACGACGGTTCGTAGTAACCCCAATTACGCATATTCAACGCATCGTCATCCATGAAGCTACTACATATAGTTAAACAACACAACAGAAATTATTAATCTTTTACCATGATTCAAAATTTTCCATTCAAGTACTGTTTAGCACGCCCAGTTGAATAAACAACAAATCCCACAGGGAAACAAAATCGGAAGAAAATAAGGGTTACTATAACTTTTAGTCTCTGAACTTGGCAATTAGGTCCACTTTGGTACCTTTACCTTTTTTTTCTCCATTTAGGTACCCAAACTTGGCAGCTAAGTCCATTTTGGCCTCTAAACTTGGATTCCATCAATATTTTATTATGTAGTACAATCTGAGAGTGCCACATCATCAAACTTTTACATTTGCCAAGTTGAGGAACCAAAATGGACCTAGTTACCAAGTTCAAGTACCAAAGTGAACTTAATTATCAAGTTCAGGGACTAGAAGTTATATTAACCCACAAAATAAACATCGGATTCAAATAGGAAATGCATTGCAATGACATTGAACGGAGATAAAATACAGATCCAATTACATACAAAGCTAAATAACGATCAAACAAAAACAGCATTTCAAAAGTCAAAAGAGTGATATATAAATCTGTTTGATTCCCGAGAATATAAATGGAAAGAAAATAAGTCACATTTCTAACGCTAAACCTCCAATAAGCTAAATTATGGAAACCAAAGATCACATTCCACAGTAAATAAGTAAATGAACATATAGCAAAAAATGGAAGGAAAAAAATCTAAGATTCCGAAGCAGCATAAATTGAAATCTAAAGATAGCAATAGAAAAAAAAAATGGAAACTTTCAGATTCAAACTAAGTTCTAATTTGCCCACGTTTTCCCATGATCCAAATTTTCCAAGAATCAAAACCCATAATCAGATCTACTAAATAAAGCTGAAAAAACCCCCCACAAAAAACAAAATCCTGTTTTTGAGCTTCCAATTTGGGAAGTTCATAAGAACCCTAAACCTGCTTCAAAATTTCAATCTTCAAATCTCAAAACAAACAAACAAATAAATATATAAATAAAATATATTAATAGCTTAACAAAGGTGTTAGGACCCATATATCTATTATCCAGTATTTGTTAGAGAAAAGAAAGCAATGAGAGATGATGAAAGCAAAAAAGAAGAAGGAAAAATTAAAATAAAAAATAAAAAGGAAAGAGAGATGTAAGTCAGAGGACAGATAAAAACTTACTTTGGGGGTGTAAAATAGCTCTTTAGGGTTTTTTTTTTTGCCTTTTTTCTGGAGAGAGAAAGAGGAGAGAGAAACCACAGAGAAAAAAAAACCTAAATAAAAAGAAAGAGAAAGAGAGATAGAGACTGAAGTCTACAGTGTAAAACTCTAAACAAATACAGAAAGGTTAAATATATTTTTTAAAATTATTATCTATTGGGTTAATTCCGGTCAACGTCGTCGAATTATCGTAAAGATTTTAAATTAGTCATAAATTTTAGGGTAAATTCAATTAATATCACTAAACTATTAGTAAGTTTACGTTTTAGTCACTTAACTTTAAAATATTATAAAATTATCACTGAACTGTTCGGAAATTTTCATTTTAAGTCACTAAAATGGTCATTGAATGGTGATAAAAGGTGTTCATGGGCCATGTAATCCAACCAACCCGATCAACTCAACTCGTTTTGGGGTGGGCTGGCTTGGCTTTGGCCAATTTTATTTTTTAAATAATAAAATTAAAAAATATATATTAATATTATGTTTATGATTAAATTTAAATATAAAATGATTTGTTATTATTTTTAAACAATGAAATTCAGCTAAACGAATTTGAAGTATTCTATTTTTTAAATCGAGCCTCAACCTAGTGTTGCTCATGAATACTTCTAATAGTAATAAGGCATTTCTAAAGTTTAAGTTATTCATTCAATCCATATTAAATCATATTTGAACAATTTTTTAATTATTTCAAATAATTTATATATAAAAATTAATTAATTTTAAATATAAAGTATATGAAATATTGGTGTAAAATAATTTTCAAATAATGGTACAAACTTTAAATCGGTTGAAATTAAATTTAAATATATTGTGTAATTTTTATATTCAAAATACACTGAATAAAAAATTCAAGACTTCATTTATTAAGTTAGTATTTTATCAAAATGGAATCCATTTTTATATGGAAAAATTCAATATAGTGTATTTTGATTAAAAAAATTATATTAAATTTATTTTCAACTGATTCAAAGTTTGTATCACTATTTAAAATTTATTTTATACTAATATTTTATATACCTTATAATTAAATTTATATAATTTTTTTGATATAATTAATCTAAATTATTAGTAAGTTTATGTATTGGTCACTCAATTTTAAAAAGTTGCAAATTAGTCATCGAACAATTCAAAAGTTTTCATTTAAGTCACTGAATTATTTGAAAGTTTTTTTTATTTAGGTCATTAGCTATTAAGTTTTTTTGGCATAATGATCTATTTGGCCCTTAAACCTTACAAAAAAGTCATTTTAGCTCCTCATTTAATTTTTCGTCTCTTTTAGCTCTTAATCTTGCGTTGTTTGTCAAATCATCCAAAAATAGATAAAAAGTTAACATTTGTTAACATTGCAGCAATTAATTAATCTTTTAAATTTTAAATTAAAAAAAAGATAATTAAAATTATTAATTTTATTAAAAATATAAAATTATAACTTTGCTAACGTGGCATACACGTGGATTGCCATGTGTATGCGATGTCAACAATTAAATAATCTTTTAAATTTTAAAAAAATAAAAAAATCAAAATTATTAAAAAAGTATAAAAATTATAAAAAATATTTTTAAAAAATTAATTAATTGCTAATGTGACATACACGTGGATTGCTACATGGATGCCATATTAGCAAAATTAACCAACGTTAACTTTTTTTTAATCCATTTTGGGGTGATTTGACAAACAATGCAAGTTCAAAGGCTAAAAGAGGTAAAAAATTAAATATAGAGCTAAAATATTTTTTTTGAAAAGTTGGAGGATCGGGTAAGTCATTATGCATTTAATTTATTTCACATCCGACATGGTCTACTTGAATGAAGCATGAAATATGATGATTTGATTTTTAAAATTAATGTAGTACAAAATAATATAAGTGGCTAAGATCACTTTTTAACCATATTTACAATTTTTTTATTATTTTTAAATTTTAATTTTTAATAATTTGTACATTTTTAAAAATTAAAATTATTTTTATATATTTTTACAAATTTTAATGTATTTATTTTTATAATTTTCAGTAATTTTTACCAGTTTTTAATATTTTAAATAATTTTTTATCATTTTAAATAAATTCTAATAAATTTTAAAAACTTAATTATTGTTTACAAATTTTGACAATTTTCTTTATAATTTTTTCATATACGTTCTTACTGGCCATTTAAAAAAAAAAGCGGTTAGCTTCTAGGTACAAAAAATAGATAACAAAGCAAAGTTAAGTACCAAAATGAAAATAAAGAGTTTAGGTATCAAAATAGAAAAATAGATATAATTTAAGGGCCAAAGAGTAAATAAACCCTTGTTTATTTCTTTACACTTTTAAACTTTAGTGTCTCTCTCTTTCAGTTATTTTGTTATTTTTTTCTATGAGGTTTCTCTCTCCAGAAAAGCGCAAAAACGCTAAAGAGCTATTTACACCCTCAAAGTAAGGTTTTTTTTATCTTTCCTCTCACTTCCATCTCTCTTTCCTTTTTTTTTTTTGGCCTTCTTTTATCTCTCATCACTTTCTCTTTCCCAAACAAATACTGGATAATAGATATATGGGTCCTAACTCCATTGTTAAGCTATTTTATTTGTTTATATATTTAATTGTATGTTTATTTGTTTTGAGAGTTGAAGATTAAGTTTGAATCTGAAAGTTTCCATTTCTGCTGCTTTGGACTCTTAGATTTTTTTCCATTTTATGCCATATGTTCATATACAGTGAATTGAGATCTTTGGTTTCCATAATTTAGCTCATTGGATTTTTAGTGTTAGAAATGTAACATATTTTCTCGGGAACCAAACAGATTATATATCACTCTTTGACTTTTAAGTGCTGTCTCTGTTTGATCTTTATTTAGCTTCGTATGTACTTGGATCTGTATTTGATCTCCCTTTAATGTAACTGCAATGCATTTCTTATTTGAAGCTTTTTAGATTTTGTTTTGATGTTTATTCTTGGGTTAATTTAACTTTTAGTCCCTGAACTTGATAGTTAGGTTTACTTTGGTACCTAAACTTGACAACTATGTCCATTTTGGTCCCTAAACTTGGTAAATGTGAAATTTTGATAATGTGGTATTTTGAGATTGTGCTGCATGATTAAATCTTGATGGAATCCAAGTTCAGAGACCAAAATGGACTTAGTTACCAAGTTTAGCTTAGTGGACAAAAAAAGTACAGGTATCGAAGTGGCCTAATGGCCAAGTTCAAGGACTAGAAGTTATATTAACCCTTATTTTTTTATTTTGTTTCCCTGTGATATTTGTTGCTTATTCAATGGGAGTGTTAAACAGTACTCGAATGTCATTGAATGGAAAATTTTGAATCATGGTAAAAGATTAATAATTTCTAGTGTTGTTAATTATATGTAGTAGCTTCATGGATGACAATGCATTGAATATGCGTAATTGGGGTTACTACGAACCGTCGTTTAAAGGACATCTCGGTCTGCAGCTAATGTCGAGCATGGTTGAACGGGATGCAAAGTCTTTTATTCCTAGCCGTGATTCCAATCTCATGGTTACTACCAATACCGCCTTTCACCAGCAGGACCCTGTTGTTTCTGAGGCACATATCCCCATGAATTATGTTCGGGATAGTTAGATTGCCGACAGAGAAAAGATTTTCAGCATGTTTCCAGCCACCACTCCTAATTACGCTGTTCATCCGGAAACATCGGCAGCTTATTCATTGCCAATTTTGCGGTCACCACCTAATTCTTCAACAAGAGATGAGAGGGTGGCAAGTAGTGTTGAAGAGCCACCAGCTAATAAGGACGGTGTTGAACCGAAGAAAAGGCAGGGTGGAGCTGCCCCTAAGATGCCGAAGGCCAAAAAGCCTAAGAAGCCGAAGGAAAATGCCAATTCTACACTTCAACGGGTGAAATCAGCAAAGAAGAGTATCGTTTTTAAAATAAATAGGTATTTCATGGATATTTCAGGCATTCCGATTCCGGTTTGCTCGTGCACCGGAACCGCTCAGCAATGTTATCGATGGGGCTTTGGTGGTTGGCAGTCTGCTTGTTGTACTACAAACGTATCCATGTATCCTTTGCCAATGAGCACCAAAAGACGTGGTGCGAGGATTGCTGGCCGTAAAATGAGTCAGGGGGCATTCAAGAAGGTCCTCGAGAAACTTGCAGCTGAAAATTATAACTTCAGTAATCCGATTGATTTGAGGAGTCATTGGGCAAGACACGGTACCAACAAGTTTGTTACTATCAGGTAGTAGTAATGATAGTCGAACTCCATCACTTCACATGTATATATACCCATGGCCATCTTTGTTCGAATCTTGTAGTTTTTCATTTGTGCTCATGCTTTAAGAACATCCTGTTTATTCCGGTTTAAAATCGTGGGTGAGTTTTTAGTTGTTGGATTTTGTTTGGATAATCTCCTTTCATCCACCTGGAAAAGTGTTGTTAGAGACTGGCTCGGTATCTTTAAACTGACATCAATGACATTTTATGTAGCAAATCTTTATCATTTGATATGTTGTTCTATAACATCTTTCGGATGTTAGAATCGAAGAAAATGCGAATTTTTCTATATTAGGATACACAAGAACCAATGTTGCGAAGAACATATATGTCAGTGTATAGATGAAAGCTTAGAGTGATGAAAAATGCTTTGATATTACTATGAGCTTCTCTCCATTGTCTCAGCTAATAGCATCTCTTTTGGAGAATCCAATTCACGCTCACGCAGGTGTTGAGCCGAAATGAAGACTGGCTTCGGGGGCATTTCAAGATCATCAAGGTCCGTTTCTAACATTTCCAGGACTCTGGTCATGGAGGGACGATCTGATGGCCGAGTTTGAGTGCACCATAACCCGATTACGAACAGCTTTCTGGCTATCATGGTGTCACTTTTCGTCAGGTTCTCAAACTCTAAATCTCCCCTCTCATTTAGTTCATAGACCCAAGTAGGAAAATGCACTTTGCTCGAATTGATTGCATCAACATCGACATGCCTTCTTCCACAAGCCATTTCTAAGATTATCATTCCGAAACTATAGACATCGGATTTGCATGAAACTGCCTCAAAATCCCTTGAAACCATCAATTCAGGTGCCACATATCCCATTGTTTCACTTCTTCCATATAATGATACGAGATCATGCTTCTTCCGGCACAATTTTGCTATCCCGAAATCTGAAATCCTTGGTCTGAAATTCCCATCCAACAGTATATTCCGAGGCTTAATATCTAAATGAATAATACCACCTCCAGATCGTCCATGTAAAAACTTGATCCCTTGCCCAGTTTCGAGCACAATTTCCCAGACTTTCTCCCAACTAAACGAATCCGAATTTCCAACAAACTTGTCGAGAGATCCATTAGGCATGTATTGGTTAACAAGAACATGTTTCGATCCCTCAGAACAAAACCCTAGTATCGGTACCAAATTTGGATGTTGAATCCCACTGATTCTTGAAACACCATTGATGAAATGTTCTTCACTTACTTTGAAGCTTTCAAGCTTTTTAACAACAACGGAGTAATCATCATGAAGTTGTCCTTTGTAAACTGTACCAAAACAGCCTTCCCCTATTTTGTCTTTGAAATTGTTTGACATTGAAAGTATATCTGTGTAATTATACCTTTCTGGTGTTAATGGCTGCTGAATATCTGAAGACTTTTCCCTGTAATTAAACAGGAAACACGATACCATTATATGGTTTGGAAAATATAACAGAATATGACTTATGCAGGGATGAAGCCAGAAAATTACTTTAGGGAGTTAGAGATTAATCATAAATTATTTAGGAGGTTAAAAGTGCAAATTTACTATTATACTAATATATAATTTCATAAAAATTTAAGGACTAGATGAAAAATCTATTATTTTAGGAAGGGGGGGGGGGGCAAGGCCATTGCCTACCCCTTTGCCTTCGTCCCTGGATTCACAAGCTTTTAAACACAGGTCAAACTGTGCGAGCTTTGCTTAATTAATTGGGTAAATTACACCCAAAATTATAAAAAATTGTTATTGAACTATTCAAAAGTTTTCATTTAAGTCATTGAACTATTTGACAGTTTTTATTTAAGTCACCGGGCCGTTAAGTTTTTATTTTTAAAGTTCAGTTAGTAAACTCCAAGTGACGACTCGACAATCAATACGATAGATCGATAGAAAAACATATCTTAGATCCAAGTTGATCTGATAGTTAGTGTTGGAGATCAAGGAAGAATGTTGTTTGAATTTTGGTTTGTAAAATTCAAAGTTGTTTCATAAAAGAAAATCCTAACTGTAGAAGAGAAGGGAAAGAAGAATTTTCTATTGGTGCAAGCAGTATGAATAGAGAATGTCATATAACAACAATTTTAATAGCTTAGTAACTTAAATAAAAACCTTCGGATAGTTCAATGACCATTTTGTAACTTTTTAAAATTGAGTGACTAAAACGTAAATTTATTAATAGTTTAATGACATTGAGTGTACTTTACCCTCATTAATTACTCAGATTCTTATACTCTAAGCTCGAACTAAACTTTTCCATACACAATTTTGATTGTTAAAAATAAATAAATAAAAGTTCGATTAAGCTCACGAGTTGCTCAAAATGAGTACTAAGGTGAACTTAATATGACTCCTTTGATTACTTGTTCTACTTAAGATCAACTTAATTCATTTTTTTGCTCAAAAAAAATGCATAAATATGATATGACTATACGAAATATCGAATTTACCTGTAATCTTTGTTTGTAGACAAGTATTTGTGGAGAATGAAAGAAAATACAACCAGTGGAAGAAGGACGAATCTGACGAACCCAATGATTGCTGCATTAAAGAAAAAAGAAAACAGGGTTAGGATGTTGTCGTGTGTTCTTATAAAGAGAAAGGCACATATCAGCGTCGGATAGAAATACCGGCAAGAAACATAGCTGCAACAACGGTGTATATATATCGAAGTTCGGCATTATAATCTGCATTAGAAATGAAGAATATCATTAATATCAGGATTCAAATGTTGAAAAACCCGAGTTTAACTCGAGTTCAGATATTGAGTTCAACTCGAATTCGATCAAATTTCACTTTTCAAATCTTTAGCTCAATTTGAGATAAAAGGGGAATTGTTCGAGCTTCATTTGTTTTTACTAAGAAAACGAGTTTAATTCCTATACTCGAATTTGACTCATTGGGTATCCCGATAGGGATGGAGTAGAATTAAATTATAACTTTATAAGAGTGCTCAAATGTAATTTTACAATTATATTAACTTATAACTTCATAATATATATAGGGACTAAATCAACATTTCACCATTTCTAGCAAAGAGAAAATTAAATTATAAATTGTTTGGAGGTCAAAAATACAATTTACCTTTGTATTAGCTTATAAATTTATAATTTTTAGAAGGATTAAATTAATATTTTACCATTTTAGAAGCTCAATGCCTTATCTTGAGCTACTCGAACTCAAGTTCAATAATGACTAGTCCAATTTCAAATAGGTTTATGAGTTATCCGAGTCAAGCACATACATAAATGCAACTAGTTTGTAGCTCGAGCTACATAATTAGATTTTTTTTGAGTAAATTATAGTGGAGGTTACCCATTAATGGGGTTTTTTTGGTCATCTAATTATAAAAAGTTACAAAATAGTCTCTCAACTATTTAGTTGTCTTTTTTGTCACCAATTGGCTAACGTAAAAATGAAAATACTAAAAAAATCCAATATAGTTGGACGACCAAAACGAAAAAATTGGATAGTTGAGTGACCATTTTGTAATTTTTTATAATTGAATAACCCAAAAAAATTTACTAATAGTTGAGTGACCAAACAAGAAAAAAATATAATTTGGTGACTACTGATATAGTTTACCTCATAATTTTTGGTAGGACTAAACTAGTGTTTTTACCATTTTAGAATCTATGAACCTAACTTGAACCATTCGAACTCAAACTTAAACTCAAATTCAACAATAATTAATCCAATTTCAATCAAGTTTACGAATTATCTAAGTCAAGCACCAACTTAAATTCAATCTGTTTTAAGCTCGAGCTACATAACTCGAGCCAAAGAAAATCGACCTAAATTTTTTATATCCAAATTAATATCTCATTTAACCGAAAAACTTTAAAAAAAAATGTACTTACCATATTCTTTCTCACATTCGAAGAGAGAAGTCGTATCCGCGGATTTATAAATGCATCCCCGACCCTTGGCTCTACAATCCCGACACTCGACTGACCATACCATCTGAAACCCTGATTGTTGCATTTTCAGCACCGTTTCATACGAAGGGTTCACCGGCACTGATTCTTCATAAAACGCCGGCGCCATCGCAATAACCTTACATGTCTTCGGAACATCGTATGAGGTCAAACTAGACCAATTCGTAACATTAACATAAACATGAGACGAATTCCGAGTCAAACACGGAACCATACTGTTATTGACCGAACCGACCGAACTGTCCGAGCATCGAACATAGTTCAAAGTGTACGAATAAGTAAAATTAACCAATCCCGGGTACCGGTCTTCCATTAAGATTTCGTCGGTCGATAACGATCTATTCGGTAAACTGCACTTTCCGTCGTCGAAAAAATTGACGTCCACGAGTTGAATCGTGTGATCGTCGTAAGAAATTCCTTTCACGTAGTACAATCCGCCATGGAAGTTCATGATCGTCTTGTTGTTTTCGCAGCAAAGCTCGAAACCGGGATCGCCACATGTGAATGGATCGTTGGGTAATCGGAAGGGATAGCGGATTTCGAGTGAATCACCGCACGATGATGAACAAATCGGTGGTGGATCTTTTCTTGATTCGGTTTCATTGATGAATGAAAAGAGCAACAAAAAAACCAGAGCTGACATTAGTTTTTCCATTGAATAAATTTTGATTTGGTTGTTTTGCAGTGGGATTTACTGTGTTGAATGATTTGCAGAAGAAAACGAAGTTTTCGATGTGGGATTTCTTTTTCCAGTTTTGATCAACAAGGCACGTTTTCTACACTAAAAAAGTATGCTTCCGCCATTGAAGTTGAAGTGGAAGACCAGGGTGAAGTCAAATTTTTGCTGGTGAATTAAATTTCCAAGAAAGGCATCTTTTTTTTTAAATACTTTTCAATATAGGGTAAATTCCATCAGTTGTCACTGAACTATTGGTAAGTTTCTTTTTTGGTCATATAATTATGAAAAATTACAAAATAGTCACTTAATTATTTTATTTTATCCTTTTTGGTCATCATACGTTAAATCGCATGATGCGGCATCTTTTAAAATTAGAATAATAACAATTTTAACCCTCAATATTTATGCATTGTGTCAATTTAGTCTTGTTCTAAAATAACTAACCTTTAACATTTACACATCGTGTAATTTGGTCTTTTTTAGAGTTTTGCTTTTCTTTAGAATAAGACTAATTTGATATAATGTATAAATGTAGAGGGTTAAAATTGCTATAATGACAATTTTAAAAGTTGCTAAGCTAGCTTCCCGTTAATAATTTAACGGCCGACGACCAAAAAACTGAGGTGACAAACGTATTATCATATGTGTCATGTTATGTTAGCTTGTTATTTCCACATATTACCCCCTTAAAATCTAGTTAAAGGATTAACAATTGTCATTTACATAAAGATTGAAATTTTAAAATTCGAAAAATATAAGAACTTAAAATGATCGAATTGAAGAGCCTGGACTAAATCTACAATTGTATGCATAGTATAGGACTAGTAATTGAATTAATCAAATGGGTTTAAGTGCTACAGTTTGAGTCAGGATTAAAACTGACCAATTCAAAAAGCACAAGGACTAAAATTAATCAAATTAAAGCACATGAACTAAATTCATAACTTCCCTAAAATGCAGGGACTAATAACAGAATTTAACCTTTTATATTTAGCAAAACATTTTGAAAATACACTCGTATTTTATTTTCTTAGAACTTCCTATGATCACAACTGAGGATTTTTTAGGTGAAGAAGACGCGTTTTCTGCAATTAAGTTTTCATCCTATGTTAAGCAATTGAATTGGAAAGCGGAAGTGGAAGATGAGTTAGCTCTAGACCTGTCCATGGGCCGGGCCGGGTTCGGGTCGAGCCCAGAAAAATTTTGACCCGGCCCAAAATATGGGCTTAAAATTTTTCCCAGGCCCGACCCGGAAAAAATAATAAGCCCGAGCCTGGCCCGGCCCGGCCCGATTTTTAATAAACACAAAAAAAATATTTTAAAAATAAAAATAAAAATATTTTTAAAGTATTTTAAAATTTAAAAAAAAAATAAAAAACATATATTTATTATATTCGGGCCGGGCTCTGGCCAAAAAAGTTGAGCCCGAGCCTGGCTCATTTTTTAAACGGGCCTCTTTTTTTGCCCAAGCCCATATTTCGGGCCTATATTTTTACCCGAACCCTCCCATATTTTGGGTGGGCCGTCGGGCCGGGCCTGACCGCCCGACCCATGGACAGGTCTACTTAGCTCAAAGCAGAAATTTTTTTTTAAAAGGATTTAACCAAAATTTTATCTTAAAATGCAATTTTACATTTATTAATTTAAAATTTTAAAGGATTTAAATGAAAAATTTTCCATTTTAAGACGCTCCCACAAAAAATAACATTCATTCTTTATAGATTTATATTGGGTTAATTTATTGTTTGGTATCTGAGTTTAGTTTCAATATTCAATTTGGTACTTGAAGTTTTTTTGTTTCAAGTTTAGTTTTAATGTTCAATTTGATACTCAAACAAAACGGCATCATTAGGCCCAATGAATGTTTGGCACGTTTGCTCTAGTAAAAAAACCATAGATATTTACTTGGGACCAAAAAAAGATCTTAGGTACAAAATTGAATATTGAAACCGAACTCAAGTACTTAACTCAGGTACTAAAGTCATGAACATTAAAACTAAACTCAAATATCAAATTAAACATTGATATACTAAACTTAAGTACCAAATTGTATATCAACTCATATATATATAATATTCCATATTGAAGTGAGTATTTTAATATTCATCACTAAATCGGAGTTAATAAATAAATTGAGATAGACTTGTTCAAAAGCTAGATTATTTATTTGGGTTAAAATAGGTTTGACTTAAAAATGATTATCTACATTTGAATTGATTTGGATTGAATTATAATTTTATAAATGGAAAAATTGTCCTTAAACTCATTAATACTATTGTAAAAGTCATTTAAAAATAATTAAATCTTATTATATCATCTATAAAAATCATTATTTATTGAGTTAAATTAATATAAAATTTTGGGTGAAAGTAGTTCCTTTATTATAGAAGTCGGTGCAGATCAATCTATTAAATGAATCAATTTAATCATCGAATTAATAAAAAAAATTAAATCAAGCTAAAATTTAATAGAGATAACACTTAATGTTTAAAAAATAACATGAAATTTATTTTTTATTTACAGTTCAATTCCAAATAAAAATTTTTATTTACAGAAATATAAAAAGTTAATATTAACTCCAATCATTATTTTATTTTTTACTAATCTAGGGACTAAATTAATTCATTTAATAGCATTGGGACTAATTTGAAGCAATCTCTATAATAGGACCTAAAAATTTGTGTATGCAAAATTTTAATTCTAGCTTGAGCTCAAGTAGCTCGATTACATATCGAAAGGAGCTCGAATTTAGAAAATGATACTCGGTAAAGTTTGTCGAGTATCGAGCCTCAAATTTTTAATCAAGTTTGAATTTGTCACTATTCAATCTCCACTCAACTGGATTAAAGTCCTATTGAGTTTTCTGGATTTCGTTTTGAGTGATTTAATCTCAAATCAAATCAATTAAAAATTTTGTTCACGTGCGAAACATCACACAACTTAAGAAATGTTCTCTTTGAGTGTTACACTGAAAAGCGACCATAAAAACCTTGCGTATCTTCAAAGTTTTATCTATTGACTCTAAAAAAGGAGCTGTGGGGCCTCTTGATGCTTGAATTGGTGAAACCCAATGTTTTTAGAATTGGATAGATGATCGAATTTATTAGATCATTGGTTTGATTAAAAATATTAAAATTTTATTAAAAAAACTCAATTCTGCAGTTCAACTGATCTAATATCATCTTCGAATCGATTTTCAATTCAACCAGTTAATTTAGTCTGATTCAAACATCATTAGCAAAATCATGATTCAGGTCCCCATATGTAAAGCTCTTTAGTGGTTATAGTTTCGTCTATTCATCAACAAGAATAGCATAAGGGACTAGCACGAGCCAAAGCCCCCCTAAAATAAAAAATATCACATTGGTCCTTTTATATTTTATAAAATTATAAATGAGTATAAGATTAAATTCCACATTAACTCTCCAAAAATCATAAAATTATAATTTAATTCTAAAAAAATTATTTTGCATGTTTTCGCCTCGATCTTCCAAGAAAATAAATGCAAACATATATACATCATGATCTATTTAATTAAAACACTGACAAACAAACCAAAATACAAAAGATAATATATATATATAAGTCTGCATTACCATATAATATATACATAGAAAATTTCACGAAAATAGTTAGAAAAATGTAATGAAAAACAAAGTTTCTTTTTCCTAAATAAACTGGTTACTGCTAGAAACTAATTAAATCTGGAATTTCTTGTTGATGATAATTATAAACTGGAACATATTCAATGAGTGCAGCAGTTTCTTCAGCAAATGAAAAATTTTTATTATTTTTTTCTTCATTGATCTTTAAATTTTCATCAAAAACCACCCATTTATCTGTTATTACTGTCTTCAAAGCTTCCTTGTGTTCAACAATGGCCGCCGTTTTGTCATTTTCCTCGATACTATAATCCCCGATGGAATCTTCGTAGGTCGTATCTGAAGCCCAATTGACGATTCTCTCGAGTTCTTCGACTTCTTCCTTCGGGATCTGAGCGACCGTGGGGAACTCGTTGGCATTCATGACACCGAATTCCTTACAAGAGTCGAAAAACGATGAAAGTTCCTCGCCTTGTGTCATCGCCTTTTGGAGAACCTTCAATGCCGTCGCTGCTTCGGGTTTTTTGACCGAGTATATGTTCAACAGCACCTTGGTGATCTCGGCGCAAATCCGGCTATAAACGTCGTATATCTCAATAATGATACAATCCATAGCTTCGAGAATCAACGGGAGTTTCATGTTTTCAGCTCGTGGCTTGACTTGTAGCAACATATCTAGCAAAGATTGCAATTTTTGTAGTTTCGACAGTTGTTGCGCCATCGGCGAACGATCATCGGCTTTTCGATTGTCTTTTTCCGACAAAACGAGGGCTCGTTGGTCTAAAAACGCATAGTATTCACGTACAAAAGCATTGAAACCCCATGTCTTTCCCGACGTTGTATCCCCGTCGGTGAAACTCGATAAATCGAATGGCAACCGCCCCATCTTTTCGACGGCGGGAACTTTACAATAAAACACACCGTGCATTAGCATTAAACCTTTAACGGCAACGACCCAACTCCGAGTCTTCTCCATTCTCCTAGACAAAGCCCAAACTAGAGGACGAAGACTAATCGGCGACGCTCGTATCCACGAGAACACAATTTGAGCATTCCTTTTATCAATATGATACTCATCATGGCTCGTGGCTTTGATGATGGAGGTCTCGAGATCGGGATTCCGAAACGAACTTTTGCTGGAAAAATTAGCCCAAACTATGCTGTTCTTATCTTTAATAATGCCAGTGACCTTCTTCCATAACCCCATAATTTAATTTTCTTTTCTTCAATTTTCGTCGCTAAATGTTTGTTCTCAGAGAAGAGGAAGGCGAAAAACAACTACGAATTGAAGTTTCTGAAGCTGTTTTTTTTTCTATTTATTTGAGGTTTAAAATTTTAATTTCCAGCTTGTAAATGCCCTTTTACGTAATTATTGTTATTTTTTTTATATTTTTTGGGTCAACAAATTTAAAAATAATAAATATTTTAAAAAAAAAGGACGTGTTGAGGTGAAATGGTTTATATTGCCGGCTAAATGTATATTAGTGACAAATGGTTTGGCAAGATTGCTTGTCTATCTGCCATCTGTCTATAATAATGTAAAAAGGTTAATTTCATTAAATGTCCTCAAACAATGGAATGAGATCTAAATTACTCCTTAAACTTCATGACTTTCCGATCAAATCCTCGAATTGAAGTGTTTCATGTCTTTCTATCAGTCTAATCATCAACTTCGGTGTTAAATACCTACTTCAGCCCAGCCCAGGAATACCCAATGATTTCTTGTGTATCTATCATTTGCCGCTATATATTTTGAGATACCATCAAGTGTTGAACTTCGACCTAATCCATGAACACTGGACGAATTGTTGCGATATATTTTGAGATTTGTATAATATATATTGGTCAAATTGTGATTTTTTTATGCTCAAATTTTTGATTTAATCCTTATATTTCAATTTGACATCTGGTCATTAATTTTTATGATGTTATTAATTAGTTTAAATAATACACCATTAACCATTTTTGGTTAAATTACTAATGTGGATTTTTTTTCATAAAACACACCTCTCATAGTCATCATGTTGACATGGGTTTTTCGAGTTGGAAGCGGTCCATATCAAACAATTTATTTAAAATAGCTAATATCATTTATTATTTGAATTAACTAATGATATTATAAAAATCGAGGTTAAAATCATATTTTGATAAAGTTTATTACATGCATGTTTGCCATATATATTTCATGCTTATCTTTTTGTTCTTTTAGTAACAAATGGGAAAAGTTTTAAGGTTTTGAAAATAAATTTTGCGATAAATATTAAATTTATTCATTAACTTCGATCTAATGTGTAATTTGATACATGAACTTTTATTAATTGGTGCAATTATACACATAATGTAGAGCATATTTAAACCATATGGATCAAATTATAAATATTTATGTACCTACTGCATGTACATCGCATGGATTTGACGTTATAAAAACAAATTGTGCTAATAAAATTTATGAGGGTTATTTCATTCTTTTTTAACTCGTCAAATCTATGTTGTCTATGCCACATATATTTTAAA
Organism: Gossypium hirsutum; assembly: GCF_007990345.1. Taxonomy (NCBI): domain Eukaryota; kingdom Viridiplantae; phylum Streptophyta; class Magnoliopsida; order Malvales; family Malvaceae; genus Gossypium; species Gossypium hirsutum. The sequence goes on from NC_053440.1 coordinate 57,824,268, forward strand.
TATGTTTCATGAAAGGACTTGGCAAGCAACCCACCCTTTCCCCCTAAATGGTAAATTTATTGTTTAACCCTTAGAGAATTATAAAATGTTAAGTTAATACAGTGACGAATTTGCATTTTGGGATAGGCTAATTGAAAGACCTAATTGGTGCTACGGACCAAGCAAAGGCCTCCCTTACCACCACACAAATGGTAAATTTATTGTTTAAACCCTAGAGAAATTATAAAATATTAAGTTAATATAACAATGAAATTGCATTTTGATATCCCAAACATTTATAATTCAATTATGGCCTGTAAGAAAAAGATTTTTGACTTCACGACCGATGACGTTGAATAGAATGCTTGGAAGATTGAAGATATATTTTAAATTCAAGTACATCTAGTACAATTAACCCAAAAAATTCAAACCAAACCTTAAAATGAACTTATTAGGCGTCGAGTTCAATAGATAATTGGGTAAAGAGTTAATTGCACTAGAAATCCTCAAACTACAGTTTTCATTCTAAATTGGTCCTCAAACTTCAAAATGTTCTAATTACATCCTCAAATTATCGATGTTATATCAATAAAGTCCTATCATTAAAATCGTTAATTTAACCATTAAATAACACGTCAAATTTTATGTGACATAATTTAAAATGAAAATTTTAAAGAAAAGTAAAATATTACCGCAAACTTTTAAAAGTTAAAACTAAAAAAAAGAAGAAGAGATAGAGTGAATGATAAAACTTTTGTAAAAACTTTGAAAACCTCAAAACAAGATATTTATAACATCCGTTTTTGCATAATTCATTTTTTTTCATTAAAATTTTCATTCTAAACAATGTCACGTAAGATTTGACATCTCATAATGGTTAAATTAACTATTCTATTAATGGAAGGACTTTATTGATATAACCTCAATAGTTTAAGGATGTAATTATAATATTTTAAAGTTTGAGGACGTATAGTGCAATTAACTCTTGGGGGAAAGAATAAACCTATTTTCGTTATTTTTTTCCCAAAACGAAATGAAATCCAACTTCGAACTTAACTCATAAAATGGAGACTAATAATAGAATAATTAAAAGTATTCATAAGTCGAGACCACTCAAATTCAGGGTGGGCTATTGTATGGTCTTAAACTATTTATACTTAAGCTTCGACCAAGTTCAAATAACCCGATCTTTAAACAGGTTTATATATTCGAATAATTCCGAATTTCAAAATTTGTTACCCTTTGAATAAAAACTGACGTAACCATAGAAGCTACTGAGCACACTTTTAACATTGATTACAACGGAATGAAGCAACGGATACATGCCAGTGCTTATTTTAGAGCCAAAAATGTGAAAAAGAAAGGCCTTCTATGCTTTTATTTCTGTCTCTTTTATCCCTTGGATTTTGTGTACTTTTATTTTATATATATATATATATATATGTATATGTATATGCGTTCATAGGCCGAGTCTAAACATGATATTAATATATTTTATATTTGTTCATGCCCAGCCCAACTCGAATTATGAGCTTAAAATTTTGCTCAAACTCGTTTATATTTATAGAAAATTAATCAAAACTCATTTTAGGGTCCACCCATATTATTTTTTTAATTCTTAAAAATATATATATATTTATATTATATTATTTTAATTTTTAATAATTTTATACATTTTTATTTATTGAAATTTTTTATATAGTCATCTTAACATTATTTTAGTATTTACATTAGAGTAGTATTTTACATTTAGTATAGGTTTATTTTTTTAATGTGTTCTAAATTACATAATATATAAAAATAATATAATATAATATATTATAAACTTAAAAATAGGTCAGGTCGGGTCGGGCTCGCGCTTTGAATGTTCAAGCTCGAGGCTAACCCATATTTTAAATGGGCCTATTTTTTTCACCCAAGCTTATTTTTTGGGCCTAATATTTTTACCCAAATCCTCTCAAATTTCGTACGGGCTTTCGGGCTTGAGCGGGTAGCCCGACCCATGAACATGTCTAGTTTGGTTTGAATTATAATTTAATAATTAAAATGTTATCAAGATGGGGATTTTTTTTTAAGTCTAATGTCAAATTTAGCTATCAATGTTTACATTTTTTTTGTTAATTTAGCAATTATTATTTTTAAGCTAAATTTGATCATTAACCTTTCGAAAAGAGTCAAATTTCTTTCTTTAATAGAAATGCTAACTAAAACATTAATTTTTTAAAGATATTGTTGACATGACAATAGTTAATGGGAATGTAATAAAAGTATTCAAAAAATAATAAAAAATTCAAAATTCAAAAAAAATAAAAATAAAAAGTTCATAAAAAAAGCATGAAATACATGTGGATTGTCATGCAGGCTGTTCTGTTTAAAAATTTAATGTTTTAATCAGTATTTACATTAAAAACAATAATTCGACTCTTTTTGAAATGTTGATGGTTAAATTTGACTCCTTTTAAAATATTAAGGTGAAATTGACAGAAAAATATAAATATTGAAAACTAAATTTGATATTATGCTAATATTTTACTTGGATTTTCGGGCCAAAAACATATTAAAATAAGGTTGTGACACTATTCGGTCGAGTAAGTGGGAAGGTTTAAGGTAAGGGATGAAATGTCTATAGGTCTGATTATGTCATGGCTCGATTTTTTTCTACTCGAATCAAGATAAATCAAATCCGGATTAATTCGATTTTTCTATACTATATTCGTGTCGTGTCTAAAATTATCATGTTTTTGATCAATTTTACAAGTTGTGCATGGCCCCCAAGAACAAAAAAAAAAGCAAAAAAGTGGGGAATTGAAAGATTTTTCAACCTAACTACAGCTGCCGTTTCTTAAAAGCAATAAAAGAGGAGTAAACCCCAAAAAAGAAAAGGGCAAAATTAAAAAAGAGAAAAAGCTCCCCAAGAAAAAGAGACATATAGAGAGAACTAGCAAAGTAATAAATAAATAAAGAAAAAAAAAGTTAAAATTTGAAGTTTGCTAACAAAAGAATTATATATATTTTTATATGATACTCGAATTTTTTATTTAATATTTATTTTAAAATAAATAAATTATAGTTGAATTCTTTTTTTTTTCTAAATATATATCTGAATAAAGGTATAACTCTAATTTTATAAATATAAAATACACATCTATCATGTAGATCTACAAATTTTTTGAATTCGCCGATTGAGTCTCAACTCGATTGGTATCGGTATTGTTGTTTGTCAAGAGGTCGTGGGTTTGAGTGCGTTGAAGTTCATTATTCTTTGATTTGATATAATTATATGTAACATATCATCGTAAAATTGTGTTAATTCATAAAACTCGTGCCCAATATGGGCCTACAGAATACGGATGAGCAAATTAGTCTATGTATGTTAAATCAAAGAACAAATTGATTCTTCTATTAAAAATTTCATCCATTTCTACAGATAAAAATAAGTTCAATCAACACTAATTAAGAGAGCTCAAGCATAAGTGAGCACGAGAAACAAACTAATTTTTTTCTAGGCAAACAAGTTTAATTGACCCTAATAAATCAAGGTCAAGCATGTATCTTAATTTGCATATCGAATCAAGCTCAAACTTTTTTATTGAACACGAGTCGAAATTTGAGGTTAACTTGAGCTTGAACTTTTTTTTTTTAACTTAAGCTTAAGTTTGATTCCGTTAAATTACATCAATATAAACTTATTAATTTCGACTCAAATATGGAAAACTGATCCAATCAACTTGATTACATCAACCCAATCATTCCACCTGATTCATCCATCAACATACATTCTTCAATTCCAAGATTGGTTCTTTCTTTTTTCTTTTTTTTTATAATGACTTTTAAAATATCAATTTTATCTCATTTTATCTAAAAAAAAGTGTATGATATCCAATAAAAATATGCCATGTGTCATATTCTTATCGGATGATATTATTTTTGGATAAATTGAGATAACTTTTTTTATAAAAGAAATTGAGATATAATTTAAGAACTAATTTACCTACATGTATTGTAAGCGGTTCTTAAACTATTAATTTTATAAAAAAAAAAGAGAGTACTACATCCAATAAAAATATGCCATGTGTCATGTTCTTATCGGATGATATTATTTTTGGATAAATTGAGATAAAATTTAATTAAAAAAAAGTAGTATAATTCAATAACTAACTTACCTATGCACTCGCCTTAATTGTGGAAGTATCGAAAAACTTTTTTTACAAAGCACTAAATATTATTTTGAGAGTATTTTTATCTTTTTTTACAATTTTATATCAAATCTAAAAGAAAATACATATATATGATGAAATTTAAACTCAAAATCAAGGTTGTTTGAACGGGACTAGACCGACTAGTCAAATCGGATCTAGCCAAGATACTGGTCTAAAATAGGGCATTTAATCAGTTGACCTAAGAACTGGTATGGACCGATTGAACCGGACGGTTGAATCAAATTTTTTATATTTTTAATATTTTTATGAATCTTTTAATAATTTATTTGATCGAACTCAACATATCAATTAGATTGATTAATCGATAACTTAATCAATTCGATTATCAATCCGGTTGTATAACATTTGTTCACTCAACATTGCTATTTCGAACAAATTTATATTTAATTTTAATGATAATATTTTATGAAATATTTAGATGATTATTTTCCTCAATTGTAATAAGCTAAGTATATATATATATATTATATGTACATGTATGGTGCGGGTAACCTTTCATGGTCTTTCACTGTACAGCCGATCCCACACGCCCTTCTCTCTCTCTCTCTCTCTCTTTGTTTCTTCGTCTTTTCATGCTCTCCTTTCTCTTCTTTTTCTTCTTTTTTTTTAATTTTCCCCTTTTACTTTCCGTTTCTCTCTCTTTCACTGATACAAAGTAAGATTTTCCTCAGCGTCTGGCATGAGCTCAACACCGTATTTCTCTCCCCAATTCCCCTCTCTCGATGTTTTCGTAAGTGCCTCCTTTCATTCCTCTCTTTTAAATGGAGAAATTGGCCTCGAATTTGATTCAAACTTTTACGAAATTGCTGTATTAATGGCCTCTCTTTGAATCGGTGTGTGTTTGTTTTGGTTTCAGGAAAGAAAGGAAAGTGAAGTATTACCGGTAGAGGGGAGTCACCGGAGCTGGGAGACTAGAATCGACGGTGGTATGGACTTGGACTTTCGCCGGCAGCCGCATGCGGTGGAGTTCGACGTTGATTTCTGGCCCGTTGAACATCCTATGGAACCACAAGATGAAGATCGGCCTGTTAAATGCCCAATGTCAGCTGCTTCGTCCATCAATGTATGTTACTATGTTATTTTTAAAACCATATTTAGATTTTTTTTAAAACAAGATATTAAAAAAGGTTAAATTACTAAAGAAGCCCTTAAACTAGTTTTTTAAAAAAATAAGCCTCTAAACTTTTGTTGCAACTCAAATAAACCCTTATGTTTTGATTTGTATTTAAATTAGCTCTTAAATAATGATTTATATTAAGAATTTTATTTAAGTTTAAACTAAAGGATAGAGGCTTATTTAGATACAAGTTAAAGATTAAGAGCTTATTTGGTTTTTAAGGGTTTATACAAATCATTAAAAAGGTCAAATTACTACAGAAGCCCTTAAACTAGTTTTTTTAAAAATATGCTTCTAAACTTTTTTTTGTAACTCAAATAAACCCGTATATTTTGTTTTGTTTTTAAATTAGCCCTTAAATAATGATTTATATTGAGAATTTTATTTAGGTATAAGTTGCAGTATAGATGCTTATTTGGATACAAGTTAAAAAAAGATTAAGAGCTTCTTTGGTTACCAATTAAAGTTTAATGGATTATTTGTTTTAATAAATGTATAAGGACTTAATTAAATATACTAACAAAATTCAAAGGCAACCTCACCCTTCTTCCTTTTTTTTTTTGGCAATATTCACATCTCTTAAGTAAGGTTTCGGTTTTGAGTATTGTCAGGGTGAAAATTGGCATTAAAAGAGCTTTTCTCTCTCTCATTCGGAATCTAATTCGACTCGATTCAACTCCAATATACTCAGTAGCACAATATGACTTATTTAAAATATTAACCATTTATATATATTCTCAATATCTCTTAAGTAAAATTTCAATTTTGAGTATTGTAAATAGAGAAAGTAGGGTTACAATATCCTTTCCCCTCCGTTTGGGGTTTGGCCTGACTCGATTTTGGTATAGTTGTAGCACATTGTGGCTATTAAATATTGAAATATTCATATTCGACACTCAAATCCAAATATGAACATATTTGCCTTAAGTACCATTATCAAATTTTCTTCATATCTAAAATATGTATTGTTTTTGAAGGATGGAAAAGGGCATGAAGAAATGGTAGTCGGAGAGAGTTCGCGTAAGAGATCAGAACAACCACAAACGGTGAACGGAATTGGGGTGGCAGCAATGATGGAGCCACTGGTAAGAGCGGTGCGTAAAAGGCAACACACGCTCACCCGCGACAACCACATAACGGTGGAGCCTCGTATCGGAAAACCGTCTCTCCCTCCGATCCCGACTCCAACTCTTACCGGTTCCCAAATGCTTCAACAACTAGACAAAGCTTAACTCATTTACCAAAAAAAATTACCCATCTTTTTTTTTTCAATGCATTTGGAGAGTTGAGAAAATTGAAAATTTTCCCTTTTATGCAGGAAAGGGAAAATCCAAGAAAATTTGTAACCCAGGCTTTCATAATCTAGTGCTAGCATGTTGAGATCCTTTATGTACATTATTTTAAATTTGAAGTTTTCTTTAATGAAGAAAATCTATAATTTCTTAAAAAAATACGAGATTGAATCTAATTAGTTCGTACAGTTATATTGAATTATTTTTAAAAAATACGTTGGACCAATTCAATATTCGAATTTCGGCTTGAAGAAAAGAGTTGAGAAATGCATTTCACTTTGGGAAAATGTCGAATATGTATTTAATATGAGTATATTTAATTTTTCTTATTTTTCGTGTATTGAGATTATTAATAGATCTACGTTTGTATATGTGTACAACATTAAGTAAATGAAGAATCAAAATATCTAAGTTATTTTTCTTTAACGTATATGAAAGTAGAGGCAAAGTTATATATATATATTTTTGGAGGGACCGGATTTGAATTGCAAATTTTTGAAGAGAGCTAAAAATATAATTTCGTCGAACTTTACAATTTTCAAGGGATTAAGCTGTAAAATTTTTGAGTTTGAAATGGACATAATTTTATATTTTAAAAAAGGTCAAAATCAATTTTATTATTAAATTAATTTAAAATTTTGTAAATATTTAAAGGACTAAAACGATAGTTTTTTACAAACTTTTCAAAAAAAATTAAATTTTTCAAGAAAAAAAATCAAGAACTTTTATATAATATTTATTGAAAAATAATTTTGATATTATTTTTACCAATTCAAAATCGTAATAAACTAGAATTAATTATAAATTAAATAAAAACAAAATTTAATTGGATTGAGTCCAAGCAATGAGGGTTTTTATCCAAAGACAGAATCCTATAAATAAACAATAAAACAAACAGAATGAACTGAAAGTGGAAAAAAGAAGCTCATTTCCTCGATTATGAAGAACACAGTAGAGGGGACCATTTTTCTACTAAAAACAATTCTTCATTTCATCTGTTTGAAAAAGCATGCACTATGTGCCTCTGCCTGCACAACACTAATTTTTTTCTTTTTAATTTATTTTTATTTATATTTAATTTTATTGCTAAATAAATAGATCTGTTTTGATCTACTTTTTTATGTACCCATAGTAATTATTTAAGCTACACTACAAAATTGATTATACTGTTTTCTTATTTAGTATTTTTTTATTAATAATAATGTTTAAATTATTAATTGCATCTTATTTCATTCAAAGAAAATGTATAAAAGTTGACACATGTCATATTATTATTGGTTTATTAATATCATAATTTAAATAAAATGAAATAAAATTAATAATTTAATAGATTGAAAACCAAATTTTCTTTATGCTATTTTATATGTTTTTTAAAAAATTATTTATATTTGACACCATAAATACAATGATTTGTTTATCCAGTAAAATTTCGGAGTTGAGTTTTCTTAAAACTACTTGCGAAACAAAAAAAAAATATTATCAATATACTAAATATTCACTCTTATACAATATTATTTTCGATAAAAAATTATTAAAAATACAAAATATCAATGGGATTTCGGAATTTTTCCGAATTTTCAAAAAACACATCTGTATTCGAAATCCGAAACTAGATAATATACTGAATTCCTTTTTATTCATGATATAATATATCCCTTGATTCTGCCATCTTATCTGCAATTATTTATTGATTAATGGATTTATTTTCATAAACATAATCTTCTTTAACTTTAATAAAAAGAATGGACCATTTTCTTTTAAAACCGAAAAAATTTTATATACAAAAGAATGTCAGCAAATGCAGCATGTGGGGACAAAGCTCCAAAACAATTTTCTCACTCATGAAGCACAGCACCCTCTTTCCCTAAACCAGTCTTCAGACAAAAAGCATTCCCTATATATATTGCAATCAAAATATATATACTCACATTTATATGCATACATACATATATATAAAGTTAAAAAAGAGACTGTATCACTTTTTCTTACAATATAACGTTACCTGTTTCTAAAAGGAAGGGGCGTATACATCAGAGAGAGAGAGATGTAGTTTTCACTTTTCACCTATGGGTGAGAGAGAGTGAATAATTGCATTACTTTAACTTGGGTGTGAATATCGGTTAGAGAGAGAAATATGTTATTATGACTTAGGTATCAGATATGAGGAATGTGAGTAAAAGTACCATGAAAGCCCCTCTATTAAGAGTCGGATTACATTTTACCCCATCTACTCAAAAAGAGCAAATTAATCATTGTGTGCTAAATCAAATAGTAAACTAATCATTCTGTTAAAAATTTCTTTCATTTTTACTGTTAAAAACTAGTTCCACTATTTTTATCCGTACAAATGAATGAACTTTTAATAGAAAGGATCAATATGCTCTTTGAACAAACGTATAATGACTAATTTGTCTATTTTTTAATAGAGATTACAAAAGACAATCTAACTCTTAGTACAAGAAACTCTATGATATTTTTGATATTTTTACCATATATGTTCAACAAGGACATGATTAAAGAGAGAAATTTAGTGTTCCACCTTTCACCTATGGGTTAGGGAGTGAAAAACTAATTACTTTCAGTCAATATCAGTCTAAATATATATATGGAGAGAGAGGGGTTCACCTTTGGGCTAGAGAGGAACGGTGTTATTGTGCTCGGGCTTAGTATCGGGATATGAGGTATGTGTTCAACAAGGACGTGATTAAACCAAGAGAAATGTAATTTTTCACCTTCACCTATGGGTTAGGGAGGGTGAGAAACTATTACATTGACTCGAATGTGAGTATTGGATACTGTAAATATCCGAGAAGAATGTAATACCGATAGCATATACCGATGATAGTTATCGATGCATAAAGGGAATGGCTGAATTCCTAAACAATGCCGATTGCCGTCCAACTTATTTTGTAGAAGACACCTCCTAATTGGACAGGACGAACACAAAGCATAATGTCACGGTTCACACCAACCTGTAAAGTATTATCCGTTTCAGCCCATTAGATCTCATGGTTTTTTTTCCACAAAAGATGTCTCACAGAGTGAGGATATGGCATGGAACACTTATATTCTGAGACTAACTCTATTACACACTTATGCATGATTCACGACTCCCTCTCTAGGACCGTGACATCTCTCGAATGAAAGTCCATTGTCCTCAACGACACATCATTAGTACCTCTAGAACTAACTCTGATACCAATTGTCACTACTCATGCCAACCTACAAGATAATGTTCATTCAAGCTCGTTGAACCTCACAGTTTTGTCCATAAATGACACATGACGAGTGATATGAACGCTTACTATAGTCGCTGTGAGATTCATAGTTCTCACTGGACCACGACACATGGCAGCCACAAATTCATTGTTCAGCTAGGGACGAGCCTTAATTGGTTTAAACTGATTTAACCAACAAAACCGATCTGATTTAGTTGATTTGATCACAAAGCAAAAACAGTTTTGGGCTATAAAATCTAACAATCCAAAATCGCTAATAACCTAAGATGTTCATCACAAGATCACCATAGATTCTACACATCAAATTTTACACTATAAATAGCTTGATGAGCTCTCCATTGAGGCAAGCTCAATAAAATTTCTTTATGTAACTTACATGAATAATCCTCCCATTCAGTGATTGCAGCAGAAAAAGTGGCTAAATTGAAATAACATTGACCCGCACTTTGAAAAACTGTTTCAACCAGTTTAGTATCCTTCAGAAAAACGGAATTCACCTGAGTAATCTTCTCTGATTGTGATCGTGATAGTCGAACCGCCTTGCCGGATTGAACCTCGTTTGTGAAAGCTTGAGATTTGCATCCTTCCCAAAAATAAAATTGCGCCACCTGTTTGTCATAGAGATTAACATATTCTCCTATCTAACACTCACATCTAAGTTCCAGTAACATAACGCTTAGTACATTTTTCGATGCAACACTTATATTAATGAAATTAAATGGCTTATTTTCCATTCTTGATCTATTGAAACCGATTCTTCAATGCAGCAATTTGAAGTTAAGATGATTATATCAGTCTAATTATGTTTTAGTCCCTCTACTACATCGAAATTTAATATCTAATCCCTCTCCTTTAATTTAGTATAATTTGATCCCTTTACTTTTATGATGATATTAGTAAGTCCAGATTGATAACACTATTAACTGCTGCAGTTAATAACAATATTAATGGTGTTAACAGATTCATAGATATCAACGTCATCAATTTAGTGGCAGGTGTTATCAATTTGGACCTATTAATGATCTTGTAAAAGTAAAGGGGTCAAATTATATTAAATTCAATTACAGTAATACGATCGTATAATGTTCTTCTATCGCTCATAATTAACAAAATTTTGAAGCTGAAAATACCAATAGTAAGAATACCTGAAGTGAATGCAGAACATTGACAAATTTATGGTCAAGCAACTGATCTCGCCTTGCTAATTGCATTGGTTCCATGAGGAGTTCGGATAAATCTGAGCCGAAGTTCATGTCTCGAGAATAATATACGTCAAATCCAAGAGCATGTAATCTTCCCAAACGAATATCGAATCCGATGTCCTGATTAGAAGCTTGATGAGGAGAAAACCAATACATATTATCTGATGCTGGCAAAGGTAGCAATGACCATGGCACATTGTTAGACTTGTGTAATACGTTTTCTTCAAGTAGCAAAATAAGTTTAGCATCCTCGTCATGGGAACTATCACGGCTGAACCATAAAGTAAGTGTCAGCCGTTCTCCGCTAGTTACCTGTCAAATAATCTAATACATAAAAAAAAACAAAGTGTAGAAACAAGGTAAAGGACCCGTTTTTATATAATGCAGCACAAGTTTGAATAATATCTTTGTTGCTTGATCCAAGCTCAAAAATCCTGCTTAGAAGTCAGTATCAAGCCGAACACTAAGCAGCTACTCGGCTTTTCCCAATTGAACATGAATAGCAGGGACCAAGCCAGAAAATTGCTTTAGGGGGACTAGAGATAAATCATAAATTATTGGGAGGGCCAAAGTGCAATTTTACTGTTATACTAGCATGTAATTTCATAAAAATTTAAGGGGTTAAATGGCAAATCTACCATTTCTGGGGGGCCCCTTTGCCTTCATCCTTGCCGAATGGCATCCACTTTCCTTTGATAGATGAACTAGATACTATAATATATATACACAAACACATATTACAAGAGAGACAGAGATCACGAAAGTACCTCATCAACGGAATGTGTATTACGGCCGTCAGCTGTATAAATGACAGCATCCTGATATGCAATAACTCGGTGAGTATCAATCAAACGGTATATTAAACTAATGAGTAAACATTCTTTTCACTAGCTTCTATTCCTAATAAAGCGGAACATGGCTGCATCTTCTTCACTGATTTTAAATGATCCTAGACTATTTGGCTCCAACTCTTCATTTTTCTTAAAGTACCAATGTCTGACAAATGTCCCAAACATGGATATGGAAATACACCCTCCAAATACACGGAAAACCGTTAAAAATTTAAGCACACCCCTGTCAAACATCAGGGTACAATCCATGCCAAAATCTTATAACTTATGTAGATCCATTTCAAAATCATATTACTAACAATTTGATTGTGCATCACCATTCTAATAAGAGAAGACATATCATAAGAAAATATTGAACACACGCACTTACTCCGACCATAGGTGCAATTGTTTTCGGTTCCCCGTCTTGGAAATGAAACAGTCCACCTTCGAAATCCTTTCCGTAACTATTCAAATAACAGACTGCCTTTGGACAAATAAGAAAAACACCCTCAACAAGAATTATTGACAAAAGACTAATTGCAAAGGACATTCCCCAAAAAAAAGCTGTGAACACAAACCGTAAAATCACGTTGCTTGAGATAAGGCCTGTTATCATCACTATGCCAACCTATGCTTGCTCCTCTGCTCCAACTACAAATACACATGATATATGGTAATCACACAACATTTATCAAGGGTAAAGTGAATAAACAAGCAAATGCATAAAAAAACTCGTGTTTGAAATATATTCAGACATGGTTTTGGAGATGTCCAAAGGCAGTCTAAATATATGAAAAACTCACAAAAATCAACATAGTCAGACATATATCCGTATCCCACACTATCACCTGAATCCGAGTAATATAGTGTAAATGAAGCATTAGTGCTTGCAAGTTAATCGAGTTTGATTTGGAAAAACTGGAATTTGATTTTGTAGTTATTGAGCTGAGCTCGAGTGGAATTTGAGCATTGTATACTTGACTAGAACAGTTCGCAAGCCTAATTAAGCTTTTACTTTTCTAGTATATTTTTACAGTGAAATTACCTTTTTACCCTTATTACATGGAATGAGCTTAATTACAAATAAGTTCGAGCTTAAATATGAATAAGCTTAATCAAGCTTGAGTACGAAAATTGATAAACAAGCTTAATTGAACTTGAGCTTGGGTAGCTTGATTGTGTCTCAAGCCAAACTTGAGCTTAGAAATTGATGTTTGAGTGAGGAGCTTTGAATTTCAAGTCGAGCTCCGTTCGGCTCGATTACATCCCCTAGGTTTAACTACCCAAAGAAATTAAATTTCCATCGAAATATATGAAAAAACTCACAAAAATCAACATAGTTGGACATATATCCATATCCCACACTATCACTAGAGTTCGAGTAATATAGGTTTAAGTAGTGTAAATGAGACATTGGTGCTCGCAAGCTATTCAAGTTCAACTAAAAAAATTCGAATTTGATTCAATAATTAACAAGCCAAGCTCAAGCTGTCGATCAAACAGAATCCGAGCACTGTAATACTTGATTCAAACTGCTCGTGAGCCTAATTGAGCCTTTTCCTTTTTAGTATATTTTATATTATAAAATTACATATTTACCCTTATTATATAAAATGAGCTTAATTACGAACAAACTTGAGCTTAAATATGAGTGAACTTGATCGAGTTTGAATTCTAAAATTGATAAGTGAACTTCATCGAACTCATCAAGTAGCTCAATTATGTCTCAAGCCTAGCTCAAGCTTAGAAATTGATGTTTGAATCAAGCTCAAAAAAAGTATCGAGTCCTGAATCTCGAGTCGAGCTCGAGTTTGCCACTATTTGAGCTCAGCTAGGTTCGATTACACCCAAACAAATTAAAATTATTTATATCACTATTATCATATTTAAAAAATTTCAGGTACCTAATGAGGCCAGTAAACTCCGTAACAAGCTCATATTCACAACCAAAGGTCTCCTCTACCTTCTCTTTCAACCTATCTGCAAATCAAAATTTCGAAAACTAATATTAACAACAATGATTTTTTCGATTAATAAATAACAGAAAAAGCAAAAAAAAAAAAAAACGAAAAAGGATTTAAAATAAAAAAACAAGAGAACCTCTGATGGGAAGAAAAGGGATGATTAGATGAGCAGAATTAGTGGCTATGAGATGAGAAAGCGTCGTTGAAAATACGTTTGGCCTGTATCCAATCGTACTACAGCTCTTGTGTATGAACTCCAATTCCTGTTTCGAAAAAAAAGAAGTTTTTTTTTTGATAAAATTCATTCGTTAACTTGACGATATTATTATTTGGGATTGAAATTTTGGGGCTCTAACCTTGCATTCATCTTCTGTGAGGAAATTATGTAAAATTAACCTGGGATGGTCTTCCTCCATCTCAATGTCCGCCATTTTTTTTTTCTTTTTGCTTGCTTCACCGCTTAAAACTTGAAGGGTTTATGGGCCGGGTCAAGGCCCGGTTCCAAAAAAATTCAGATTCAAGCCTGAGTTTAGTTCGGGTAAGTCCGTTCAAATGATTCATTACACGGTTAAAAAAAATTAAACTAAAGTGGGCTAGGCCGACAAGGCTACGCCAACTGCCCAACTCATGATAAAATTCAAAACTATAAGGTTGGTCGAGTGAGTCTTAATTCAGTTGGCATCGGTATTATTGTTAATGTAAGAGAACGTGAATTTAAGTTTACTGAAGCGTATTATCCTTTTATTTAAAGACTAGAAATTGTATTGTTTAACGTTTTGATCATTCAACTTTAAAAAATTATAAAATGATCATTAAATTATTCAAAAATTTTCATCTAAGTTATTGGGCAATGCCCTGATATGCTTGGTTGGGTCTGATTATGGCTCCAACATTTACTTTTACCCCGAAGAAAATATGTTTTGTTATTGAAGATATTTTTTTATTAAATTTAAATCTATCCTCTTATCAAATTTGTCATTTTGACGAGTCTCAAGTTTATTATATGTGAGGTTAATCTGGATCGAATCAATTCAGATTTTAAAATTTTTTGAGTCAATGGAGTTCAAGTCAATTTTAAGTGTTGTGCTCGAGTTGTTTTGAGTTCAAGCCATTATAAGTTCAAATCATTTTACGCGCTGATCACTTCAAGTTTAAATCATATCAAATTCAAGTAAAATTTGAATTTGAATCAAATTGAATTCACGTTGGGTGAGTTCGAATTGTTGACTTCTAATAATGAAATCAAATTGAATTCGATTTAAGTTCGGTTAATTAATTCGGATTTTCGAGTTCAAACTAGAAGTAACAAGTCTAAATATAATTATATCATGTTCAAAATCACTAAATTAAATCATTTCTAGTTTAATTTATTTCAAATTATTTATCAAACCATTTCGAGTTTAACTTTGATTAATTGTTCATGTGTTTACATTTGATTGACTTAAATGGCCACATGTAATTTCTTTTAATGGAAATGGTCCATGGACTAACTTGATGTACGGAATGAATGGAGAGAAACAAAATGGCTGAAAAATTAGTAAAAGGACCAAATTAAAATTTTCACTATATTAAAGGGATCAAAACAAGTATTAAACCATTAAAAAATTGAGTAACTGCTAGTCATGAAAAATGTCAAAGTCCCCATGGATAATTAGGGTCACTGCTTACATATTTCCCATCAAAAGGATTGTAAACTTGAATCCTCCATTCATCTTTTTCATCACTTCCATGGCTACTGAAATTAATCACAGAAGCTTCCAATATATCTTCCCAGCTATCATCATCATCATCATCATTTAGCTTAATCAACGGCTGTCGTTCTTCTTCACCTTCATCACCCACCTTTTCAGCCGTCGATGATAACGGTGATGATGATGGTGATTGATGATCACCATCATCATCCTTTATTTCCCACATACCATTAATGAAGCTTTCAAGAGCTTGAATTTGCAACAATGGGATTCGATCCACAAATGGATATTCATAACACCCACATACACCCATAAGTTTACACCATTGATAAAACTCATATAACTGGTCCGCTTGTAAAGCTGCTTTTTTATATACACTAAACGCCGATATACAACACTGGTATGTCGGCATTTGGAACATGTTTTCCAGCAAGAAAACGATGTCGTTTTTGAACACGGTGTAACATACGAAGCTGTCACGGATTATATGCTTCATCGCCGTTTGAATCAAGAAGTTTCGTGTCGTGACCCCGGTCGGTTTACATTCGATGACACGGTCGATCAAACTTTGAATCTGTTCTAACACTTCGAGAACTCTTCCGATTTCTTCCGGCGAATTATCGGGCGGTCCGGGGCGGGCGCGATGATTATCTTCGTTGGAGATTTCGTCGAGTAAACGAGCGTAGGACCGGATAAACACGGTGAAACTCTCGGGGTCCGATGACGAAACGTCACGGAAATTGCAAGGGTATAAAGAGATTGAACCGTTGGACCGATTGATTAATAGTTCGGTTCGAAAAAGGCTGTCTTCGGGCGACGAGCGAAGTAGTCGGTGGAGTAGGAGTAAGCATTTTAATGCGACTCGCCAGCTTCGAGTTTTCCCGAAGCGGCGAGCGAAACCAAGGGAGAAAGCTCGGCAACAAGGTGGAGAAATGGCGAATAGCCGGAGCAATTGGTGGACGTATTTGTCGGATAACGGAGAACTGTTCGGAGCCGTTGCTTTTACAATGATGTGATCAACGTTGCAAAGGCCTCCCATGGTGGCGATTTTGGCGTAGCTAAGGCATGTATGCTCTTTTAAAGCATTGAAAGCTTGTTGAAATGATTTAGTCATGGTTTTTTAGGGAAACCCTAAAGAAAGGGTTTTTTTGTGTGTGTGTGTGTGTGTGTGTTTTGGGGTCTAAATGCATGAAATTTATGGCATGGAAATTGGTTATTTATGGTTGTTTATTATATGTTGCAAAAAAGGTTAAAATATGTTGTTAGTATCTATATTTTGAAAAAGTTTGACATTTGGTTCTTACATTTAAAAGGTTAGAAGTTAAGTCTTTGTACATTTTAAATTCATTAAAAAACATAAAAAAAATTCATCAAAATTTATTAATTTGACATGCTGTTTAGGCTGCTATCATTTGAGGTTAATGTTTTAAAAACCAAATGAATGGTCGAATGTGTTAGACCATCGGTTCGATCACTATTCTAACAATAATTAGATAAAAAAATTAAAAAATTGACAAAATTTATTAAAATTTGCATATACATATTCAACCACCTGTTTATTGTCTTTTTTTTTTATCAATTTCGAGCGGTTTACTCAAAGGCTAGCTTAATGCTTTTGTCTAGATCGGTATAACGGCTTGTTCATGGTCCAACGGATCCAGTTCCAATATTGTGTGACATGTCATATGATTGATGTAAAATAAATATATTAAATTAACAATTTTCGACGGAAATTAAAATTTTAAAATATAAGGACTGGATCTCAAATTGTATAGAAGTACAGGATTAACAACATATTTTAACCAAGAAAAAAATAATAATAGGTTTCAAGATTTACTATGCCATTGGATTGATCGAAACTAAGCTACAATTTCGAGAAGAAAAAAACAGTGTTTTGGTTTTAGTGAACTAAATAAAAATATGAAAAATTAATGTAGTTGTCAACAGATTGAGCAAAATGAAATATCTTTATTTAATGACTTTGTTGATGCCTTTTGGTGATTAGGGAGAATTTTTTTATTTCATTAATTTAAATTTAAATTAATTTAACCATAAAAAATTAATATTACGAATTACAACATAAAATTCAAAATGATTCGAAATTAAATTAAATAAAATTTAAAATAATCCAAATTTATAATAATTCGAATTTAAAAATTAAATTATCCAAATCTAAATTTAACTTAAAATTGTTTGGAATGAATCCAAAGAGTGACAACTTACAACTTGGTTTGTGCTTGGTCGACAAATACAATTATTATTATTATTATTATTATTATTATGATGTTAATTAAATTACGACACTAAATTAATAAATTAAAATATTAGGGATGAGCTTTTCAACGGGAGAATCAATATTTGAAGTACAAAATGTTAAGAAGATAAGAAAGAGTACTTCATTTGGCATATATGAGAAATAGGGATGAAGTTAGAAATTGTTTGGGGTACGTCGGAATTAAATTATATATGTTTATGATAGTAAAAGTACAATTTCGTCATTTTAATAGTCTATATCTTTATAAATTTTAGAGGATCAGATCAAATTTTTATCATTTTTGAGAGGTCAAACTGTAATTTTATTATTAGTAATTTAAACTTTTATAAATTATAAAAGGCCTAAATGAAAATTTTCTATTTTAGGGGGCCGGGCACCTGCTAACCCCTTAGATCCCCCTGATGGGAAACATACAAGAAAATCCAATGTATAGTAAGAAATTAAGAACTATACATGTAATTTTTTTAAGTTATAATCAGAATTGTTTATACTATAAGTACCAAAATAAATAAATAATTTAATAAATTAATTTACGAGACTAAATCTAAATCAAACTCATATTACACGTATAACTATATTAGAAATAGGGCGTAGTTAAAAGGTAAACAAGACCTTGGCCTCCTAGTTATTAGGTGTTTCTCGATTCGATCTTATATATAGGTATTGAATAGTGGCAGAGTTCAAAAAAAAAAATGGGGGGGCCAGAATTAAATTGTATATTTTTATGATAGTAAAAATACAATTTCATCATTTTAATAGTCTATATTTTTATAATTTTAAAAACTTTAAATCAATTTTTTTATTATTTTTTAGGGGTGAAAGTGTAAATTTATTATTACTAATTTAAAATTTTATAAATTATATAAAATATCTAAATGAAAAATTTACCATTTTAAGGGAGGGGTAGCCTCCTGCCAATCTCTTGGCTTCGCCCACACTTCCAATCAACAAAACCATATTCATAAGTAAGATGTTTCTTAAGGGAGGTTATGCTATAATTGTTCTGAGAAAATCCAAGTAAAATATAGTTAAGCCACATTTTAACTTCTTTAAGGGTTAGATTTTATGGTCAAATTAGATTTTCTAAAATGTTGATTAGATTAATTGGCCAATATTTAGATTATTGGTCAAATTATGATTATGTTCAAGATTTAATCAATATTACTTTTAGGAGTTATAATTAAATATATCAATAGTTTTTATTAAAATTAATCATTATAAGTATTGAATTTAATAACCGAGGTTAACTTAAATTTATTGTTTATTTAATTCATATATATTTAAACATAAAAATTCAAGTTTCTGAGGTTGCTTCTTTTATACATAATGTATAGAATTATCTATAGCCCCTCTCAAATTAATAAATATGAGGATAGTGCACTTCAGTACCCTCGAACCCACATTCTTTCACATTGGATTTTATGTCGAAATTGGTTATAATAAATTTAGAATATTAAAATTAAGTCAAACAAAGTATATGAAAGTGAAATCAAAATTATGACTTTTAATATTAATAATAATTTTAATTAATAATATCATAATTTTTGTAATGAATTTAAGAGTAATTAATTAACTAAATAAGTATTTAATCATAATTTTTCTTGAATATTATTTTGTTAGAAATATACTGTTAAAGGAGTTCATTTACAAACATACACATCTCACAATTCACGTGTTGAGGCCAATAGTAATGCATCAAGACGCACAACTAGAAGCCTCAGCCATTGACACACAGACATGCATGCACGACTTTTGAAATGCCTTATTTACATGCAAGAACACAAACTCCATCCACTAGGTTTTTCATCAAGATTGGACTCTTCAACTTCTTTAGGTTTAGTTTCTAAGGAATCTCTTGAAGATTTTTCCCTAATTTTTTCCCTGCCAGGTTTTCCATCAAAATTCAACTCCCTGGTTTTAACTTCTGGGGAAAGAATTTCTAAGGTTTTAGAACCTTTTAAAGAACCTTCTTCTCGTGAAGATTTTTCTCTGTTCTTCTGCCTATGAGGTTTCCCATAAGAAATCGATTCTCCACTCTCGGTTTTAACTTCTAGGGATTCAAAATCTTGCGAAGACTTTTCCCTAATTTTCTCCACACGAGGTTTCTCATCAGAAATCAACTCCTCATTCTTGACTTTAATTTCCAGGGATTCAGAATCTTGCGAAGGCTTTTCCCTTATTTTCTCCCTCTTAATTTGAAGAAGCTTATCATATATACACCAAGGAAAGCTAATGAAATGTTCTTGATCATCCTCATCGTTATTTGAACCCCCAAAACTCGGATGGTATGTCACATGGTACCAAGCTGAAGCTTTTGCAAACGCATCCTCTACACTATGACTCGCTTTCTCAGTGAACCAACTTTTGGCTTCTCTTCTCAATGATCTCACAGCTATATTTACGGCTTCTAAATCGACTTTCCGATCGAAAGATTTAGATAATTTCAAGATACAACCGCTGATGATCTCGGCCTCGGTTTTGACCCCGTAGGTACGCATTAGGCTAGCTAGTCTATTATCATATTGTTTCTTGTGATGAACCGCATCATTGACATAAGCTAGAAAGCCTTCGAATTCCATATCGGGGTCATACGAACGTTTCGCTATTGACTTGGTGAAGTGTTTACCGGTACTAACCTCGGCTTCGATGCTTTTCACCTCGCGGTAGAGCTGGCCGATCACGGACTGTGATTCGTAGGTGAACTTGTCAGGCTTTTCCATGAAATCCGGGTATTCTTTGGCGCGTAAACGATGGGGTATTTTGGCTGGAATGCCGGTTTTGGGGAAGTCGACCGCGATGGACGATAGCTTGGCAAGCTCGATACATTGTTCGCTAAGTGCCTTTGTGGGCTCCTTATCGGCGAACACCGTGTGGGCATTAGAAATGATGCCCAAGCTTTCATTGAGAATATAGTTTGTGAAATACTCCGCCACCTCCTGCACATATAAGTGTATATATATAATTGAGTGTCGCTTCAAATTCGGGAAATAAAGTTATATATGGTAAAAATAATAGGTAAATTAGTTTCTACACATTAGATTTATGAGAAAATTGGTCTTCCGATCTATGTATGTCAGTATAAAGTACACGTGGCGTGCTATGTATCACTGTTTGATTATTCCATCTGTAAGTTTTTAACAATACAAATAATGTAATTTTTAATAAAAAGGACTAATTTGTTATTTGATCTAACATATAAGGACTAATTTGTTATTTTTAGTATTTGGGACAAAATACAATCTGACTCTTTGTATAAAGGCTTTCATGGTAATTTTACTGTTATAAGACACGCTTACTTCTTTTTTTAGTATATGATTTGAGCAAATACCTCTATGGTAACATCATGGTCTAACAGGGTACTTTGTGCAGCACCATAATCCATGGGAGGATATCTGCAGGGGGGAATGAGATCTTCATCCCAAGAAACGAAATATAGATCGCCATCCAGATCGCTTCCGGAACATTCGTTCGGATGGGGTCTGTATGATCACGTAAACAAATTATTTAGTTTGAAATATTAAATACATATTCGGGTATGATTCTCAAGCAACATAGCAAATAAGTAGAAAAGTGCATTTGAGTATTGGATAGTCATACCTATGGCCTTTCTGTGGGAAAACAATGCAGTCCACCATGTGATGCAGAACGACGGCATCCACGGCCTCCAGAACTCGTAGGTCACCAGGGTGCAAACACGGATTTTTGGCAATGACGACCTTCCCTTCAACAACATGGCTGTTTTGGTATGACCTAAAGTCGCCGCTCGAAGATTGGCTTGGTTTAGTTGAGTATTGGACAAACACTTGACCGTATTCAAGTGTCCCTGTTTCATCTAAGCACCCCATCAGAATTCCTCCTTTGTCAATCGAAATCCTTGTTCTAGTCCTTAGATCTAGCAGCTTCGATGCACGAATCGTTCGTAGCATCATTGAAAGGAACGGTTCCGAGTCCGGTTTGTAGCCGCACAAAAGCATTTCTCTTAAAACCTTTACAATTTCACCATGGTGTATGCCTTCCAATGCCTCCTTCGCCTTTTCTGGATCCATCAACATTGCATCCAATCGAGCCAAAAACGCTTTCTGTTTCGCCTTGAAAACACTATCCTTGACCCCAAGTGTCGACATAAGTATGATTATTTGTCTATTAAGATAACAAGTGTGGTACTTGCTCCACGACAAAACATCAAGACTCGTAGAGTCCGCTTCGAACTTCCGCATACTCTTCCTCAACGATAACTTCACCGACGATGAGGGATCAACAGCTACAACTCCTTTGTAACCACCATATCGAATTTGAAACGCAGATGGAGTTTGTCTCAAGCCACATTTCCATGCTACTTGCCTAGCAAGTTTAGCCGATATTTTCCCGATACCATCGGAGAAGTTATACTTATTCCCACCAGTTTCAACTTCAATGTCGGGAATTTCCTCGATTTCATCCTGATGAACTTCTAATGTTTCCCTCGATGAGCTTAAAGATTGGCCTAACCTAGCTGCATATTTCGCCACATTCCTAATAACATGAATATGACCCATTTGTCCTCTTATATCATCAGCAGTAAGCCCAGGCTTGGATGCGAACATCCAAATGGAATTTTCTCTTAACTGACTAGTTGAACAAGCAAGAAACTCAAATTTCTTATCGCCAACAAGTATCCCGTTTCTCAAAGTTGATAATATCCTCTGATATATCCTACTAGGCTTCCCATCAGTACTAGATGTACTCGGCGTCGACAAATCCGTTGAATGTATCTTCCCAAGCTCCTCGTCAACGAAAGAAACTCGTAAAAAGTTATCAATATCTTTAATATAACTACGAAGGACCCTGTTTGAAAGATTAACGTCTGGACCGCTGAAATACACTTTAGACGGTGTCACTTGAATCCTCCTTACTGCTACTAACCCTTCATCGAGTTTGGGTGGTCGAGGACGCTTATCGGCCTTACGATACTCCTTGTAACGATCATTCAACCACTTGACTGGATCATAACAACAATCTCTGAGACCATGCATTTTCTCCAATGCATGTTCTATGAATAAAGTTTCTATCCTGCAGGGATCAACAAGCTCAAAGAACCTGGAATCAAGTGCCGTGGGAGGCAAGTAACCGTGCTGGAGCAAAGCATTCACTTTGAACAAGATGTTGTAAGGCAAATCAAAGCCTGTTGGTGGGGTTATTATGGGGACAAGATCGGTGTTGGATGAAAATGGGGAGCCGGGTTCGATAACGAAATTGTCTTCGATTTTCTTGTAATAAAAACTGGTGTCAAACCTTGGGAGCTGAACTGATCGAGGAAGCTCTATGCACATGGCGAATGATTGACCAATACAACGGCCTGGCGTAAAATCTACTTCCCTGACCCATTGCTCATCGTCTGTGAGTTCCTTGGAAGAGCTGAGAGCAGTTGATAGATCTTTTTCATAGATCCTAGGGGCTCCAAGTAACTAGAATATAAAATAGATGGCGAAAAAAGTCAATAATCCCCATGATATTGTGGCATAACTAAAATACTAAATACTCATATTAATTTGACTTCAATTATTAAATTAACTATTTAATAGAAAGATTAAATTCTTAAAATTAAAAATAAAGACACTAAATTTTAAATATATAAAGAATACAAGGATTGAGAGTAGAATTAGACCTTTTATATAATATCTTTTAATCCAACAGCTTCAACTTTTTTTTTAATTTTTTTTAATATTTATCCAACAGCACAAAAAATCTCATAACTTACTCATAATACCCATGTCTATTCTCCAAACTAAAAACAATTTAAGGGCCAATTCTTCATTGCTTTAAAAAAGAACTTTTGAAAAGTGCTGTGTAAAGTTCTGTTGAAAAATTTGGTTTAAAATTTGAGTGTTTAGCATTACTGTCAAAAAGTACTTTTGAGAAATAAAATGTCCATTTTAGACATTTTATTATCAAGTAACAAATATGCATTTAAATAACATTTAAATTAGTTAATATTATTATATTTTAGTAAGAATATAAAAAAATTATTATAACTTGTTGTTAATATTTTAATATATGAAATATAAATTTTAAATATTTTTAAGCAATAAATATTAATTATTTATAAAATTTAATTAGAATATATAAACTATATTTTAAATATTTATATATAACCATTAAATATTTGTAATTAATATTTTAAAAAATATTTTTTTATTTCTAATTAATGATTTTAACACAATTGTAACTAAGCACCAAGAAAAAAAAATAAAAATATCATGTTATTGGAGAGGTGAAAAAGTAATTAAGCACCTAAAGTATTTTTGGGGAGGAAAACCTAAAATTTTTAAGTTCTCTTCTTTACTTCTGAAAAGCTAAAAATTTCAGCCAAAAGCAGTTTGTTTTTCACAGCTTTTCTTTCAAAAGTATTTTTAGAGTCAAAAGTACTTTTTTTAAACAACGAAGAACTGGCCTTAAATCTAGTTATGTACGACAATGGTGTAAAATTACAGTACTAGTCCCATAGTTGCCTCTCTGTACTTTTAAAATGAGCAAAATCATGTCCTTGTACATTAAGAGAAATAGTAAAATTATCATTTTCATAATTGTCCAATAAAAAAATATTAATTTAATGAGATTCTTTTAATTAAATGATGTGACTTTAAAATATGATATTACATATTCACTCGACCCATTCTAGCTTAAAATAAATGTATTATATCGCTTAAAAATGTCACTCTATATTTTTCATTAATATCACATATTTCAGAAATTAACAAAAAAACAATCATTTTATTCATCCTAAGGTATAAATTTTTTTGGCATAATGATTTATTTCATCTTCCAATTTTATAAAAAAATTATTTTACTTTTTTATTTAATTTTTCATCTTTTTTTAACTTTTTAACTTATATTATTTATCAAATCACATCAAAATAAATAAAGAAATTAACGTTCATTATCTTTGCTGACATAGCAGCACATGTATATGACATGTTAGCAATTTATTAATTGCAAATGTGGTATCCACATAGATTGTCAAACTTGTCCATTTATTTACAAACATAATTTTAAAAGCTAAAAGAAGTGAAAATTAGATGAAAAGTGAAATGATTTTTTTTTTGTAAAATTAAAAGGCTAAATAAATTATTAAGTAAAACTTTTTTCACTCAGTAATTTATATTTATTTGTATCCAATATGAAACCAATCCAAATTAAAAGTAATCGACTTCAAACATACCTGAATGAGCAAACATTTCTTGGTCTGATCAGGAACATAATGTAACACCATCTGCAAAACGTTTTCATTGTACAGCTCGAGCTTGTAATCGACAGAATTGTAAGACAGAAAGAAGTACAACTTGTCCAATTTTAGACCATACTTGAACGAAACACGAGATTGGTTCCAAAGCACAGTGAATTTGTCTTTTGAAGCTGGATTACCAAAATGTAACACCAAGTCATCAATGCTGTGGAGATCAAACTTGGGCTTTTGTGGGATGATATCGTGTTTCAATGGCCAGGCTCTCAAGTAAGAGTCGTTGTGCCAAAGTGATTGACTTGAGGTCCACGACAAGATACTTTCCACATCTTCCAAGTTTTTGAATTGTACCTAGTCGAAGATAGAAATTTTATTCAAAGGGTGGAGATAAAATGATAAAATTTTTAGAAAAAAAATGGGTGTTAAAAAGCACTTAGTTAAACTTAAATTTAATATTTTAATTTAGGAGAAGGCTTAAAAGAAATGTTTTCCATCCAGCCAAGGGGACGAACTTGGGTACCTTGGCGAAAGATCTCGAGCCTTCTTTGTGACTAACTTTTACAGTCTCCACGGTTCCTTCACCAGTGTAGCTCTCGAGGAATTGCTTCACTTCGTCGACTGTTATGGCTGAAGCAAACCCGTGGAGCTTAATTGTCTTGCTCATTTCCTCGAACTGCAACTTCACTAACACCCAAAAGAACAAAAATAGAAATTATTGTTAACAAACAAGTTATTAGAGAAAGAGGAGTATTTTTTTTTTGTAACAAATTGAAAAAAGTAATTTTATGAGACGAATTTAATTAAAAATATAATATTAATTTAAAATTTGATGTAAAATTTTTAAAATATCTAATTTGTATTCGGTTTCTTTAAATTACAATAAATTATGTGAATATATCACATCATATTTTAATTTAATATCACATAATTTAAGTAAATTTATCTCCCAAAATGAACATTGGTTTGTATTTCTAATGCACAAATCCATACTATAATATAATGAACACACTTTTACCTATCCCAACATAAATATGAGAACATGATCTTCTTAATATGTAAAATTAATATATATATATCAAAAATATATCTATACTCAATATTCAACTCTAAATTCAAATTAACAAAAAATAAAACTATTATAATTGCATTCAAATATTTGACTTCATGGATGGTTTACGCTTTCATTTAGCTTTAATTAACTTAATTAATCAAAACTAAATCAAGTTTATAGCTGCTTTGACTATTACAACCATTTTGTATTTTCTATAACGTTAATATGTTATTCGAATTTTTTCTACTTAAAATATATTTTTGTTTCACGTAATCATGTCTATGTTAACACACATTTATGGAAACATAATCTCGTAAATGTATGTGAAGATTTTAGAAAAAAATAATAATACATTTTTCGGGCCATAGTATTAGTCCTCCTTTAAAAAAGAAAATCAAATTATTTTAAATTTGAGGAAAGCTAAGATTTCTCTATATAGCTTTCGGCTATGACTTAACAAATTTGATGACCTAATTCAAATGGCGCAATAAAAACATAAAAGCAATTTCAAACTCAAAGAAGAATTATTAGAACATTCTTGTACTGTGTTCTTGACTCACTTCTTTTATTAATTTAATCTCTACCATATCTTAATTATTAATAATCCTTCAATTTCTTGAAATACGTATTTTCAACACTAAAATCAGCTTTTTCATTAATTCACCAACTAATTTGACATAATTTTCTTTTAAATAAACACATGATGATCTCCAAACGATATATCGCATTACAACATTTTTTAAAAAATAAAAATAAAACTAAAACTGACTTCGGAGAAGTTGATAGATTAGATCAGCAATTTATAACCAAAAAAAGAATCAATTCTTCAAAAAAATAGTGCACATACCTTCAATAAATTTGGCCAAGAAATTTTCAAAAAAAAAAAAGAAAGAAAAATCGAGTCAGCCATGAATGAATTCAAAAGTAAAGAAACAAAAGATGACGAAGAATTAATAATCATGGCAAAAAGCAAATATAAAAATAAAAAGGGATCAGAAAAACTCACCGGACTTGGAAAGAGAGGTATGGGAACGAAGAAAAATGATTACGAAAAGAATCAAAAGATTCAAAACACAAACAAAAAGAAGAAAACAAATATATTAGAACGAAGAAGAAAAAAGAGATTTTAAAAAAAATCAAAGAACAAAGAGAGACTTTACTTGAATTTGAAAGCGGGATTCACAAGAACGAATAAATTTTGAGAGATTTTTGGAGGATGAATGAAAATCAAAGGGAAAATAAGAAAACTAAAAGAGAGGGAGACGATGTGAAATTGTGGCGCCAAGAACCTGATATTTAAATGAGAAAAAGGAAAACAAAAGTGAAGGTTTTTGGAGATTCTATGCTTTGGATTGAACGGTTGATTTTAGAATTGTTTTGATGACGTAAGGGAGATGACGTCAGGTTCTCTCTTCCCCATTGGGTTTGGTCATATACTGTTTAACTTAGTTGAGATCGACACGTTTCTAAATTCAATTGGTTAAAAAATAGGGTTAATTCCACCATATATCCCCAAATTATAACATTCGTTCTAAAGTGGTCTAAAACTTTAGAACATCCTAATTATATTCCTAAACTATCGAAGTTATATTAATAAGGTCATTCCATTACTAAAATCATTAATTCAACAGTTAAATGATATGTCAAGTCTTAT
The DNA here is from genome assembly GCF_007990345.1 of Gossypium hirsutum. Classification (NCBI taxonomy): domain Eukaryota; kingdom Viridiplantae; phylum Streptophyta; class Magnoliopsida; order Malvales; family Malvaceae; genus Gossypium; species Gossypium hirsutum. The sequence goes on from NC_053440.1 coordinate 57,852,004, forward strand.
GTGGCATGGTTTAAAACGAAAAGTTTAAAGAAAAACGAATGTTGTAAAAATTTTGATCTTGAAATTTTTGAAACTTTTACAAAAGCCCTAGCGCTCACTCTCTCTTTTTCCGATTTTACTTTATTTTTAGTGTTTACTTTTAAAAGTTACGTGGTAACATTTTACTTTTCCTTAAAATTTTCATTTTAGATTATGCCACATAAGTTTTGACATGTCATTTAATGGTTAAACAATTTTAGTAATTGAAGGATCTGATTAATATAGCATTCATAGTTTAGGGATGTAATTAGAACATTTGAAGTTTAAGCTAATGTAGAATGAGAGTCATAATCCGGAGATGTTTGATGCAATTAACTCTAATTTTTATATTAATAAGTTGGTCTAATTATGTGGCTTTCATAGTATTCCTTGAACTTTTGAGATTTATTCTCTTTACTTTTAGTTTCAGGCATTTAGTCCCTATTTTTAAAATTTATTGAGGGGTCGGCTCTTTTATTGGGAGAAATCTTTGAAGTGTTACATTCTGAGCAACAGATCAAACCCTCAAATAGTGGAGGTATTATTCCCAGATGTCTATACTCGATTTTAACCTCGAATTTTTGTTTCCCTACTTCGAGAAAAGCCCAAAGAAGTTCACGGAATTTTGACAAGAGCACATAGGTCCAACAAAAGAATATTGTGTTAGGTTTTGATTATTTTTAATATTATAACAATGTGTTTAATTCATTTTGTATATACACTTTAGACTGCTTAGCTAACTAGAATTCATAATAAAATAATATAATTTTAGATAAAAAAATTTAGAGGACGCCTTTCAAATGTAAAATTTATTTTTTTACTCAATTAAAAGCTATTATGCGGTAAAATTATATTTTAACTTCTTAAAAATGAAAAAGAAATTCTATTTAGTCCTTTTAAAATTGATGAAATTATAAGTTAATACAAAACAAAACTACACTTTAACCTCACAAAAAAATTTAAATTCGATTCTAGCTCCCTTAAAAAAAATTGGATTCACCCTTGGTTGAAATGATAATATTGAAAATTTGAAAATTTATTGTCTAAGTTCGAGTCTTATTTTAGCTTAAAATTTTCCACTAAATTATTTCGGTCTCGGTTATTTTTGTAATTGTCAAATATGATTACATTTATACCATTTTAAAGAAAAATAATTTAAAAGTATATAACTTTTTTTTTTAATTTAAAAAAGAAACTTGGTAATTTAAGTTTGGTGATTCTTTACCTTTATCAAGGTTCAAAGTTATGCTTTATTTTTTTTTAGTAAAAGTTATGCTTTATTTTACCAATGAGGAAAAAAAAAACTTTGCTTTGGAGATTTCAAAGTATGGAAAAGGCTATAACTTAGGTATTGCTTCATTTATTTGATTACTCAAATTTGGAGCTAACTTTACAATGGACAAACGGTATCCAGAATATATATTTTCTTGGTTGAAAAAACAAGCGGTTAACTTTTGAAAAGTTAAAAATTTTAGCTAAAAACAGTTTGTTCTGTACAGCTTTTCTTCTAAAAGTGGTTTTGGAGTCAGAAGTGTTTTTTTTAAACAATGAAAAACAAACTCTTAATCTTGTTATTCTCATGAGAGTAAGAAGAGGGATTTCAATGTTTTCCATTACAGACCCATGTCTTAGCCCCAAGCAGTGGGAAATCAGCACAACAGTTTACTCTTCTTTTTTAAAGTTTATCTAACAAATGCTTAGTTGTAATTTTAAATAAATAATTAAAAAATATATTATGGTGAAAATATTATTAATAAATTATTAATAAAAATTTGATATTAAAAGTAAATAAGGTTTTAGTTGAAATGTTAAAATTAAAATATTAAAATTTAAAATGACAAAAAAAATTCATTCATATTAATGTGTGTTATTTTATAATAAAAAAAGGAAGAGTTTTAGCAATTGTTCAACTGAATTGAGACTTAGTTATTGATTGATGAAGGAGACCAATTCAGTCAATCATTTAAATATAGTGCAGATAATTGTAATATAAGTGTTTTTTTTATAAATAATAAGAAATTATATTATTATAAAACCCTTAATTAAGTTTAGCGTAGAAATATTAATAGGTCGAGTAGCACGAAGTGAGCCTATGCATAGTATTAACATATTTCATACTTGCTCTAACTTAATTGATAAAAAAAAGTGATTCTCAAATTTTATTTAAGCACACACATCTGCAATTGGTGAATGAAAGTTTGTCTTAGGTCTGTTATATTAATTTTTACAAAAAAATGTTATTTTTAGATTAATATGTTCTAATTCAATATATTGGCTAAAATGCCAAATAAGTTTTCTAAAAATAATTAAAAAATCAATTATGCCCCTCATAAAAAATGCATTCAAATGAGTTTCTTAAATCGTGATTTGTACTAAATTAAACATATTAATTACTCTGTTTCACCCAAGCTTTTGATGAGATGTTAAATGTTGACGTGACAGCCAAAGTTAATATGAAAAAATGATGCTGAAAAAGATTTATTGATTTTTTAAATTATTTTATAATGATTTAATTGGTTTTTAATTATTTTACGAAGGTTTTTTAGCTTATATATACATTTTAAAAAAGTATCAAAATGATTTAAATATCAAAATGAATATGAAGTACTCGATAAAAGGAAAAGAACCTCGAATATCAAATTAAATATTGAAGCGAAACGCAGGTGCTAAATAATATATTAACACGAAAAGCAACACTTAAAAAGGCAATAAAAATACTTTTAAAAGAAAATAGTGGTGGCAGCACTAGTGTAAATTTAAAAGATGAAAAGCACAACCCACTTAAGGTTTAGGCTGCGTTCTTCATTGCTTAAGAGACGGACTTTTACTTGGAAAAGTGCTTTTCTTTGAAAAGCAATGAAGAACAGCCTTCATTTGGTAGCAAATTCTCAGAAGCTGAGAAGTGCTTTTGGGCAGATTGAGAAGTAAAATTTTTTAGCTTTTCAGCCAAAAAGTGCTTTTGGCTGGTTCATTTATTTTTTTAGCCACACACGAACGCCCTTCTTTGCTCTCTGCTCTCTGCCCTCTGCTGGTTCTTTGCCCTCATCTCTGCCCTCTGCCGGTTCTTTGTTTTGCCCTCTGCCGGTCCTTTGTTCCTCTGCCCTCTGCCGGTGAGTTTATCTTTTTCTTCTCTTCTTCTGTATATTTTTGTTTGTCTGGGATTGATTTTCGTAATTGATTGAAGATTGGATAGGAGATAAACCATTAAACCATTAAACCCAAGTTCAAGATTTTCCAGGATTTAGGATTTTCAACCCATGATGTTGCTGATATTATAGCTAGTGATCCCTAGATTTTGACTAGAAGCGTGGATGATAGGATTGCACCTTCTATTTTCGATTTAAAGACTGTTTTAGGATCAAATGATGATGTTGTTAAGTTATTGAGAACTTCTGCTTGGTTTCTCAAATCTGATTTGCAAAAGACTATGATGCCTAATATAGAGTTCTTGAGAAATTGCGGGATTTGTTCGTCGCAAATTGTTTCATATGTGTTCAGCTTTCCTAGATTTTTCTTGCTTAAACCTGAGAGCATTAAGCAGTTTGTTGAAAGTGCGGATGCCTTGGGGTTCGATAGGAAGTCAAATATGTTTCTTGCTGCAATTAGGATGTTGAGTTCAATGAGTGAAAAGAATTGGGAACTCAAATTGAAGCTTTTAGGAAATTGGGTTTCTCTGAAGATGATATCATGTCTACTTTTAGGAGGACACCACAGGTGTTTGCTGTATTTGAAAGGAAGATTAAGCAAGTCACTGACTTTTTGCTTAATAGAACGAATGTAGGTATTTCATTTATAATAAGCCACCCAATGGTGCTTATTTGCAGCCTTGAGCGTAGGCTGAAGCCTCGGTTACTGGTTATTGAGACTCTGGAAAGTAAGAATTCGCTAAGAAGGAAAGTTAGCATGACTACAATTTATAAGATGCCTGACAAGAAGTTCAGAGAGAAATACGTTGTTCCTTACTTAAAAGAGCTCGAGGAAGTATCCATGTCTATTGTGGGCACTTAATTGTTAATTTTTGTATAGTTGAGGGCACATATCAAATCTTTGATGTACTTTGGGTTCATAATCCCGTATTTCTTCATGAAATTGGTTCTTTAAGCAGTTTGTAAGATTTTACTTCGCAATAATCGAGTCTTATGTTGGATAACTCCAATATGGTCTCAATACAACAGACAACATTGTAGTTGATTGTTTTAGACTTTTAGTCATTGTTTCCAGTCTCTGCACTATGCACAATGCACATCCACTTGTGATGGTTCTTGTATTTGCTGCTTTTTAATGTTATTTATATACTCACACCGATGGTTTTAGGGTGTGTGCTCGTACTGGTAATTGTTAGAAACTTTTCATTTTCTTGCCATTGAATATCTATTCTGATATGCCATAGTTTTGCATGTAAATGGTCATTTGCTGCTGCAGGCAGGTTGCTAACCTTAAATGCATTTTGGATTGATCTTTTGCAGGTCACTGTAAATCATGTTTTTGATCAATTGCATGAGAACCAATGTTTTGCGAAGCTGAAGTATTTTTAATAAGAAAATTGCATGGATCTTTCTTTTAAACAAATAGGAATGCAGATGGCTAGTGGACTGGGGCCTAGAGTTGTTCATAGTGCTTGTTTTTCAGCTTTGGGCTATTTTGCATTTGAGACTGCCAGGCTTGCGATTTTGCATCAGTATCTGGAGCACAAGGAGAAAGAGTTGTCCAAAATCAATGTTGCACCGGCTTGAGTTACAATTAGTGGTGATAATGCTAATTTTTTTCACTGTTTTGTTAAATTTGTTTTGTTGCCATGTAGTGTAGTTCAAAGAAACTGATTTTTGGCATTGCATTTCTTGGTTAGAGTTTCATTTTTTTCAACTAATATATATCAATGTAAAATAATTTGATTAATGCACCAATGTATGAAGGACCTTCTTATTCCATATTACCTCAGATTCAATATGCTACTGAATTTTACATTTTCTGTTTGTAATATCTGAGACCATGCTTGCTAGTCCATGAACATTTGTAGATTTCACATCAATATTAGGTTAACATTTCTATGACTTCCAAGTTGACTGGGTAGTATTGGTACTTTTGTGGTCATCTCCTGTTCTGGTCTTTTAGATAAATTTTTATGGATTAGTGGCTTGTTATTGGTTTGGTGAATGATTAATAAATGATTGATGGTGCTCCATCGAGGGTGCTGTAAGTAATGTAGATTCCACCTCCATCACTGTAAAGTTTTCTGCTCCAACTTAGGTGGAGATAATGCATCATATTGATTTAACTCACATTATTGGCAATGATCTGTAATTCTCTCTGATGAAAATGCCTATATGAAATCTATCATAGTTTTTCCTCTACAAAATTCCCTGTTAAGTTTTGCATGAAGACTGCTATGAGAATCAAGCAACTATAACTTGCTCTTGTGATGTTTTTGGTGTGGAATATTAAATTATCTAGAATCAAGAAAGGTACTTGTTAATTTATAAAAATCAGAAACTTATATATCTGTGCTAGAAAATACTAGTTGGTTTATAGTTATGTGAGTGAATGCATGAAAGAAATTTCCCCTGCTGCTGTTGGTGGATATTATACGTTCATCCCTTTAGAAACTTTATGGATTTAATTCTCCTTGCATATCTATGGAGAAATGACTTCTTTAAATTTCTGTACGAGTTTACCTTCCTTAATTATTTCTCATGTGCATGATGGCTTTTTGCTGTCGATGTTTATTGGATAAAAGTAAGTAAAACATGAAACCTTTCTCTGGATGGATGGTGATCAAATACGGGAATTGGCATGACCTAAACATATGCTTTCTAGATATGCTTGTTCTGTATATAAATAAAGCCTAACATATAAAACCCAAATTGATAATTTATTTTTTATGACATTTTAAATTTTCACCATTTAACATATAAAAAACCCAAATTGACATGTACATGTTAGGAATGGTAGAGGACAATAAAATAGTATGTTGCATCTTAAGTTTTGTTGGATGTTTAAAGTTAAAAGTGTGGACAGGAGTCAATTGTGAACTGCTAATTGTTATCAATTGGCATCCCCATTAGTAACACTGCTTTAATATATTTTAAAATAAAATAATACAAATGTGTTAAAAGCATTAATTAAAAATTAAAAATAATTTTTAAAATAATACAATTATGTCAATATTTAATTACAAATATTTAACTATTATATTTAAAAATTTAAATATAGTTTATAATTCTAATTAAATTTAATAAATAATTAATATTAATTACTTAGAAATATTTAAAATTAATATTATATATTAAAATATTAACAATAAGTTATAATAAATTATTTTTTATATTTTTGCTAAAATATCATAATATTAACTAATTTGAACATTATTTAAATACATATTTGTTACTTTATAATCTCATGTCTAAAATGGACATTTTATTCTTTAAAAGTACTTTTTGACAGTAATACCAAACACTAAAAAATGACGCAGTGTAGTTTCACATAGGATTTTGGGATTTAGGGCTTTTAGTAAAGTGGTTTTTGAGTGAAATTGTTGAAAAAAAGAGGAAAAAATGACAACGGAATCGCTCACAGGGTTTTACTATGGGAATAGTTTAGGTTCTCTTATGAAAAAGTTCCAATCAGATGCTATGAACACCAGTTCCAAGATGATTCCGATCGGTGGTTACTTTGTACCGCCGCTGCACATGATATTGCCGGAGAATTCCAGTATCACTTCCCCTGCTTTGATCCAACCCGGAAACCCTTCTGGCTCTTCACTCGATTCGGTTGCAAGGTTCCAGCATGATATGGGGTTTGCTACTGAATGGTCTACTGAGTAACAATATATATTGAAGGATGGCCTTGAAAAGTATGTTGTAATTCTGCTTTTTATTCAAAGTCTTTTGGTGATGTATATGCATGTTTATAATTTGAATTGCCAATATGAGTAATGTGTTGAATTGGTCATAGACTCATAGTTAAAGTACTTATTATTTATTTAGTTCATATATATATTTAAACATAAAAATTCAAGTTTCTAGGTTGCTTCTTTTATACATAATGTATAGAATTACCTATAGCCCTCCCAAACTACTAAATATGAGGATAGTGCACTTCGGTACCCTCGAACCCACATTCTCCCACATTGAATTTTATGTCGAAATTGGTTATAATAAATTTAAAATATTAAAATTAAGTCAAACAAAGTATATGAAAGTGAAATCAAAATGATGACTTTTAATATTAATAATAATTTTAATTAATAATATCATGCTAACGCTAACATTTTTGTAATGAAATTAAGAGTAATTTATTAACTAAATAAGTATTTAATCATAATTTTTCTTCAATATTATTTTGTTAGAAATATACTGTTAAAAGAGTTCATTTACAAACATACACATCTCACAATTCACGTGTTGAGGCCAATAGTAATGCATCAAGACGCACAAATAGAAGCCTCAACCATTGACACACAGACATGCACGACTTTTGAAATGCCTTATTTACATGCAAGAACACAAACTCCATCCACTAGGTTTTTCATCAAGATTGGACTCTTCAACTTCTTTAGGTTTAATTTCTAAGGAATCTCTTGAAGATTTTTCCCTAATTTTTTCCCTGTCAGGTTTTCCATCAAAATTCAACTCCCTGGTTTTAACTTCTGGGGAAAGAATTTCTAAGGTTTTAGAACCTTTTAAAGAACCTTCTTCTCGAGAAGATTTTTCTCTGTTCTTCTGCCTATGAGGTTTCCCATAAGAAATCAATTCTCCACTCTCGGTTTTAACTTCTAGGGATTCAAAATCTTGTGAAGACTTTTTCCTAATTTTCTCCACACGAGGTTTCTCATCAGAAATCAACTCCTCATTCTTGACTTTAATTTCTAGGGATTCAGAATATTGCGAAGACTTTTCCCTAAATTTCTCCCTCTTAATTTGAAGAAGCTTATCATATATACACCAAGGAAAGCTAATGAAATGTTCTTGATCAGCCTCATTGTCATTTGAACCCCAAAAACTTGGATGGTATGTCACATGGTACCAAGCTGAAGCTTTTGCAAACACATCATCTACACTAGGACTCGCTTTCTCATTGAGCCAACTTTTGGCTTCTCTTCTCAATGATCTCACAGCTAAATTTACAGCTTCTAAATCGACTTTCCGATCGAAAGATTTAGATAATTTCAAGATGCAACCGCCAATGATCTCGGCCTCAGTTTTGACCCCGTAGGTACGCATTAGGCTAGCTAGTTTATAATCATATTGTTTCTTGTGATGAACTGCATCATTGACATAAGCTAGAAAGCCTTCGAATTCCATATCGGGGTCATACGAACGTTTTGCTATTGACTTGGTGAAGTGTTTACCGGTATTAACCATGGCTTCGATGCTTTTCACCTCGCGGTAGAGCTGGCCGATCACGGACTGTGATTCGTAGGTGAACTTGTCAGGCTTTTCCATGAAATCTGGGTATTCTTTGGCGCGTAAACGATGGGGTATTTTTGCTGGAATGCCGGTTTTGGGGAAGTTGACCGCGACGGACGATAGCTTGGCAAGCTCGATACATTGTTCGCTAAATGCCTTTGTGGGCTTCTTATCGGCGAACACCGTGTGGGCATTAGAAATGATGCCCAAGCTGTCATTGAGAATATAGTTTGTGAAATACTCCGCCACCTCCTGCACATATAAGTGTGTATATATAATTGAATATCGCTTCAAACCCGGGAAATAAAGTTATATATAGTAAAAATAATAGGTAAATTAGTTAGTTCCTATACATTAGATTAATGAGAAAATTAATCTTTCGATCCATGTATGTCAGTATAAAATACACGTGGCATGTTATGTATCACTGTTTGGTTATTCTATCAAGTATGTAAGTTTTTAACAGTACAAATAATGTAATTTTTAATAAAAAGGACTGCTTTACTCTTTAATCTAACATATAGAAATTAATTTGTTATTTTTAATATTTGGGACAAAATACAATCTACTCTTTGTATAAAGGCTTTCATGGTAATTTTACTGTTATAAGACATGCTTACTGCTTTTTTCAGTATATGATTTGAGCAAATACCTCTATGGTAACATCATGGTCTAACTGGGCACTTGGTGCAGCACCATAATCCATGGGAGGATATCTGCAGGGGGGAATGAGATCTTCATCCCAAGAAACGAAATATGGATCGCCATCTAGATCGCTTCCGGAACATTCGTTCGGATGGGGTCTGTATGATCACGTAAACAAATTATTTAGTTTGAAATATTAAATACATATTCGGGTATGATTCTCAAGCAACATAGTAAATAAGTAGAAAAGTGCATTTGAGTATTGGATAGTCATACCTATGGCCTTTCTGTGGGAAAACAATGCAGTCCACCATGTGATGCAGAACGACGGCATCCACGGCCTCCAGAACTCGTAGGTCACCAGGGTGCAAACACGGATTTTTGGCAATGACGACCTTCCCTTCAACAACATGGCTGTTTTGGTATGACCTAAAGTCGCCGCTCGAAGATTGGCTTGGTTTAGTTGAGTATTGGACAAACACTTGACCGTATTCAAGTGTCCCTGTTTCATCTAAGCACCCCATCAGAATTCCTCCTTTGTCAATCGAAATCCTTGTTCTAGTCCTTAGATCTAGCAGCTTCGATGCACGAATCGTTCGTAGCATCATTGAAAGGAACGGTTCCGAGTCCGGTTTGTAGCCGCACAAAAGCATTTCTCTTAAAACCTTTACAATTTCACCATGGTGTATGCCTTCCAATGCCTCCTTCGCCTTTTCTGGATCCATCAACATTGCATCCAATCGAGCCAAAAACGCTTTCTGTTTCGCCTTGAAAACACTATCCTTGACCCCAAGTGTCGACATAAGTATGATTATTTGTCTATTAAGATAACAAGTGTGGTACTTGCTCCACGACAAAACATCAAGACTCGTAGAGTCCGCTTCGAACTTCTGCATACTCTTCCTCAACGATAACTTCACCGACGATGAGGGATCAACAGCTACAACTCCTTTGTAACCACCATATCGAATTTGAAACGCAGATGGAGTTTGTCTCAAGCCACATTTCCATGCTACTTGCCTAGCAAGTTTAGCCGATATTTTCCCGATACCATCGGAGAAGTTATAGATTGTCCCACCAGTTTCAACTTTAATGTCGGGAATTATCTCGATTTCATCCTGACGAACTTCTAATGTTTCCCTCGATGAGCTTAAAGATTGGCCTAACCTAGCTGTATATTTTGCCACATTCCTAATAACATGAATATGACCCATTTGTCCTCTTATATCATCAGCAGTAAGCCCAGGCTTGGATGCGAACATCCAAATGGAATTTTCTCTTAACTGACTAGTTGAACAAGCAAGAAACTCAAATTTCTTATCGCCAATAAGTATCCCGTTTCTCAAAGTTGATAATATCCTCTGATATATCCTACTAGGCTTCCCATCGGTACTAGATGTACTCGGCGTCGACAAATCCGTTGAATGTATCTTCCCAAGCTCCTCTTCAACGAAAGAAACTAGTATAAAGTTATCAATATCTTTAATATAACTACGAAGGACCCTGTTTGAAAGATTAACGTCTGGACCGCTGAAATACACTTTAGACGGCGTCACTTGAATCCTCCTTACTGCTACTAACCCTTCATCGAGTTTGGGTGGTCGAGGACGCATATCAGCCTTATACTCCTTGTAATGATCATTCAGCCACTTGACTGGATCATAACAACAATCTCTGAGACCATGCATTTTCTCCAATGCATGTTCTATGAATAAAGTTTCTATCCTGCAGGGATCAACAAGCTCAAAGAACCTGGAATCAAGTGCCGTGGGAGGCAAGTAACCGTGCTGGAGCAAAGCATTCACTTTGAACAAGATGTTGTAAGGCAAATCAAAGCCTGTTGGTGGGGTTATTATGGGGACAAGATCGGTGTTGGATGAAAATGGGGAGCCGGGTTCGATGACGAAATTGTCTTCGATTTTCTTGTAATAAAAATCGGTGTCAAACCTTGGGAGCTGAACTGATCGAGGAAGCTCTATGCACATGGCGAATGATTGACCAATACAATGGCTTGGTGTAAAATCTACTTCCCTGACCCATTGCTCATCGTCTGTGAGTTCCTTGGAAGAGCTGAGAGCAGTTGATAGATCTTTTTCATAGATCCTAGGGGCTCCAAGTAACTAGAATATAAAATGAATGGCGGAAAAAGTCTATAATCCCCATGATATTGTGGCATAACTAAAATACTAAATACTCATATTAATTTGACTTCAATTATTAAATTAACTATTTAATAGAAAGATTAAATTCTTAAAATTAAAAATAAAGAAACTAAATTTTAAATATATAAAGAATACAAGGATTGAGAGTGGAATTAGACCTTTTCTATAATATCTTTTAATACAACATCTTCAACTTTATTTTAATTTTTTTAATATTTACCCAACAGCACAAAAATCTCATGACTTACTCGTAATACCCATGTCTAATCTCCAAACTAAAAACAGCTTAAATCTAGTTATATACGACAATGGTGTAAAATTACAGTACTACTTGTCCCATAGTTGCCTCTCTATACTTTTAAAATGAGCAAAATCATGTCCTTGTACATTAAAAGAAATAGTAAAATTATCATTTTCATAATAGTTCAATAAAAAAATATTAATTAAATTATGTGACTTTAAAATATGATATTACATATTCACTCAACCCATTCTAGCTTAAAAAATTTACTGTTTTAAATTAGAATAGATCCCGTAAATATATTATATCGCTTAAAAATGCCACTCCATATTTTACATTAATATCACATTATCTCAAAAATTAACAAAAAAACAATCATTTTATTCATCCTAAGGTGATCTTCTAATTTTATAAAAAAAATTATTTAACTTTTTTATTTAACTTTTCATCTTTTTTAGCTTTTAAACTTGTATTGTTTGTCAAATCACATCAAAATGAATTAAAAGAATTAACGTTTATTAACTTTGCTGACATAACATCCACATGGCAGCACATGTGTATAACACGTTAGCAATTCATTAATTGCAAATGTGGCATCCACATAAATTGTCAAACTTATCCATTCATTTACAAACATATTTTTAAAGTTAAAAGAAGCGAAAATTAAATAAAAAGTTAAATGACTTTTTTTGTAAAATTGAAAGGCTAAATAAATTATTATGTCAAACTTTTTTCGCTCAGCAATTTATGTTTATTTGTATCGGCAATAAGAAACCGATCCAAATTAAAAGTAATCGACTTCAAACATACCTGAATGAGCAAACATTTCTTGGTCTGATCAGGAACATAATGTAACACCATCTGCCAGATGTTGTCATTGTACAGCTCGAGCTTGTAATCGACAGAATTGTAAGACAGAAAGAAGTACAACTTGTCCAATTTTTTACCATACTTGAACGAAACACGAGATTGGTTCCAAAGCACAGTGAATTTGTCTTTTGAAGCTTGACTACCAAAATGTAACACCAAGTCATCAATGCTGTGGAGATCAAACTTGGGCTTTTGTGGGATGATATCGTGTTTCAATGACCAGGCTTTCAAGTAAGAGTTGTTGTGCAAAAGTGCTTGACTTGAGGTCCACGACAAGATACTTTCCACATCTTCCAAGTTTTTGAATTGTACCTAGTCGAAGATAGAAATTTTATTCAAAGGATGGAGATAAAATGGTAAAAAAAATTTTAAAAAATGGGTGTTAAAAAGAACTTAGTTAAACTTAAATTTAATATTTTAATTTAGGAGAAGGCTTAAAAGAAATGTTTTCCATCCAGCCAAGGGGGCGAACCCGCTGCCTGCCCCTTGGCTACTTCCTTGTGTACCTTGGCGAAAGATCTCGAGCCTTCTTCGTGACTAACTTTTACAGTCTCCATGGTTCCTTCACCAGTGTAGCTCTCGAGGAATTGCTTCACTTCGTCGACTGTTATGGCTGAAGCAAACCCGGAGAGCTTAATTGTCTTGCTCATTTCCTCAAACTGCGACTTCACTAACACCCAAAAGAATAAAAATATAAATTATTGTTAACAAACAAGTTATTAGAGAAAATTTTTTGTAACAAATTGAAAAAAAGTAATTTTATGAGACGAATTTAATTAAAAATATAATATTAATTTAAAATTTGATGTAAAATTTTTAAAATATCTAATTTGTATTCGATTTCTTTAAATTACAATAAATTATGTGAATATATCACATCATATTTTAATTTAATATCACATAATTTAAGTAAATTTATCTCCCAAAATGAACATTGGTTTGTATTTCTAAGGCACAAATCCATACTATAATATAATCAACACACTTTTACCTATCCCAACATAAATGAGAACATGATCTTCTTAATATGTTAAATTAATGTATATATCAATATTCAACTCTAAATTCAAATAACATAAAATAAAACTATTATAATTGCATTCAAATATTTGACTTCATGGATGGTTTACGCTTTCATTTAATTAATCAAAAACTAAATCAAGTTTATAGCTGCTTTGATTATTACAAACCATTTTGTATTTTCTATAATGCTAATATGTTATTCGAATTTTTTCTATTTAAAAAATATTTTTATTTCACGTAATCACGTTTATGCTAACACACACTTATGAAAACATAATCCTGTAAATGATTCATATTTCGAGCCATATTATTAGTCATCTTTTAAAAAAGAAAATCAAATTATTTTAAATTTGAGGAAATCTAAAATTTCCCCATATAGCTTTCCGCTATGACTTAACAATTTTGATGACCTAATGCAAATGGCGCAATAAAAACATAAAAGCAATTTCAAATTCAAAGAAAAATTATTAGAACATTCTTGTACTGTACTGTGTTCTTGACTCACTTCTTTTATTAATTTAATCTCTACCATATCTTAATTATTAATAATCCTTCAATTTCTTGAAATACGTATTTTCAACACTAAAATCAACTTTTTCATTAATTCACCAATTAATTTGACATAATTTTCTTTTAAATAAACACATGATGATCTCAAAAGGATATATCGCATTATAACATTTTTAAAAAAATAAAAATAAAACTGAGTTCGAAGAAGTTGATAGATTAAATCAGCAATTTATAACCAAAAAAAGAATCAAATCTTCAAAAAAAATAGTGCACATACCTTCAATAAATTTGGCCAGGAAATTTTCAAACACAAAAAAAAAAGAAGAAAGAAAAATTGAGTCAGCCATGAATGAATTCAAAAGTAAAGAAACAAAAGATGACGAAGAATTAACCATGGCAAAAAGCAAATATAAAAATAAAAAGGGATCAGAGAAACTCACCGGACTTGGAAAGAGAGGTATGGGAACGAAGAAAAATGATTATGAAAAGAATCAAAAGATTTAAAACAAAAACAAAAAGAAGAAAATAAAGATATTAGAACAAGAATTCAAAGTAGAACAGAGAGATTAGAACGAAGAAGAAAAAAGAGATTCTAAAAAAAATCGAAGAATAGAGAGAGACTTTACTTGAATTTGAAAGCAGGAATTCACAAGAACGAAGAAATTTTGAGAGATTTTCGGAGGATAAATGAAAATCAAAGGGAAAATAAGAAAACTAAAAGAGAGGGAGACGATGTGAAAATTGTGGCGCCAAGAAACTGATATTTAAATGAGAAAAAGGAAAACAAAAGTGAAGGTTTTTGGAGATTCTATGCTTTGGATTGAACGGTTAATTTTAGAATTGTTTTGATGACGTCAGGTTCTCTCTTCCCCATTGGGTTTGATCATATACGGTTTAACTTAGTTGAGATCGACACGTTTCTAAATTCAATTGGTTAAAATTAGGGTTAATTCTACCATACATCCCCAAATTATAACATTCGTTCTAAAGTGGTCTAAAACTTTAGAACATCCTAATTATATTCTTAAACTATTGATGTTATATTAATAATGTCATTCCATTATTAAAATCATTAATTCAACCATTAAATGATATGTCAAGTCTTATGTGGCGTAGTTTAAAACGAAAAGTTTAAAGAAAAATAAATGTTGTAAAAATTTTGATTTTGAAATTTTTGAAACTTTTACAAAAGCTTTAGCGCTCACTCTCTCTTTTCTCGATTTTACTTTATTTTTAGTGTTTAGTTTTAAAAGTTACGTGGTAACATTTTACTTTTCCTTAAAATTTTCATTTTAGATTATGCTACATAAGTTTTGACATGTCATTTAATGGTTAAACAATTTTAGTAATTGAAGGATCTGATTAATATAGCATTCATAATTTAGGGATGTAATTATTAGTGTAATACCCGATTTTGCCCGAGTATAAAAGGCCCAAATTACAGCATGCCTACATGGCCCAAACCCGAAATAAAACCAAGTCCCAAAATTACAAACCCAGTGGCCCAAAACAATTGCAGAAACCCCTAGGGTTTCTGGGGTAAACGTTCGGGCCGCAACCATGTCCTCCGCACGAGCCGAATCTCCACACGCGCCTTCACCTGCACAGCAAGAAAGGAAATAGTATATGGCAAGAAAATCGAAGATTTGCAAAATCAAATCGATATGAACAGATTTGCTTCTTTATATTGTTTCATTATGGCTATAAAAAGACATTAAAGATACTGTAAAAAGGGATTCGAAATCAATAAAAAACGATTATTTTCACAACAAAAAAGACAGAGAATTCGATACTGAGAGCAAAAATCAATCCAAAAGGTTGACGTATACGGTTTTTTATTTATTTTCTTTAATCTACTGTTATTATTATATTTTTTTATCTACATACGAATAAAACAAGTAGGAGAAAGAAAGAAACAACCTTTTTGAGCTTGGATTGCCGTGGACGGCCGAGGTAGTCGTCTCCGAGGATAGATGTCCGGAAACCGAAAGGTTTCTTGAGATTTTAGGTTTTTTTTCATCAGTATTTTGAAGATTTCGGGGATAGATTTGAGTTTAGGGGTTTCGAAAGGACCGGATCAGAAGTTTTTCCTTTTTTCGGCCACCACACACGGCGGTGCCGTCGCCGGTGACCGGTGGCCGGCATGGCTATTCCTTCACCGGATTTTGGGCCGATGCCCGGAGGAAAAGGGGAGGGTTGAGAGGTTTTATGGTTTTTTTTTTTAAGAGATGGAAAAAAATGAAATTTTTGAAGTTGTTTTTGGCTTAAATAGCCTATTGAAACGGAGTCGTTTCATTAGGCCTCCCCAGGTCAGCGTGTTTTTATGCGGAGGGGTAAATTTCGCTTTTAGCCCCTTCGCCTTTTAATGTTCTTTCAATTGAATTTTCCTTTTTTTAAATTCGCTCCTTTAATTTGTTTTCAATTTCAACTTGGTCCTATTTGAGAGGCGCCGTTTCAGAGGAGAAGGGAGAATTTCCTTTCCAGCGCCTTTACGTTATTTGCGTGTTCAATATAGTCCTTTAATGTTTATTTATTTACAGATTTGCCCCAAATTTCTATTTCCAATTCAAATTAGTCCCTTCTTTTTTTAGGGAATTAATTAATTTTAATAATGTAATCATTATTTCTATTTTTATATCTTATATATGTACATGTACATGTACATATATATTTATATATTTATATATTTTTTCTAACACATATTTTTATATTATATATATATACATATATATCTATATTTTTTTATTCATTTTCGTAAATGCTTTAATACATACTTATATATATATATTTTATATTTCATGATTTTAACATGCATGTATATATGTTTTTTATGTTTATAATTTTATTCATTTTCTTTATTCATTCACTTATGTACATTTTGTTATTTATTTATTTATTTATTTTCTCTTTTTTTTTTAAAAAAAAGAATGTTTTAATCTTTATCTACTTATTTGTTATATTGCACGATGTTGATTTGTTATTTCTACTGCTTGTATTATTTATGCTCATATTATCATATCCATATTTGTCATTTATTAATGCGGTATTTATGCACACATCTAATGAAGTATTATATCAATTTCATTCAAATTCATGAAAATAGAAAACTTCAAAAATAAATGCAATACTCGTATTCAGGATCTTCAAAAGGATTGAGCCCTAACGTATTGGGTTCCAATTTTCTTCGTTGAATCTAATTATCGAGAATACTTTTTAATCAAATAAAATAAAAGCTTGTTACCGGGAATTCAACATGTTGTGTCCTAACGTATTGGATGTGACGCATTGATTTTTCGAGACGAAAATTTTTTCCTAAAAAATAATAAAGGAAATATTTAATGTTTAGAATTTTGAGAAATTGTGCCCTAATGTATTGGGCTACGATTTCTTTATAAATCTTAAACAAATGAATATTCTTTTAAATTTTATTACACGAGTATTTTGGACAACTCATTTTTGAGGAAATAGAATATCGTGCCCTAACGCATTGGGTGAGATATTTTCTTGCTCCGAAATGAGAAGAATTTTAATAAGTAACGTTTTTTTTAAGTTTTACTAAGGATCATGTTTTTCAACTCTCGACATTAAGACACTAATTAATCAACTACGTACCAATTTTTGGGCGTTACGAGGGTGCTAATCCTTCCTCATACGTAACTGACTCCCGGATCCGTTTTTCTAAAACTCGTAGAGCAAAGCCGTTTTTAGGTGATCCAATCACACCTCAATAAAAGATTGGTAGCGACTCCCAATTTTCGTTTTTAAGTCGACAACTAAATTTTTTGTTTTATCAAAAAATGGTTTCGATAATTAGAACATTTGAAGTTTAAGAGCCAATGTAGAATGAGAGTCATAATTTGGAGATGTTTGATGCAATTAGCTCTATTTTTTTATATTAATAAGTTGGGCTAATTATGTGGCTTTCATAGTAGGCCTTGAACTTTACTTTTAGTTTTAGGCATTTAGTCTCTATGTTTATTTGATTTTAAAAATTTTAATTCATTTTTTAAAATTTATTGAGGGGTCGGCTCTTTTATTAGGAGAAATCTTTGAAGTGTTACATTCTGAGCAGCGGATCATACCCTCAAATAGTTTATGCTCGGTTTTAACCTCGAATTTTTATTTCCCTACTTCGAGAAAAGCCCAAAGAGATTCATGGAATTTTGACATGAGCACATAGGTCCAACAAAAGATTATTGTGTTAGATTTTGATTATTTTTAATATTATAACAACATGTTTAATTTATTTTGTATATATATACACTTTAGATTGCTTAGCAAACTAGAATTTCATAATAAAATAATTTAGAGGACGCCTTTCAAATGTAAAATTTGTTTTTTACTCAATTAAAAGTTATTATGCGGTAAAATTATATTTTAACTTCTTAAAAATGAAAAATAAATTCAATTTAGTCCTTTTAAAATTGATGAAATTATAAGTTAATACAAAACAAAACTACACTTTAACCTCACAAAAAAATTTTAATTAAATTCTAGCTCCCTTAAAAAAATTGGATTCGCCCCTGGTTGAAATGATAATATTGAAAATTTGAAAATTTATTGTCTAAGTTCGAGTCTTATTTTAGCTTAAAACTTTCCACTAAATTATTTCAGTCTCGATTATTTTTGTAATTGTCAAACAATATGATTACATTTATACCATTTTAAAGAAAAATAATTTAAAGGTATATAAATTTTTTTAATTTAAAAAATAAATTTGGTAATTTAAGTTTGGTGATTCTTTACCTCTATCAAGGTTCAAAGTTATGCTTTATTTTTTATTTTTAGTAAAAGTTATGCTTTATTTTACCAATGAGGGAAAAAAACTTTGCTTTGGAGATTTCAAAGTATGGAAAAGGCTATAACTTAGGTATTGCTTCATTTATTTGATTACTCAAATTTGGAGCTAACTTTACAATAGACAAACAGTGTCCAGAATATATATTTTCTTGGTTGAAAAAATAAGCGGTTAACTTTTGAAAAGTATTTCTGAAAAGTTAAAAATTTTAGTTAAAAGCAGCTTGTTCTATACAGCTTTTCTTCCAAAAGAGCTTTTGGAATCAGAAGTTTTTTTTTTTAAACAATGAAGAACAGACTCTTAATCTTGTTATTCTCGTGAGAGTAAGAAGAGCGATTCGAATGCTTTCCATTACAGACCCATGTCTTAACGCCCAAGCAGTAGGAAATCAGCACAACAGTTTACTATTCTTTTTTAAGGTTTATCTAGCAAATGCTTAGTTGTAATTTTAAATAAATAATTTAAAAATATATTATGGTGAAAATATTATTAATAAATATATTAATAAAAAAATTATATTAAAAGTAAATAATGTTTTAGTTGAAATATTAAAATTTAAAATGACAAAAAATACATTCATATTAATGTGTGTTATTTTATAAAAAAAGGAAGAGTTTTAGTAATTGTTAAACTGAATAGAGACTTAGTTATTGATTAATGAGGGAGACCAATTCAGTCAACCAATTAAATATAGTGCAGATAATTGTAATATAAATGTTTTTTTTAAATAATAAGAAATTATATTATTATAAAACCCTTAATTAAGTTTAGTGTAGAAATGTTAATAGGCTGAATAGTACGAAGTGAGCCTATGCCTAGTATTAACATATTTCATACTTGCTCTAACTTAATTGATAAAAAAATGTGATTCTCAAAATTTATTTAAGCACACACATTTGCAATTGGCGAATGAAAGTTTGTCTTAGGTCCGTTATATTAATTTTTTCAAAAAATGCTATTTTTAGGTTAATATGTTCTAATTCAATATATTGGCTAAAATGCCAAATAAGTTTTCCAAAAATAATTAAAAAATAATTATGCCCCTCATAAAAAATACATTCAAATGAGTTTTTTAAATCGTGATTTGTACTAAATTAAACATATTAATTACTCTTTTTCGCCTAAGCTTTTGATGAGATGTTAAATATTGACGTGACAGCCAAAGTTAATATGAAAAAATGATACTGGAAAAGATTTATTAATTTTTTAAAATTATTTTATAATGATTTAATTGATTTTTAATTATTTTACGAAGGTTTTTTAGCTTATATATACATTTTAAAAAAGTATCAAAATGAATATGAAATATTCGATAAAAGGAAAAGAACCTCAAGTACCAAATTAAACATTGAAGCGAAACTCAGATGCTAAATAATATATTAACCCGAAAAGCAACACTTCAAAAGGCAACAAAAATACTTTTAAAAGAAAATAGTGGTGGCAGCACTAGTGTAAATTTAAAAGATGAAAAGCATAACCCACTTAAGGCTTAGTCGGAAAGTTGCTCACAAAGAGAGGTAACTTCCCTCTTCCTTTTTATTCTTCTGTTTCATTATTCAATTCATTTTGATTTGTTTTTTAATTTAAAGTGTTCGATTTTGTGTTTGAATTTTCGAGATTGACAATTCGATATGGAATTATCTTTTCTTTGATTTACTTGTATGCAATCGTATGTTTTGATGAACTGAAATGAACCAAAAAAAAAAAAGGACGCAGTGTAGTTTCACATAGGATTTAGGGATTTAGGGCTTTTAGTAAAGTGGTTTTTGAGTGGAATTGTTGAAAAAAAGAGGAAAAAATGACAACGGAATCGCTCGCAGGGTTTTACTATGGGAATAGTTTAGGTTCTATCATGAATAAGTTCCAATCAGATGCTATGAACACCAGTTCCAAGATGATTCCGATCGGTGGTTACTTTGTACCGCCACGGCACATGATATTTCCGGAGAATTCCAGTACCACTTCCCCTGCTTTGATCCAACCCGGAAACCCTTCTGGCTCTTCACTCAATTCGGTTGCAGGGTTCCAGCATGATATGGGGTTTGCTACTGAATGGTCTACTGAGGAACAATATATATTGAAGGATGGCCTTGAAAAGTATGTTGTAATTCTGCTTTTTATTCAAAGTCTTTTGGTGATGTATATGCATGTTTATAATTTGAAATGCTAATATGAGTAATGTGTTGAATTGGTCATAGACTCATAGTTAAAGTAATAGATTACCTAATTATGTTACGAGGATTGTTGTGTGCTTTTGTATATGCTTCTTATGATAAAACTGGTTTTATGGGGGTACTTATTAGCTATGTTACTCGGATTCGGGTATGATTGTTGTATATTGGTATTTTTCTGACAGAGGTATATTGACACTTTCAAAGTTTTCTATGTATTTGAAGGGTCACATTTTTATACTTATGTCCAAATAGGTGTTGGACATGGGTGTTGGATAGGGTTACTTCAATAAAAATGAAGAATTGTAGCAAACATAGCTTAGTAGGTAAATATAAAAAATGGTACTAATTGTTTATTTTCATTTCATTGTACATGTACATAGATATAAAGAGGAACCAAATATTATGAAGTACATAAAGATTGCGGCTGTCTTGCCTGATAAAACCGTACGTGATGTTGCATTGAGGTGCCGGTGGATGCAAGTAAGCTCCATGCTTTTTTAATGATGAATTTCTACCATCATTGCTACTGATTTCTATTGCCAAGAAAGATGAGTTACCGTTGACATTAAGATATAAAGGTAGTTTTTGGAAATTGGCAGAGAAAGCGAAGGAAACCTGAAGAACTTAATGCTGGAAAAAAGGTGAACAATAGGAAGGTATGCTGATGAATCTTTGAATTATTAGTGGATATGATTGTCCGTATTCTAATAACGATTACTTCCTTAGTCATGAGTCATGACATGTTAACATGCTGCTAGAGGTCAAAATAATCGATGTTCAACTCCACAAGGACTTTTGTTAAAATTTTTCTTATCGGCTAAATTAGTGCTTGAATGGTAAGATGAATTTAAGAGTAAACTGTTTAAATTTGGACAATGGAGCATAAAATTTAAGGCTTGAATATAAAATAGACCACAGTAACTCACCTTAACAGCTGCGCTCATTTTCAGTTCTGCTATCATGAGTCTTAATGAGTTAAGGTAGTTTTGTTCAACCACTCATTTGTACCAATCCTAAAAATCATTTTCGAACCATTTTATTACGCTCCATATACATACATGGATGAATATCTATCCCACTTTTCTTGGTTGCTTTCCTTCTGCAAGTCAAATTACAAACAAAACTGCTAATTATGCCCCAAAAGTTAACATTAATTAAATTTTCTGCATCTCAATTTACTAAGTTATATTCCTGGTTTAATTTCCTGAATCAACTATTATCTTTAGGATGTATCGTGATTGAGGAACCAGTATTCTAACTATCCTACTTCTTCAGGATAAGCAGGTGGAATCATCTTTGACGATGAATATGCCTACAACTCTGCCGCAAAACATGGCTGCATCTCCATTCATGATGCACCATCTGGACCAGATCAAAAGAAAGCCTTCTGAAGGTCCGTAATCTCAAGTCCTTTAGGACAAACTTTTGGGTAATGTTCATAAATAATGTTTAGCTGCTTGCATCGGTCAAAACTGAAAAGAAAGCCGGTGAATACCTGCAAAATTATGGTAGCCTAAATATGTGTGGCATTTAAAAATAAAGTGAAAGAGTTGATTCATAATTGAAATTCACATGTATACATCTATTCATATGGTTATGAATCCAAACTTCTTTTATAAGCTTGCAACAGTCTCCTTTGACCGGAGGAAAAAAAGAGTCATTTTGATTCCTAAGGTATTGAACTTTTAATCATCATACTCCGAAGCCTTCAAAAAATACAAATTTGTAGACAGCAATGCCAACTTGTCATTCGAATCCTATTTTTATAATATTGAAACATCAAATAATTAGAAAAGGAATTTGAGAAGGTATCGCAAGCCTTGCTGTTGATGGCTTTTAGGTATTGCATCATTGAAGAATATTGTTCTGAGTTGAGGCTTTTGGCAACATGCCTGCTTGTGTTCGTAGTAGAGGGATTAGGATAATTTGAATTCCATGTATACTGACCTGCTAAAGGTATTAATTGATGTTAGTCTACTTGTTTGTTGTGTATTTTCAGGAATAAGTGGTACAACAATTATGCATCTCTTGAAGCAAAATGCTCAAGTTCTTAGTCAAATCGCATCCAATCTTTCTTTGTATAAGGTGATTGTATAATCCCTAGTTCACAGCAATTCTTTTAATTGATGAATGTTGATGCCATTAGAGTCGGAATTGGAATAGCTGGTGAAACTAGGGGAAAAAATTGATTTATTATCATTGTCCAGAACTTCTAGCTTCATTTACAAACTGATATAAGTGGCATATAATACAACTGTTGGTTCGTCATTAGGATTATAGAACATATCAACAGTCAAATGGTGTTTCAATAGAGATTGTCATGTACTCAAATCGTTTCTTGTTCAGTTTAATGTACTAATATAAATCTTGTATGTCGATTTCTTTACATCATATATGATTCTCGGTGACAGTCTTATCTGGCTGGCCTATTAAGCAAAGCTTTTATGTACAGTTACAGGATAACATTGATCTCTTTTGTCATGCAAGGAACAACATTACCGCTGTCCTAAAAGAGTATGTGCCAATGTGGATTTTCTTTATAATTATCGATTGGTGATCAATTCTCTTTACAAGCATTTCGGCTTTTTGCAGCATGGCAGATATGCCAGGTTTAATGAGTCGGATGTTGCCGTTGCCCGTATCTGTCAATGAGGAGGATTTAGAAAATAGCATCTTGCCTCATGCAACTCAGGTAAGTTATTGTGAGCTTTCGAGAATCAGAATTCCTTGATTCTAGTACGGCCTAAGACAAACAAAACGAAAACCAACCAGATTTACTGGAAACAGAACAATAAAGAGAATAACAGCCTGATCTTATCCCCAACAATTAGGAATTCGACTACTTGTGGAACCCCGGTATGCTTTTATCACCTTTTCGACATACAACCTTTCATCTAGTCATTCTTAGTGTGCGGTTAGGTCACGAAGCTGAGTACTGAAATGTGCTATAGGATCCGGTTGCTCATGCTACATTTGGACAAAGATCAAGATGGTCGGGGGAGGGGGTTTGAATTTTAGACCTCGAAATGGTGGAAAACTAGTTGCTCAACAAGGCAGTAGGTGATCTTGTGTTGGTCATGATGGCATACTTTGTGCACTTGTGTTACCGTGTTTTGTTTGTTCTTCTTCCGTGTCCAGTCGATTTTTGGCACAGAAGGCGGATTTGTTTCAAGGAGTCAAGGAGCTGATAGGGAATTCCGGAATTGCCGAGATTGAAGTCGGATTATATCAGGTCCGTGTAACTATTACAACAAATTTTATACTGTAAATGCATGACAGACTGGTTGGATGTTCTTCCTCTTTGCGTACACAAACACTCAATTCACGTATTAGGTGCTATAATGGAAATTTTGTATAGATCCCATTCTTTTGGAACCTGAAATCTCACTGTTCACTTGATAGATGTTTTATTTGTATAACATAGACGTAGACGTGTCAAATCTAGCCCAAAATCAAGAACCAATGTTTTTTTAAACCGAACCGGTGGTCAAACTGGTAAGACCACCAGTTCCCGATTTGATCAGTCTGACTGGTTTGACCAGTCTAATTGGTTTGTCTGGTTCGATTGAATAAATTGTTACCAAAATCTAAAAATAGGAAAAAAAAATTCGGTTCAATTGGTTTTACCGGCTGGTTTAAACCCCTTATTCTAGACCAATATCTCAGCTGGTTCTCAATTCAATCTGTCCGACCAGTTGGCCTGGTTTTGAAAACAGTGCCGAGAATCCAATCTGAATAACTTGAACCTAGATTTGATTTAACCTGGTTTGACTTAAATTCCCAATTCAAATCTAAAAATGCCTTAGAATCAGAAATGATCTTGGACTAACTCAAAAATGTAACCTAAATAATCTAACTTGAAAACCAGAAACTAAAATTTATCCGAATTCAGAATATTCTAAACCTGAAATACCCTATTAAAAAAAATTGTAATAATTTGAAAGTCATTTATTTAGAGGTGAATGTATTTTGAGAGGTGTTTTTATTTTAGGAATTTGATTAGATTAATCTCTTTATTAATAAATAGATTAATTTAATTACTTAACTATTAAAAAAATCAAATAAAGTCAAATCATTACTGTTTAGTAAAGTTAATATTAAAATGTTTATGATTATGTAAATGAAATCTTTTATTTTGAATCCAACTGCAATTGGAAATTTTTTTATGGAAGTTTTGTTGTTCTTTAAATAGAACCGAAATTGGAAAAATAAAATATACAATAAATATTAATTCTATTACAATTTACACTTATTTAATTTTTTTTAATGATATAGACTAAATTAATCTATAATATTAATATAGAGGGACCTTTTTGATACTTTAACCTCTATAAAATACTTATTTTATTAATGAATACCGGGGAATTAATATCAGAATTTGTATTGAATCCACTAATTTTTTTTTTAAAAATCAAATATTAATAGAAATTTCAACATTATAAAAAAATGGAAGCAAATTAAAGTGGAATTAAAAATACATTAAACCAAACAATACCTTCTACAACTCTGAAAAAAATTAAAAATGGGGAAATCTTTACAATACAAACTCTACAAATATAAGTGGAAAAATTATGAAAGTTTCAATGGTGAAAAAAAAAAAGAATTAGAAAAACACTTTAAATTCAGTGCCTGCAAAAACAAAAAAAATCTTATTATATCAAACCTTTTTCCTTTATATGCTTAGTTGTTCCTCTCTAGGCAAGCTCTGAACGGTGCCTGACCACCGTCCCGGTGAATGTTCACTACTATTCGATGAAACTTGAGCCTCGGCCCTCACGTCTCTGATCATCTTCAAAACTTCCCGCATCATGGGACGGTTCTCGGGCGCAAGGGCAATGCAAGCCATTGCTATGTTCAAAAGGGATTGAAGCTTCCCCTCGGACGTTTCGTTACCTGACGTAGGTTCGTCCCCGGATTCGGTCTCTTCCTCTCGAACCGATCTTACCCATTGAGGGATATCCGAGCCGTGTTCTTGAACAAGGTCTTGGAAGGGTGTTTTGCCCGTTAGGAGTTCAAGTAGGAGAACTCCGAAGCTATAAACATCGGCCGGTTGAGTCGATGATTTTCGGATGTCCCGACATTCGGGTGCCCTATAGAAAAAAGTGGCGGCACCTAGCTCTTCTGGTGACTCGGGGTCTCGGAATAACGTGAGACCGTAATCCGTAAGGCATGATTCGAAGTCGGGGCCTAATAAAACGTTCGAGGATTTTAAATTCCCGTGAGTTAAGCCTGGATTTTGGTGAATGTAAAGTAATCCAGAAGCTAAATCCTCTGCAATTTTAAGACATGAAGTCCAATGAAGAGGCTTTCCACCGCCATTGGTTCTTGTTCCTACAAAGAAAAAAGACCAGTTAAAAACGCCTATGAAACATGTAATTTTCATGCTCCTAATTGAAAATCAATCCGGATGCCTTGTACTAAAAGTCAGATTACATTTGACTCCTTTTATTTAAAAATTGGATAAATTAGTCCTTGTATTAATTTTTTATTAAAAATTTCATAACTGCTAAAAACTGACATGGCACGTACATCATTTGACGTACAGGGACAAATTTTTAATGGGAGCAATTTGTCATTTTGAATAGAGGAGATAAAACACAATTTAACTTTTAGTACAAAAACCTCTATGGTACTTTCACTCGATTTTTGCTTAGTTTGGTTTAGAAAAATGAACATTCCGGTTTTTAAAAAACCAAAATATTACATATCAAAACCGAACCGAACCAGTATGTAACAATGCCTAGAACCATTTAAATAATAATTTAAAATTTTACCTCAAACATCAACAATTTTCATAAACATCATACTCGGTAAAACTAGAAATTATATAATATATACATACACTATTACAACCAACAAAATGAAAAGGAAAATAATGAAACCATGGGGTTAATTGAATACATAACAAATTATAAAACTGAGAATTCAGGGAGTGGGGTGAGGGAACTGACAACAATAACATGCTGAAATGTCAGACCAACACAGTTCCACAATGAGTTGTCAAAATAAAGCAAAACACTGTTATCGAAATTAGAGATGTTCATGGTTTAAGTCGAATATTGTTTACTAGACTTGAACTCGATTTAAAATATATACTTAAATTTCTAGGATGCTTTCTCTCGAAATTAGAGATGTTCATGGTTTAAGTCGAATATTGTTTACTAGACTTGAACTCGATTTAAAATATATACTTAAATTTCTAGGATGCTTTCTCTATAGGAAAAAAAAAAGGGGGGAATTTAACTGAACAAACTAAGGGTGAGTTTGGATGAACGGTGCGTTTACCTACCGTTAGAGTAAAAATAACAATGATGATAAAATTAGATACTACAATAATACTGTAGCGTGAGATAAAAAGTAAACTAAATCTACCGCACCGTACATCCAAATCCACACTAAATAAATTTCCAGCTATGGACGGACCCGTAACGTCTATTTGTAGGCCTATAGAGAATGTAAGGAAACACACAGCTTAGCTACTAGGACAGTCCCAACGAAACATTTACCAATAATAGATTGTACTCTACTAAAACCACTAATTGCAATGTCGGGTTTTGGGATATTGTTTTTAAAATCGAATCGGAAATTGAATTGACCGAACTTGCAATTTGTCAGTTCGATTGAAAAATTATTAAAAATAGAAAATTTAACTGATTCTTGATCTAACCGATTCAATGTTATTCTTCATATTGATACCTTAATTGATTTTTGTAACATAACATTTTAAGATCGTAAAATTTTATATAAAATCTGAAAATACACAAAAAAAAAATCTCAAAACGTGGAATCCAAATTCAAAGATTAAATTAAAAAACAAAAACGTGTGTGGGTGAATGAAATTATAGAACCTAACCCATCATATTATTTTATGGGTGACATCTCTGAAAGGTACCTTTTTAATGGGCACATCCAGAAACGTGCAATGCTAACTTTATTCAAAGCAATTCAACTTTTTGCAGACAAAAACAAAGAAATTATTATACCTAAACTGTTTTTTTATATATATAATATTCAATCCTCACATTTGGTGTGCTAAACCCTAAAATCATGACTAAGAATGTGACATCTGCAATCCTAATTATTTCTACTTATTTATATATCAATTCAATATATATATGAATCTTAAAATTTTTTCAAATGTATAAAAATTTTTAAATAAAAACAAATAAAATAGACCCAAACCAAATCTGATTAAAGATTTATTGCTTTTTACGTGATTATTAAGTGAATATTTTTTGTTTATTTTAAAATATTAAATTAAAAAATTTCAAAAAAAAAATTCGAAATCTGAAGAGTAAATTACTAAATTTTAAAAAATAAAAGTATAGAAACTAAATTCTAGAATTGAAGATAAGTATAGGACTGATAGAGCAAATTTTAACCTTTAGGTGGGCTACTTTCTTCCTTTCTCAAAAAAAGATTACCATTGGTTTAAGGTTATTATAAGTGAGTGGGTTAATCATTTTTGTCCCAAAACTCATCAAGGCATGCATTTGGCCACAATGAGTTTTTTTTTTTTAATAATTTTATTTTTTAAAATTGTAATAAATTTAAACCCTAAACTCTAAAATATGTTTTGAATGAATTGATTTGTTTTTTTAAATAATCTCTAATCATATCTACTCTTTTTTAACACAAGACTTAGAACTATTCACAGCCCCTTCCTTGACCCATAAGTAGGAAGATAATGCGCTTTAGCACACTTGAATTCACGTTTTTCTGTATTAACAACAATGCCCATGTTAATCGAACTAAGATTCATTCAATAACGTAATTTAAACCCTAAACTCTAAATGAAATTGACTAAATAAACTCGATTCATGTAAAAAAAATATAATTAGAGAATAGAGAAATGATTATCAATTTTGGGCTTGAACCTAACTCTAAATTATGATTTCTATTTTTATTTTTGAAATGTCATTAACTAGTCTAAAAATGTTAAATCTTTTAACTATTTTTATTGAAGGACAGACATCCACTCTAACTCATGATACTATGTGATTTTTTTTTATACTGAAAGAAAAGTTTTTAAGAAAAAAAATGAAAATTTGACAAATTTTCACCTTAATCTGTAAATATTTTTCATTAATCACTTAAATGACCCTAATTTTTTTCTAATTTTCACATGATAAAGTGGCATTTGTAATTAAATCTAAATTCAGAAAAAAAAATGACAAGTTGAAAAGAATTCTCAAATTTAGAAATTCAATGTTGGTTTACCCCCCAAAAAAAGCAGGTTAAAAATCATGCGAAATTAAAGCAGAAGGACTAAATCTAAAATTTAAGCATAGAAGAAGAACCAAAACAGAAATTTGACCCAGGAGTTAACTAACACATGAAAACATAAATGATCGAAATAATGAAAGATTGAGTGACCGACAACATACCATGAATAAGAGAGAAGAGGCTGCCATTTGGGAAATAATCATATACGAGCAACCGTTCTTCTTTAGCTTGGAAATACGCTCTAAGTGGGACCAAATTAGGATGTCTCAACCGTCCGATTAACTCCACGTGTCTCCTAAACTCTTCTGATCTTGGATACCTAGCATCTTTCAACCTTTTAACGGTCACGATGAACCCAGATTCCATCACAGCTTTATACGTACTCCCCATTGTACCCCTCCCTAATGTCTCCGCCGATGCTTTCAACAAATCCTCAAGACTATAACTCAATTGTTGATCCCCAGCACCTACGAACACCAAACTCCCTACGCCCTCACTTTCCCAAAACCCTCCGCCGCCACCGCTTCCGCCGTCTCCGCCGCCATTTCCGCCGTCCCCGGCCTCCACTCCCTCTGCTTCAACAACCCCTTTGTTTCTTTTAACCTCATTTGTTGACTTATTTTTTCTTTTAATGAAAATAAAACAAAGGAAACACAACAAGAATAATAATAATAACCCACCAACACTTGCTGCAACAACAATGATGATCAGTTTGGTTTTTTTGTTTGATTTCCGGTTTAAGCTTGGTAAACCCGGTTCAGTACCGGTTCCCGGACACGGCTTTTTAACTTGCTCACCACAAAGGCCGGCGTTACCTAAAAAAGACGACGTATTGAACCGAACTAAAGATGGGGTTACTGGTATTTGACCATAAAGCTGATTATTCGACACATTGAAGAACCTTAAACTTGTTTGGTTCAATGGTGGAATCGGTCCTTTCAACTCATTGTTTTGTAAATAAAGAGTATATAGTCTCTTGAGTTTCAATAAAGAAAATGGGATTTCACCATTGATTTGATTTCCAGACAAGACAATGATTTTCAATCGATGTAAACCCGGCAATGATTCAGGGAACTCACCATTGAACTTGTTGTTGTCTAAGTAGATGATTTTGAGGTTGACTAAACCTGAAAGGTTAGGTATTTGACCTGAAATGGAATTACCTTTGAAACTCAATACTCTAAGCTGATCTAAAAGGTTTAAGCTTGTACCATTTAATGAACCAGTTAAGTTCAAATGCTCTAATACAAGCTTTGTTACTCTTCCCTCTTTGCATTCTTTGACACCTTGCCATGAACAAAGATTGGTGCTGCTTTGCCATTGTAATGAATTGAAAGGATCAATGGTTGATTTTAAAGCTAAAAGTGCTTCTGCATCACCTGATTTAACAATAGGAACAAGAGAAAGGACATACATGATGATGAAGATGAAGGTTAAAAGAAGATAGTACCTTGAAGAAACAACTTGTTCCATTTTTTTGAAGCTTTAAAAAGGGAAGAAGAAGAAGAAGAAAGAAAGAAAGAAAGAAAGAAATGGGGTTTCTTCAAATCAACATCTTTATGCAAAAAGGATCAAAAACCCCTTTTTTTTTACTAAATCTTGAGATCTGTCATTGGTTTGGCATGCATAAGAAACTGTAGAAAAATTTTGGGTCATTTTTTACTGAAACTAAGAGACAACAAAGGGGAAAAAAGGTTTTTTATATACTTATATACAATGAAATGAAGCTTAAACCGGGGGTGGGGGAGCTATTAGCATTAATGGGGTTTCCAAAATACCACACTAAAATGCTGAAGAATCTTTTTTTTTTGGTTTCTCGAACTTGTTAATCTTGAAAACACTCACGGACAAGGCAGCGTTGTGTTCACGTGAGTTTATCACAGAACTTGCAGAGAAAATAATGATAATAATAATAGTATTAACTCTTTTTTTACTATGATTTTTTTCTATGTAGTAACTAAAAAAATTAAATTAAACTATTTATACACACTAAAACCAACTTTCTTTTTAAAAGCTTATTCTTGGGCCGCTCATATGTGGTTTATGGCATATACATACAATGATATGCAAATCACTGAATGGTGTAAACAGCAAAGACCCAGAACTTAAAAAGCTTCAAAGAAATTCAACCCAATGCTAGAAATCATTCAAACAGTACAAAATTGGCAAATCAATAGGCAAACAAAAGGGCTTTTATGACCAAAAAAAAAAAAAACCATACTACAGCTCAAGTGGTTCGATGGTGAATTACATCTACTCGTATTGAATGTAGTAATAATAGTTCAAGAAAGAGATAGGACAGAGACTGTGTTTATGAACCAGTGTTTCAGGAGATTAGGTGAAGGAATTGAAGGCATAGCAAAGCAGTACTTTTTTTTTTCTGGTTTTGGTTTGGAGAGTTTAGGGGTTGGGTTATTTAAGTAGTTTATAATTCAGATTTAATCCAGTTCAGTTAAAATGTTGTTATTTGATGATATATGTTTTATTTTAATTTAATTGGAACGTATAAAAATTTGTTTATTTCCGGTTTTAGTCCTTTACTCTACTAAAGTTTGTGATTTTATCTCTATATTTGGCAAGTTCAAACTGGTAATAATATATATAAGCTATTTCCCTTAAAGTTAAGGATATGCATAAATCAATTAAAATCAAATTAATTAGATTAATTAGTCTATCATTAAAATTAATTCGATCAAAGATGAATCAAATATTTTATAAAATTAGATTATCGATTAATTTAATTTAAAATAATTAAATTATCAAAATTAATAATAAATATTATATACTATATAAATGCCCAATAGAATGGAACTATTAATAGGCTGTGCGACAAAGAAAAAGAATTATGAAGTTAAATAGAATTAAAATATAAGAAAAATAATGACTTAAAAATGAAAAAAAAAAAAAACCTAAGTCCCCTGTGTCTGTCAGTGTTTTTTTTCCCTTTCACGCTGCTGAAGTGAACTGGTCCTCCCTTCTTCAGTAGCTTTTTTTTTTTACCTTACTTTCCTCTTTTTCATTTCAAGTTAACCCCATCATTTAATCTTAACAGATCTTCGAAGCAAAAAAGAAAAAAAAATTAAATTTTTTTTGTTTATTCGAAAGCCCATCGAATTAACTATATTTATTTCAGTTTAGTTATTTTTGTTAAAAAATGATTAACAATTAATTTAATTAACGATACTACCGAATCGATCATTCGAGCAGAGGGACCAAAACATTATCAACCACATAAAACTCCAACCAATATTATAAAATTAAAGTAAAAAAATTAAATTATAAATTTTAAGATAATAGAGGGGCTAAAACAGAATTAGTCCTTCAATACTCCGGACAGTGGTCTGACCTGAAACGTGTAATAAATAATAAAAATGGAAGACACGTGGCGAAAAGCGTGCTTCAAAAAGTAGTCGAATTCACGTTACGAGGAGAGATCGATGTTTGGTCTGGGCTAGCTGTCACGTTGGCTTCAAGTCAAGATTGGGTAGAAGTGTAACTACACATTTTATTTTAATATTTTTAATTCACAATTCGGAGGATGGTCGTTTTAGGACAATCCCGACTACCTTGCCGGAAATCTAGGTGCAGACCAGACTTCATCATTGACTCGAACGCAAATTTTGGTTGGTTTTGTCAACTTTTAATTTTATTTATATACTATTTGGTAGATTTTCCGTAGTAATTAAGGCTAATTAAAGACAAAGCTATAGGATATGTTACCGTGTAACAAAGTCGAACTTGGATAGTGACAATTCAAGTTTAACTTCAACTCAAAATTGGATACTCGTTAACCAATTTTCATACGAGCTCATTCATAATTAATAAAAATATAATTTTATACTTAAAAAGCTTAATTAAACTCATAAACCATTTGAATCAATGCTCAAATTTGATTTGACTCGAACTCTGGCAACAGTTACCAAATCGAATAATAATTTACAAACATTGATGCCTTCGTTTACATCCCTAAAAACCACTCTACCACTTTCGGTAGTCCACCTCCATGGTGAAAAACACACTTCATCCCAAATGAGAGTTCAAAACCCATCATGCTTTGCCATAGATCTTAAGGCGACTAAATGCAAGAAATAGTTTGGTGAAGAGATCCCAACACCCAATACTATAACCCACAATGAAAACCTATTATTTGATATTTGTTTAATCCAGTCATCATATTTCATTAGCATTCCCATGAACCATATTAAACCTAGCCCCCCCGTTGGGCAAAGATTTCTAAATCCAGCCCCATATATTTTAAATTTCAATCATAAAATACATAAATATTAATATGATTATATTTTTATTAATTTATTATTTTTAAAATAATAAAAAGAATTATTTATGGTCAAGCTCTAACCTAACACTTCTAAATCAAATCAAATTAAAAATAAATCAATTTATTAATCTGAAAACCGAAAAATCCACTTAGATAGGGGTAAAACTATAATGAATTTTGCAATACAGTTGAATTTATCAATATAATATATCTTTATTATACTAATCTAAAATATTATCTATATTCTAGATCTAGAATATGAAATGGTTTGATGGTTAAAATATTGTTAAAATATAAATAGGCAATTACACCTTAACTGAAGCCCTCCCTATATGTATGTATATAAGGCTTGGCTAAGACTCAGAATGGTAGGTTTTTGTTCTATCAACAAGTCAACCTTCAGGCTTCTATATATTGTTGTTCAAAGTATATTTAATAACCCCTTCCATCTCTCAACTCAACTCAACTCTATATATTGACTCAGCAATATCAAGCATCAAAGCACATCAACTCTATAAATCAAGCATGTGCAATCAAGTCCGGTATGTCTCGTTCTATATGTTTTAGTTTCATCCATGTATTCAGCAAGATCTTTACATACATACATGATACATATTTACATGCATACATACATAAATTACATATATATTAGTACATGCAGGGTGTTGCAAAATGGTATCGATTTCTCATCAGAACCTACAAACATCCTTAGACAGATTAAAAGTTTGTAGAATTCATGTACCTATTTTGCTTTGTCTGCTCTCTTTGCAGGGCACAGAAGGCATGTCTTAGCGTCGATTCTTGCAGTTTTTTCTTCCTTGTGTGTCACTGTTGACCTGCATAGATCAGTGTATCGGATGATACTGAGTAATACCTCGTCTTGGTGGCAACTTCCGTAAAATGAAAAGGACCAAAATCGAAGGTAATATCTCCACCAACTGCCCAATAAAAGAAAACAAAACGAAAAGAAAAAGTTTCTGAGGATAGTTGAATGCCATCTTTGTAATCAACATCAAGAAACAACATTAAAATACTTATATATATATATCATCAATTTCAGTAATTCCTCCCCATTTTGGTAGCAAAATAGAAAAAAAAGTTCAGTCAGTTTTCTTTCAATTTCCCCTATTTTAGAGAGCTATATATATATATACATGTTCAACAGAGATACCTAGAAGTTAGCCTCTAGCCTTTTATATAAACATAAGCAATTAAAAGAAAGAGAAAAGAATTAGCAAGACATGAAGAAAATATTATCAACTATACTCTCAGGTAAAATTATTATCCCCAAAGTTCGAGAACTAGTTTGCAAATAATGATAACATAAAGTCGCAACTCACAACTGCATCTAAAAATTTCTTCCACTTAACAATCTGATGGCAAAGTCTTATAAATTGCTTACGAAATTTATTGAAATATGCATTAAATTTAGCAGCAAAATAAACAAGGAAACAAGGAAGTGGCAATCTTCTCAGTTTTCCTATGGCAATGAAAAGGGTTAAGCAACCTCCACACTGTATTTCAATATGATTGTTTCAATCATGAGAAAATTAGAAACATGAAGAAATATTTATTAAACATACCAGGTAATATATGAAGTTTAGAACTGGATGGTTCAGAACATTAAGATCAGCAGCTTTATCAAATGCATCAAAGCACATCTAAAACAAAAATTAACAATGGAGCTCGAATTAGCAAACGCTTTGGACAAACATCATCATAAATGAGCAAAGTCCAAGATATGAAATTCAGTAAGATGCATACTACTTAATCACCATTGATTAATCAAATAGATTAGCAATTTAAACCAACTAGCAGCTAAGGTTCAACTAAAATGCTTTCATTTTGAAACAAAAGTGCTATAACATTATGGGAAAATATTTGGTACACTGCAAGTGGAGTTTTTAGACTCCACAAGCACAGTTAGGGGGTTGACAAGTATCGTATAGAGGTACAGTAAAATATTAAAAAAATAAATATTTTTAAAAAAGACACATGGAAATTTTTTAGGGTTGCTTATGCAATAAAAACAAATACACTGCCAGTGTACCAAATACTAACCCTAACACTATACATACCTAAAAGTTTCACAAAAGCCTAACAAAACGTGCTTGTAGTATTGTCAATTTGAGATGTGTAGTGTTAGTAAAGCCAGAAAGGAGATTAATAATCTACCATAATGCATCTGACTAGGAAACATGAGGAGCATATGACAGTCACATAACCAACCTGCCAAATACAAAAAGAAATAACAATAAAAAATTGTAAATAGAAGTTCAAATCGTTGTACTTAAAAACCACATCTACTTCCAAAGTAAATATGTACTTCTTGCAGCTTATTTTGTCGCCCTTTGGACTCTACAGGGAATCGCTGCAACATTAAGAAAAGCCTGCAAGGATTGAACTTATTACATATAGATATACATAGAGAGAGAGAGAGCATTTCAAGGTATATATATAGTATGGTTACAATGTTCTCTTACAAATGAATGGGAGAAACTGTAATTACGGCATAAATGAATAGAACAAAAAGGGTCAACCATAATTTTCTCTGGGAAGTACCAAATAAACATGAACTAATTTATCAGCAAAATAATAACTGCTCCATGACACTTGCCAACTGAATTATCAATGATGAGCATGAATATAGGTGGCTGAGGATGTGTGGACACATGTGATGTGAGAGGGATATTATCACACCTAGAAAGCTCTCATGCATTTAAAACACTTAGCAACAGTACAAAATATGGCAATATTACCTTCCACCATATAGTAAAAACCCAAGGGCTGCAAACAATGAGACACCTGCCCATTTACGTAAGTCAGGATCAAAAACTTCCATTCATTATCGAAATACCATGCGACTGCTATCTATAAAGGATTATTAATTACCAAGTGATTGTCCATAATACATCCATAGAGCGTCCAAAGTTAAAAGTTAACTGTTGAGTGTACTAAGGACGCAACAACTACTTACCTGCAAAGAACATCTTCGATATGATGACCAAAACTGGGATATACTTCCACCATAATACCAGCCACATTGCAATCTGAAATCAATCCCCCGCCCCCCCCCCCCAAAAAAAAAAAAACACAAATAGAAAAGGGAATTTTATTAACACCTCGTCACACTCCAAATAAAGTCAAGTATCGAACACTTAAAACATGGTTGACAAAATGACTGAAGTTGCTAGGATGAAAAAACAATGTACCATAGGTTCAAATTTACTACTAAAATCTGCAAAAGGTGCAATTTACATCCTAGTCACTGTTCTAGTAAAGGAAATATTATCTTCTAACAGATCTAACAACTTAACAAGTTTTTTTTATGGTTTAAGTCTCATCTGACCATCTCATGATTTATAGAGGCCAGCATCAGGGTAGCTTGTTGGCAATATTCCAGCAGAAGAAACCGTGTAACATAATAAGAAAAAGGAAGCTATTGCTAAAACATAAATATGCAGTGTGCACAGGTCCGAGTCTCATTTACTATAGCATCACACAAAAATTAAGTATAATATACTTGATGAGAAATTCCAACCAGGTTAAAGGTACTGTGAAAAGAAAATCTAAAAAAGAATGGTTACAGGTCAGAGCACTAATTGCCAAAGGAACAAAGAGCTAACAGAAATGGAATACTGAAGCACTATTAGCCATTCAACTCCATTGCAGAAGCATCTTAGATGTGATGTCTGAAATCATGACTAACAATAGTTGGACAAGAGTACAGCTAAAAAAGAGAAGAGGACAAATTGAAACATAAAACACAAGCCATTTCATTTATGGTTTTAGTATATTGATAGCTGGGACTATAAATGTAGGTGCCAAACTCAACTGACTTAATGGAGACAATAGCTATGAGAAAGAACTTCAGAGTATGACAAAATAACCAACACTAAGAAACTTCTGACAGAAGACAACAGGTTTAACTTATTAGAGGTTTATATAACATATGACTGAATAGAGGCACAAATGCCTTGTAACTTAAATAGAATTCCGCTAACAATTGGCATAACTGAAGTTTGATAGAAAACAGGTACAGGAATAAAACAAACTACTTATTCACAAGAAATAAGGAGGTGACTCAAGGTATACTGTAGCAAGATCGTACCTTCAAATGTAAAAATTATCCTGGACATATGCAGCAAAGCGGTCCTAAACAGACCAATTTTAACCATCCCAAATTTACCTTTTTACTTGTTGCTAAAATGTGTCTTTTGTCTTTAATTAAAGACCCCAAACCCCAATATTTATCTCATAAATATGAAAAAGTTCTTTAATTGGACCCTTGAGTATTACCTAGCTTGATTCTTATATAATGAAAGAACTAAAACAGATATCAGTCTACCGCAATCTTGTCACGTGGAGCACAATATTTAGACTCACCCTCCAAGGAGAAGGATGAAAAATAAACTTAGTAATTCCCTCTGTCAAATTTTGCAGTATTTACAAAGTCACCAAATGGCACTAATTCCCTCTGTCAAAATTTGCCACCCTTGTCACAGCTTAAGATTCATAGAGTTTGAAGACATTAGCTAAATGAAGAATTAAGCAAAACTATATACGAGCACTATATTTTTACAGAGCATTACTAGCTTCCATTTTCCAATAGAAAGAATACAACTTCAAATTCCTTTCTGTATGCACTTATACTGAAATAATAGAACATATGTTTCACCTGAATGGAATAAACCGCCACATTTATTGTAAAGAAAATTGGCCTCAGTCCATCAGTTGACTCGGCACGTGCCTGTTTTAAGATGGGCAGAGTTTAGATAAAGCCAAGTAATTCAAAACAAGATGTACCAGGGCCGCAAGGCAAACTCTCAAATAAGCTAACCTGGTAGTAGATCTCAGCCCAAAACAAAACCAAAAGTGCATATGTCGTGAAGAACACTAGACTTGGCATGTCCAGCAAGATGTGTCGAACAATCTAAACAAAAATGAAAGTACGCTACCTTAAGCAACAAATTATGAATCATTGAAGCCCGAGTATATATAAAAAAGAATACAAAATGCGCAATCATTTATCACAAACCTCTGGATGTAAGTCCTGCACATTCCGCCTGAAAATAAAAACTAGCCCGCGAACTGTCATATGAACAAAAGCACGATAAATACACCAAAATAAGAATAAGTATAAGAATCCGCGAAAAAAAAGTGATAAACAAAAATTTCCTGATACAAACCCCCATTCACAAGAAAATTTAGAAAATGGAAGACCTTCTGCGTGGTCCAACCGAATTCAGGAACTCTGAATTGTATCCGTACCAATTGAACCTATAAACATTAACAAATAAACGAGTTAAGAACAAAGATGGTCGCAATTAATCGCTAAAGAGATCTTCATAAATTATATAAAAGTACTACTAAAACAGAATATTTACTGTAAGCTATCATCATGCATCAGAATTCCTAGACAACTCGGTCAAACAGAGATAAACACTAATTACTTACAAACAAAAAGAAAATAAAAGACGAACGGAAAAGAAAGGGAAGGAGAGGCCGTACGAGAGCAATGACGGCGACGAGGCCATAAAGGGCGGTGAGAATGTGAAAAATGCGATCCTGCCAGAGCGGTGAATCGTTAATGTCGTGCCACCAATTGGATTCGCCGTTCAGATTGTACGGTATCACCGCCTCGTCGACGCCGTAACGACCCATCAAAATCTCTCTCTCTCTTTCTGGTGTTTTTTTTTTTTTAAATTGAATTTCCAAATTTAAAAATAATGAAGGGCGAAGCAAACAAACACCGCCGGCGCGAAACAAGGTGGTTTTTAATTTCATGTGGAGGGTACCGGCAATACCCGGTAACAAATTTGCACGATGACATCTTACGTGTCGTTTCAAATGATCGCCACTTCACGCGCTAACACCACGTGGCATGACAGATATGCTATGGGCAAAATGAATGACGCCTATATAATATATACTAAAGGTGATTGTGACTAGACATGTTAAGTTACGTTCAAAATTTATAAAGGATTTTTAAAAATAGTAAAAAAAATTAATATAGTAAGTTTATAGTTAATTATTAAATTGTTCATAAAAAAACATAAAATTATTTATTACATGTAATTAATTCGGGCCGGATAGGTAAATTAATTTTTATATATTATGTAATTTATAATACATAAAAATTAAATTTATAGTAATATATGATTATTATACTGTAAATATTAAAAATTTTAAAATAACAATATAAATTTATTAAATATTGAATTAAATAAATATAAATATACATTCTTTAAATTTAAAAAAAGAATATGAGTGAGTCCAAAATGGGCTTTAGTTAACCATTTACAAATATGAGTGAGTTTGGGTAAAATTTTAGGCCCATTAGGGTCGAGTTTTGTTGGGGTAAGCATAAAGTATGTTAATATCATGCTTAGATTGATCTTGACCTTGACCCTAATCGATCCATGAACACCTCTAGTTGGATTTAGAATGACTTGATTTTATGTAATTGTATTAAAAATTTGGTTTATATATTTGTATGACTTTATGAATTTTAAAATATATTTTTATTAGTATGTTCTATTTGGATATTTTATTTTTTCCTTTAATTATTAAAAAATTATTAAATTTTCTAATTTATATTTTTATAGATAATTTTTTTATTGAAATAGATATGGTTTAACATTAAATTTATTATTAATGATATTAGTATTGCATAATAATTCATGTTTAATCATTTGTAATAAGTATAATACTAATTATCGTATTATTAAATCGATATATTATGTGATTATTATTTTATATTATCATTAAATTTAAATTTTATAGATTTTAATTATTATTATTTTATATATTTGTAGTGTTTAAAAATATTTTATAATTTAACATA
This sequence comes from Gossypium hirsutum, assembly GCF_007990345.1. Lineage (NCBI taxonomy): Eukaryota > Viridiplantae > Streptophyta > Magnoliopsida > Malvales > Malvaceae > Gossypium > Gossypium hirsutum. The sequence continues at coordinate 57,892,199 of NC_053440.1, forward strand.
AAAATTTATTTGTTAACTATTTTTGCTATTAATAAATTTTTAATATGTAAGGCTTATGACTACATTATAAAATAAATAATTATCATTTATTTATTTTTTTATATTAAGTAATATCATATAATATAATTATTGATATCTATTATGATTGTTCAGATATAAATTTTAAGTTTTTTAGGTTTTTGGGTTAGTCCATCTCGAATTTGAGTCAAAAATTGATTTTAAACTCGAATTCTTATAAACTCAGACTTTCTCGAGCTCAAATTCTTTCAGTCTCGAGCTTCCGAAAATTTTCAATTTTAAGTTTTCTCAAACTCGAATGTCGTTACGAGTTCGAACCAGTTTTTCTAACTCTACCAACTAAGGGTGTTCAGTCGATCAACCGATCCGAAATAACATTAACCGAATTAACCGACCTTTCAAATTTTTAACTATTAACAGAACTGAAATTTTTTCAAAAAAATTAACCGAACCGAAATTTTTTTGGTTAATTCGGTCGGTTAACCGAATTAACCAAAAATTATATGTTTTTTTATTTTTGGTTAAGAATTAACCGAATTACCCGAATTAACCGAATTGAATCACTACATTATTAAAAACATTACATAAGTCTTTGAATCACTAACATTACATAAGTCCTGAAATTAACACATAATTGAAATTTTATTTGTATTTATTAAATTATTTGTAATTTTTATGATTGGGTTGATTGGGTTTAGGTGAATAGTGGGCCTATTTATATATTATAATTTTATTTATTAATTTTTTCGGTTAATTCGAAAAAATTCGATTAACCGACCGATTTCGAACCGAATTAACAGTTAACTGAAAAATTAAAAAATAATTAACTGACTCTCGACCAAAAAAATTCGATTAACCGACCGATTAACCTAATTCAGTCGATTAACCGAATTTTTTTCGGTTTTATCCGAATTTTGCACACCTCTACTACCAAGTACCAACCCATAAAATATTATTGTTTTTATCGTTAATTTAAATAACAAATGACTCGTGTCACGGGCCCAGAACAAATCTGACAGTCGCACCCTGCTGGCAAAGGAGGGGCATCAGATTCTTTGTTTATATAAAGAAAATTGGAATATAACTTTCTTTTTCTTTTTCTACGAAGGGTATAACTTGTTTTAACATACAAGAAAACAACATCATTTCATGTGTGTAGAGAAATTGGGTTTATACTTTGGTTCAAATTGCTCTAAATTCTTGTACTTTTCGCATATTTAGACTTTAGTCTTTATAATTTTCTCTATTTTTTTTCATATTTAAAAATATAAGTCTAACGATTAATATTGTTAAAGATCATCCTTTACATAGTTACCGCGCAAAGGCAAAACCAAAAAAGGGTTGCTTTAAAAGGGGACAAAAATGAAAAATGAATTGTAAGGTCTCAAAGTCTTTTACTATCATATCACCTTGTGATTTCATAAAACTTGAAGGGACTATGTAAAGAATTTATCATTTTTGATTGACCAAGGCCACTGTTTTCATTTGTCGGTCTTTGGTCATGTTACCAAGTGAGTATTTTATTGTTTCAAAATTGTTAAGCGAGAGAATTTAACATAAGAACTATAATAGTTTTTAGCAACTAGAGGGATTAAATTCTTAAAAAACAAAGTAATTGGACTAAATTTCAAATATCTAAAGAGTATGGTGAAAAGACCTCTCTAATATCTACTAAGGACAATTAATCACGGTGTTGATGTCTTTCACCAATTGTACATAATTTTGACTCGTATAACAACAAATTTAGTTCTTCACGTCTACATGTTTTGTCAACCTGGTCTTTGATTCTAAAAAATTCAACAAATTTAACTTCAACACCAACACATTTACACAAACGTTACAGGCCAAATTTATTAAACCGACATTGACAAAATATCTAAACTTCGAGAGCTAAATTTATTATTTTCACCAATCAAAGTCATATACAACCGACGAAAAACATCAACATCAAAACTAATTATCTTTAATCACTCATTTTCGAAATTAAAAAAAAAATCTTTTTACGTACTCAAAGAATATGTTAGCCTTATACTTTTCTTACTCTCTGGTTTAGGAAATTTAAGATATAAAAGCACAAATTAATGATCAAGTTGGTTTGCAGAATTGGTCATTGGAGCATATTGTTCTAAAGATAAGTAAGCAATCCCGATGGATACACATTGGTTTTACAGGTTACTAATTAAACCATAATCTCTTTTATATATATGTGTGTTGATATTCATGTTATTTTTCGATATTTCGAAGTATTATATATTAATATAAATTTTATTTTATAAGTTTTGTAAATAATTTTATTCATTTGTATGTATATTATTTTTCATGTTTATTTAACTATTTATTCATTTATTAATTTATTTCGAATTTTTTATTATTTATCCGTAGTGGTTTGATATAAAAAAAAGTATTTTCATATTCTGTTCATGTTTTTTTTTTCTTCTCATAATTTTCATATTTTTAATGTTGAATACATTATAAAATTATATGTATATTGATTTCTACTATTTTTCGTGATATGATATTATATCGTGTCGTGTTTCGATTCATCTCATATTTTGTATAATTTATCGTATTGGATCATTATATCTATTATAAATTAATTAATTAATTACCATTTTCAAAATTTTAATTCCATTTTAGGAAACATACCGAAAATAATTTCTAATAATTGGCTTTTAGGGTTTTTTTTATGATTAATTATTTATTTTCTTGTAATGTTTACGCAGAAACAGAAAGCGTGACTCCAATCTTCCTTTTTGTAAGTTTTATATGATTTTATGTATTTAATATTTAAATATTTTTTTACAATATTATATTTTTAATTGCAGCAATTAACGTAAAATAATATTTTTATTTGAATTGTTGGATCTAATTAAAATATATTAATTTATCCAAAAATTATAAAAGAAATTTTTTAAATAATAATCAAAGCATTTTAAAGTGATAATTAACGTTATTAATTCTATTCAGATAATAACTCTAATTTACATCAAGAAAATTAACATAAGTAAATTAAATAATTTTTAAATTAAATATTATAATTATTTTTAAATGTAAATTTAGTAATACGAGTTTAAATTTTTTTTCTAAATTCATGCTTATATATATTATTGATTATAGATATTTTTTAATATATTTATTTCTTGGATAAATTTTAAAATTGTAATTTTTTCATAGAAATATATATGGGTTTTAATTTAATTTTCAAATTTATTTATTATATGTCTTAGTAAGATAAAATTGATATGATATAACAATTTTTATACTATTTGAAAATTAAATTAAAATCAAAATTCTTGTATAATGTTTCGTATTAATAAAAATTCATCTGTAATTTTAAAATTTATCATCAAAGAAAATTGGTTTAACTAGTTGATAAAGAGATTAATAAAAAAAAGGTTAAAATATGTTGTCAATCCTTGTACTTCTACGTAATTTGAAATTTAATTATTGTACTTTAAAAGTTAACATTTTAATTTAAAGATCATAGTCCAATTATTATCGTTGTTGGTAGTTCCCTTCAAAATTTGTCAAGTTAACATGTTTATTTTGCGTCAATCATGTATCATATCATATGAGGATAGCCTAGTTAACATGTCAAGTTGACAAATTTTGACAAAAAATACTAAAAATGTTAAAGATTTGGCTAAGATTTTTAAATTAGAAAAGTAGGACTTAATTTTTATCTTTTGTAAGTATAGGGATTAAAAATTAAATTTTGTCAAAGCAAAAGGACTAACAACGAAATTTAACCATTAAGATTTAACCTGATATCATTAGGAGAGAAAAAAACAAAACCATTTAAATAATATTTATGATTAATTAATTAATTAATTTTCAGGGAAGACAAAACAGAAGGGAAATTCTCATGAAAAAGCAAAAGGTAAAATTTTCAATCAACACTTTCCATATTGGTTAAAATATGCTATTAGTCCCCATACTTCTATAAAATCTAGGATTAGTCTTTATATTTTAAAATTCCTACTTTTTCAATTTAAAAATCCTAGCCCAACCATTATCGTTGTTGGTAGTTTCTATTAAAATTTCTTAACATATTTGTTTTTCTTCAATCATATGCCACGAGAAATGAGAGCAACGTAATCAACATGCTATTTTGATAAATTTTAACGGAAAATGCTTATGATTTTAATGATTGGATTGAGATTTCTAAATCTAAAAAAAAGTAGGACTTAATTTTTTTTAACTTTTCGAGGATAGAGGCTAAATCTCAAATTTTATAAAATAGAGGGACTAAAGGCATATTAATATTAATATCATAAAAATATAATATTTATTTTTGAAGACCCAAAAAAATATTAATATTGGTTAATTTATTTTTTTATTTCAATTGTATAATTTTTATTTATTTATTTTAGAAATGGAAAAACCTGTGGAGGACCAATCTCGCGATGAGAAAGGTAAATACATCAATCTACACCCTTTGTACTTTAATATTATTTTTTTATATAATTTTTAAAAATGAATTTTGATCTCAACACTTTAAACAAAATAAAGAATTATATAAATTATTAAGAAAAAGAGAAAGTATGTATTATATGATTTTATTGTACAAGAAACAAAATTTGTTCAAGGATCGGGTTAATTATTTAAACTAGAAGGTTCATTCAAAATTTGAAAGAGTTTGGACAAAATATTAGACCCGAAAAATATGTTTAGATAAAAAAAAGTAGGCTCATTTAAAATATGGATCGACTTCGGGCCCAAACATTTAAAACCCAGCCCATTTTCTAAGTTGGTAATATATTATATTATATTATATTTATATATTATGTATTTTGTAAGATATGAAAGTTAAATCTACATTAATATATAATAGGGATAATATATATGAGGTACATGAATTTGACAACTCGTATTTATTTGGTAACTAAACTTGAAAAACGCAGGCGAACTTTGTACTTTTTTTTTTAGGTACCTAACCGACACCATTAAAATACATAATAACATGGGCAGGCCTAAAATGAGCTTGAATTAATTATTGACAAATATTGGGGGCTTGGGTAGAATATTAGGTCTATGTTTCAAGTCGGTGGGTTTGAATAAGCATAAAGTGTGTTAATGTCATGCTTAAACCCAGCCTATAAACACCTTTACCAGAAACTAACAAATTTAAATAAATAAATAAATAAATTTAACCAATCTATTTATATTTCAAAAAATAATATTAAAACAAGATGATCCAAATGATTATCTGAGTTAATATTGATTAATATATATTTTGAGATAAGTTGTAAAATTATATATGAATCATGTTTAAAGTTATAATATATTGTTTTGATAAAATTTAAATTATTTTATTTTAACTTATTTATTTTTATTTAGGTGCGGACAAAGTTAAGGATGGAACGAAAGGTATAGTTTATATCGACATTGGTTAATATGTTTCGGGGATACATTTTTTAAAATATATATAATATACAGGTGCCAACATTTAAATAATAACAATTTTGGCATTTTATATTATATGAAAATTGAATTAAAATTACCATTAAATGAATATATTTAAAATATATATTTTTAAATATTTCTTGAATTAATTTCTTGAGCCGTAATTATGCCACGTAAAATTGCATTCCATTATTATAATTTTAAATTATTATAGTATATATATTAATATAATATTTTTATTTTAGATATCGACGTGTGTTCTGAAGACGGATCTGAAGATACATGGGAAGGTAAGGATTTAATCTACACTTTTATAGAATAATGATGTAATAATTATCATTATATTATTTTAAAATTTTGATTCTTATAGTTAGTCAGGAGGCTAGTAGGACCCGGCCCTTTCTAAAATGATAATTTTTTATTTAGGTTCTTTTTTTAAAAAAATAAATTAATAAGATAAAATTACACTTTAACCCCTAAAAATTTATTTCAGAAATGAAAGTGCTTCGTGAAGACCAAGAAGATAAAGGGGAAGGTAAGTATTTAATCTACACTTTTTTTTATATGGTTAATATCGTGGGTGAAGTTAGAAAATTTTTTTAATGGCTCGAAATTAAATTGTAATTTTTAATATAGTAAAAATATAATTTCACCATTTTAATAGTCTATATCTTTTATAATTTTTTAAAGATTAAATCAAATTTTCATCATTTTTAGAGCGACCAAAATATAATTTTATCTTTATTAATTTAAATTTTATTAATTACAGAAATTATTTTAAACCAAAAAATTCTAAACAATTATTTTATTTATTATTTGTTTATTTTAGATACGACATCTTCAAGGGACACACTTGGCGATAAGAAAGGTAAAAATTTTAATTTACACTTTTTATATAAATATTGGTTAATATATATTTGTTCGGGATAAATTTTGATTAAATATATAATATGAAAATAGAATATACACGTATAAAATTTCAATTTTAATTTTAGGTGTGGCAACACCTTTGAAGGACAAAGCAGAAGCTGAAACCAAAGGTAAAAACTTTAATGTGCAACTTAATTAATATTGGTTAATATATGTTTTTTTGGGATAATTTTCAAATTTTATCTTGATTAAATATTTAATATGATCAAATTTTTTTTGATTATTTTAGATGATTTATTTATTTTAAACAAATCAGTTTAATATAATGCCATTGGGGAAAATAATTAAATGATTTATTTGTTTGTTTCTATTTTAGGTACGACAACAGATTCGGAGGAAAAACGTAATGAAGAATCGAAAGGTAAAAACTCTAATCTATATGTCTAAAAAATAAATTATTTTAGCCGAATTTACATTGTTAAAAATTTGAATTAAAATTCTCATATCATATTACATATTAAATAAAAAATAAAAATTGTTTAACCAGGTGAAGATGAAATTATTTATAAAAAAAAACATATTTTAGACAAATCAGTTTAATATGATATCACTGCAGAAAATAATTAAATAATTTTTTATTTTTATTTTAGGTATGACTACAGGTTTGGAGAAAAAACGTAATGAAGAACCAAAAGGTAAATACTTTAATCTACACGTCTAAAAAATAAATTATTTTAGCCGAATATACATTGTTAAATATTTGAATTAAAATTCTCATATCATATTGCATATTAAATCAAAAAGAAAAATGTTTTAAATCAAAAAAACATATTAAACAAATCAATTTAATATGGTATCACTAGAGAAAATAATTGAATGATTTATTTATTTATTTATCCATTTTTATTTCAGACAAGACTACAGGTTCGGAAGAAAAATGTAATGAGGAACCGAAAGGTAAAGACCTTAATCTACAAGTATAAAAAATAATTTATTTTAGCCAATTTTACATTTTTAGAGAAAATAATTGAATGATTTATTTAGTTGTCCGTTTTTATTTTAGGTACAACTACAAGTTCGGAAGGAAAACGCAACGAAGAACAAAAAGGTAAATAACTTAATCTACATGTCCAATAATTAAATTATTTTAGCCAAATTTACATTGTTAGAGAAAATAATTGAATGATTTACTTATTTATTTATCCGTTTTTATTTTAGGTACGACTATAGGTTCGGAAGAAAAACGTAATCAAGAACTAAAAGGTAAAGGCTTTAATCTACACATCTAAAGAATACATTATTTTAGCCGAATTTACATTGTTAGAGAAAATATTTGAATGATTTATTTATTTATCCATTCATTTTTATTTCAGGTATGACTACAAGTTCGGAAGAAAAACGTAATGAGGAATTGAAAGGTAAAGACCTTAATCTACGCATCTAAAGAATAAATTATTTTAGTTGAATTTAGATTGTTAAAAAATTGAATTAAAATTTTCATATGATATTGAATATTAAATCAAAAATAAAAATAAAAATAGTTTAACTAGGTGAAGATGAAAATATTAAAATAAACATATTTTAAACAAATCAGTTTAATATGATATCACTGGAGAAAATAATTAAATGATTTATTTATTTGTTTTATTTTAGGTACGACTACAGGTTACAAGGAAAAACGAAAGGATGAACCGAAAGGTAAAAACTTTAACCTATACATTTAAAAAAAATAAATTATTTTAGTCGAATTTACATTGTTAAAAATTTGAATTAAAATTCTCATATCATATTGCGTATTAAATCAAAAATTAAAAAAAATGGTTTAAGTAGGTGAAGATGAAATTATTAAAATAAACATTTTTTAAACAAATCAATTTAATATGATATCACTGGATAAAGTAATTAAATTATTTATTTATTTATTTTTAAATAAAAATTTTATCCAATTTTACACTCTTTAAATTTCGAATTATGATTAAAATTCTCATATCATATGGCATATTAATTAAAAAAATTGTATTTTATATTTTTAAAATATTGTTTAACTTGTTGAGGATTAAATTATTAAAAACAATCTTAAACAAATCAGCTCAATATAATATTATTATAGAAAATAATCAAACAATTTAATTATTTTATTATTATTTTAGGTATAGGACCACGTTCGGAAGAATCGAAAAGTAAAAACCCTAATCTACATTTTTTTTATCAATTTCGTTTAATATATATTTTATGTGGATAAATTTTAAAATTATATATAAATTATGATTAAATTTATTTTTTTAACTAATGTATTTTTTTTTAAAATTTTGGTGGGAGAATAGTTTTCAAGGACAAATATAAAGCTCCAATGGAAGGTAAAACTTTAATCTACATTTACATCAATATTGGTTAATATATGTTTTAAGGGAATGAATTTTTGAAATTACACATGAAGTTCTTATATAGACATCCACACATTTATTTAAAAAATATATTTTAAATAACTCAGCTTAATGTGATATTACTGGAGAAAATTTATCTGTTTTTATTTTAGGTACAACTACAGGTTCAAAGGAAAAACGTAATGATAAACCGAAAGGTAAAAACTTTAACCTACACGTCTAAAAAATAAATTATTTTACTCGAATTTACATTGTTAAAGATTTGAATTAAAATTCTCATCACATCATATTGCATATTAAATCAAAAATAAAAACAAAAATGGTTAAAATAAACATTTTTTGAACAAATCAATCTAATTTGATATCATTGGATAAAGTAATTAAATGATTTATTTGTTTGTTTTTATTTTAGGTACTGCAACAGATTCAAAGAAAAAACTTAATGAAGAACCGAAAGGTAAAGACCTTAACCTACATGTGTAAAAAATAAATTATTTTAGTCGAAGTTACATTGTTAAAATTTTGAATTAAAATTCCCATCTCATATTGCATACTAAATCCAAAATAAAAATTTGTTTAACCAGGTGAAGATGAAATGATTAAAAAAAACATGTTTTAAACAAATCAGTTTAATATGATATTAGTGGAGAAAATAATTAAATGATTTATTTATTTATCTGTTTTTATTTTAGGTGCGACAACAGGTTCAAAGGAAAAACGTAATGATGAACCGAAAGGTAAAAATTTTAACCTACACGACTAAAAAATAAATTATTTTAGTCAGTTTTACTTTGTTAAAAATTTTGAATTAAAATTCTCTTATCATATTGCATATTAAAACGAAAACAAAAACAAAAATTGTTTAACTAGGTGAAGATGAAATTATTTAAAAAAAACATATTTTCAACAAATCAGTTTAATATGATATCACTAGAGAAAATAATTAAATAATTTATTTATTTATCTATTATTATTTTTTAGGTACGACTACAGGTTCGAAGGAAAAACTCAATGAAGAACCGAAAGGTAAAGACCTTAATCTACACGTATAAAAAATAAATTATTGTAGCCGAATTTACATTGTCAAAAATTTGAATTAAAATTCTCATATCATATTATGCATTAAATCAAAAAATAAAATTAAAAATGTTTTAACTAGGTGAAGATGAAATTATTTAAAAATATTATATTTAACTAATTGTTTAATATGATATTACTAGAGAAAATAATTGAACGATTTATTTATTTATCCATTTTTTAGGTACGACTACAGGTTCGGAAGAAAAATGTAATGAAGAACTGAAAGGTAAAAACCTTAATCTACACTTTACATTGTTAGAGAAAATAATTGAATGATTTATTTACCTGTTTTTATTTTTGATACGACTACAGGTACAAAAGAAAAACGTAATGAAGAACTGAAAGGTAAAGACCTTAACCTACACGTCTAAAAAATAAATTATTTTAGCCGAATTTACATTGTTAGAGAAAATAATTGAATGATTTGTTTATTTATCTGTTTTTATTTTAGATACGACTACAGGTTCAAAAGAAAAACCTAATGAGGAACCGAAAGGTAAAGACCTTAATCTACATGTCTAAAAAATAAATTATTTTAGCCGAATTTATATTGTCAAAAATTTGAATTAAAATTCTCATATCATGTTACATATTAAATCAAAAATGAAATTAAAAATGTTTTAACTAGGTAAAGCTGAAATTATTTAAAAACAACATATTTAATTGATTATTTAATATGATATCACTAGAGAAAATAATTGAACGATTTATTTATTTATCTATTTTCTTTAGGTACGACTACAAGTTCGGAAGAAAAACGTAATGAAGAACTGAAAGGTAAAAATATTAATCTACACGTCTAAAAAATAAATTATTTTAGCCAAATTTACATTGTTAGAGAAAATAATTGAATGATTTATTTATCCGTTTTTATTTTAGGTTCGACTACAAGTTCAAAAGAAAAACGTAATGAAGAACCGAAAGGCAAATGCCTTAAACTACACGTCTAAAAAATAAATTATTTTAGCCGAATTTACATTGTTAAAGAAAATAGTTGAATGATTTATTTATCCGTTTTTATTTTAGGTGCGACTACAGATACAAAAGAAAAACGTAATGAAGAACCGAAAGGTAAATGCTTAACCTACACGTCTAAAAAATAAATTATTTTAGCCAAATTTACATTGTTAGAGAAAACGATTGAATGATTTATTAATTTATTTACTTATTCGTTTTTATTTTAGATACGGCTATAGGTTTAGAAGAAAAACGTAATGAGGAACCAAAAGGTAAAGACCTTAATCTACACGTCTAAAAATAAATTATTTTAGCCGAATTTACATTGTTAAAATTTTGAATTAAAATTCTCATATCATTGCATATAAAATCAAAAAAAGAAGAAGCTTTAACCAGGTGAAGATGAAATTATTAGAAAAAAAAAAGCATATTCTAAACAAATCAGTTTAATATGATATCACTCGAGAAAATAATTAAATGATTTATTTATTTATTTATCTATTTTTATTTTAGGTATGACAACAGGTTCGGAGGAAAAATTTAAAGAAGAATCGAAAGGTAAAGACCTTAATCTACACATCTAAAAAATAAATCATTTTAGTCGAATACACTGATAAAATTTTGAATTAAAATTCTCATACCACATTGCATAATAAAAATAAAAATGGTTTAAGTAGGTGAAGATGAAATTATTAAAATAAACATATTTTAAACAAATCGGTTTAATATGATATGACTGGAGAAAATAATTAAATGATTTATTTATATGTTTTTATTTTAGGTACGACTTCAGGTTCGGAGGAAAAACGTAATGACGAACCGAAAGGTAAAAACTTTTACATACACGTCTAAAAAATAAAAAATTTTAATCGAATTTACATTATTAATAATTTGAATTAAAATTCTCATATCATATTGCATATTAAATAAAAAAATAAAAAAAGGTTTAACTAGGTGAAGATGAAATTATTAAAATAAATATTTTTTAAACGAATCAGTTTAATATAATATCACTAGATAAAATAATTAAATAGTTTATTTTTTTATCTGTTTTTATTTCATATACAACAACAAGTTCAGAGGACAAACGGAATGCAAAACCGAAAGGTAAATACTTTAATCTATATATATATATATAAAATTTATCCAATTTTATATTTTTTAAATATGGTTTAATTTTTTTAAGATGAATTTATTGAAAATTATTTTAAACAAATCAGTTCAATATAATATCACTATAGAAAATAATCAGAAGGTTTATTTATTTATTTTAGGTACAGGAACACGTCTGGAAGAACCGAAAAGTAAAGACCCTATCTACAAATTTTATTTCATTTAGTATATGTTTTATGGAGATAAATTTTAAAACTATATATGATTATTTTTTAACTAATGCAATTTTTTTTGAAAAAATTTTAGGTAGGGCAACACTTTGGGACAAATTTAAAGATGCAATGGAAGGTAAAACTTTAATCTACATTTATATCTATGTTGATTAATATATGTTTTTGGGAATAAATTTCTGAAATTATATATAAATTTCAATTAAATATCGTCTAAATATTTAAATATTTTCGGGATAATTATTTTACACATGAAATTTTGATTTTGTTGATTGATAGTAAACAAAATTTATCTTATAGAGACATCTACACATTTAAAAAATTAAATAAATTTAACCATTTTTATATTATTTGAAAATTGAAATAAAAATCAAATTCTCATATTACATATTAAATAAAATATGCATAATTTATCATTTTCTTTAAAAAAATTTATTTAATTACCCATGGATGAAACTAATACAAGAAACCTATTTTAGGCTCAATCTAAAATGATATAATTGGGACAAAAATTTAATTATTTTTATAAAGTAAAAAATAATATTTTGAGGGTATTTTTATTTATTTTTATATAAAATAATAATCTTATCTTAGACTCAACCGGACCTATCAGCTCGGACGAATAATCTAACTCGTGAACAAGTTGATGTACCATATCATTGATTGATATATTTGAAAATTTGGGTCTATTTAAATTAATTAGCTTAAATAAATTGTGTGATTCTTTTATTTTATTTTTTAATTTTTTTAAGAATATATTCAAGTACAAAATCCGACGCCGGTATTAAGGCATTGAGAACATGGCGAGAATTGCCGCCGACACACTACATAGTAAAAATCAAGTCATTCTCGTCACTTGTCAAAAGCCTTGAAAAAAGGGAACACAAGAATTATATATCAGATGAGTTCGAAGCTAGTGGCTTTAAGTGGTATGTTTCTTAACTCGATTGATTCATTTAATCATTTTAAGAGTTAATATTTAATCTCGATATTTCTTATCCTAAATTCGAAATCTCCTTTGCATCATATAAATTTTTGTAGTGTCATTTTTCTTTCTTACAAAAATAAAAGATACTACGAGAATAAAAGTAGAAATCTCTACGAGAGTAGCTGAGTTAGATTAGGGTTAAACTTACGCATAGCATCAACATTATACATGCTTACTCAAATCTTGTCTGTCTCCAAACTCATTGTTCGAGCTTGATAATTCCAACCACACCCTTCTAAATGGGTTTGGCCGGATAGCTCGATCCTTAGATAGGTTTAAATAAAAGTCTAGTTCTTTATGTGTTACATTGAGTCTTAGCTTGAATATATACATGTAAAAGGAAGTTGAGGTATCTACGAGTTAAGGCGAGTTAGGTTAGGGCAATGCTCATGTATGGTATCAACACCATACATGGTTAATTCTAAATACTCAAACTCGACCTAATATGGATCGGATAGGATGTTTGACTATGAATAGACTTAGATAAGAGAAACAATTACATATATTTGAAACTCGAATCGGGATTTGCTGGATAATAACACTTTAAAGATGATTATCACACGAAGTAATTGAACTAAATCTTGAACTTAAAGCACAACAATTAACGCGATGGTGCATAATTTCTTACAGGCATTTACTACTATACCCCGGTGTCGAGAAAGAAAAAGAAAATCCACAGGTCTCTCTCAGCTTGGAATTTGTGAGCCCTAAAAAGTTGGATAAGGAGATTAAAGCTGTTGTGATCTTTTTCCTACATGATCAAGTTAACAACAGATATTTGAGCATTCAAGGTTTGATTAATAATTCTAACTATCGTTTTAACTATACCAAATTGAATTGAATTACAATTTTTGGGGGGGTCAAAAGAAAATTTGACCATTATATTGAACATTAGAAGCAATTTTACAATCGGCCGGGAGGGTTGCATTCGCCCCTAACCATAAGAGAAAAATGGAATTCGTAATGAAATATATATTTATCGACAATGAAATGATATTTTTGGTCTGATTTGATTTTAGTCCTTTTACTTTGTTGAAATTTAAGGTTTAATCCTTTTTAATTTGGTTTAGTAGGTTATTATCATTTAAGCGATGACATGAAATATTTTTACTAAGTTTAACCAATGATAAATTTACATGCCACTAGAATGATCAAGTCTATTGAAAAACAATCCTGTTATACTTTAACGATAACAACTGATAGATTTACCAGTTTGGACCTACCAACGACATTACGAAAGTGGATGGACCATATTAAAGTAGAGGGATTCAATCCCAAGGTTCAACATAGTAAAGGGACTAAAAACCAAATTAGGCCCTTTTTTAATGGAAATTTTCACTGCAAATCCTTTTAGATTCATCTTTCTTGATAATGATGACTTAGATAACGGCATGAAGCGATTTAGTAGGAAGAAGAAGGAATCGGAACTTTCTCCGATAGTGTCTCTGGGATGCTTCGAAGACCCTTCGAACGGATATCTGGTGGACGACAAATGTGCGTTTGGAGTGGAGGTTTTTGTTGTGGAAGACGAAGGCAAAACTAGGGCTTCTTTCCGAACCCTAATGGAAGAAAGCAAGAAAGTCTGCACATTGGATGTGGATGTGAAAAGGTTTATTTCGGAGAAAACAAGAGGCGTATATTCAAAACCATTCACTTTTGGACCTAATCCGGAAGAAGTCTACAAATGGTTAGTTCATTTTGCCACTCATCTAATTATGAATTTCATCTTTTTTTCTTTATAAAAATTGAAAAATTAATCCATCTTCTTTAATTTGTTAGAATATGATCCTCGTACTTTATGAGACCTCAGAGTTCATGTGTTTCACTAACAAATGGACTAAATTTTTAGTTTTCGCAAACTATAAATATCAAATTCTGATGAATTAAAGTAGATAAATTATTTTCTTAGCTTTCGTAAAAATAGAGGGATTGGATTCATAATTAGACCTTTTTTCATCTTAATTATTCATTAAAGGCTAAGTTTGGGATAATTATTTTTGAGATAGTTTAGTATATTTGAAATATGGTCTAATTTGGCACTTGTGTTAATTTTTTGTCCAATGTGATACCTATATTTGACAGAAATTTAACATTTTGATACTTGAAGATAACATTATTAACTTTCTAATGTTTATTTTGAGTTTAAGAGCTGACTTGATGAAAATTCATAATTAGCTAATAATATTAGCAATTAACGTTCATCAATCAACCCTAAAACCCGAATTAAATTACATCCATCAAATTGTATTAGACAAATTCACAATTAACACAAATTTTATTCTATTAACAAAATCATAAAAAATTCGAACCTAGTAATATTAGCAATTAACTTTCATCAGATCAACCCTAAAATCTGAATTAAACACAAAAAAGTTAATACCGTTACATTTGGGTACTAAAATATATAAGTTTTATCAAATACAAGTATCAAATTAGACAAAAAAAAAACAAAACACATATACCACATTAATTAGAAAAAAAATATTAAATTTAGATACTAAATAATAAATTAATCCTTTTAAATATCATATCTAAGAAGTCTCTTTCCATTCATATGATCTTAATAATGTCCTTTTACAACACCTTGACAATGAATGTCAAATAGATATGTCTCCGATAAAGATATATTGGTCAAATTCTGATTTTAGTCCCTTTATTAAGTTGAAATTTGAGATTTAATCATTATACTTAAAATTGTCCTAATTTAGTATTTAAAACAACTAGTTGCTAAGTCAAAGTGATTATGTGATTTTTTTTTCCTGAACAACTTTAAACATTTGCGTTACATATAAATTTATTATTGGTTGAACATGGTTGACAAGATTTTCATTTGATCTGTGACTAAATAACGGAGACAATTTGTAATCACTTTAAAAGGAAATACTAACCATTTTATAGTACTTTGGTTTTGCTAATAACATTATAAAAGTAGAGGGACCAAATCATGTCGAATCAAAATTGAAGGATTAAATATCAAATTTTAACATAGTAAAGTGAGTAGGACTACGATTAAACACGGGCATATTAAATTCTTTTGTTTATTTTTCATATATTTATAAATCATATTCTCTTACACATGATAGAAAATGTGTTCACTAAAACTTGTAATTATTGTGAACGAAGATACGGTTAAAATGATAAAGTTGAGGTCTTAAGAATTTTGTTGCCCTTAGTTCGAGGCTTAGTATGTGTAAATACTATGCGTGGGTCTTTTATCATATTTATTCTGGATTTATGCCCTAGCATGTATGATAGAGGTGTAAATGAGATATCAGTGGTCGCAAGCTACTTGAGTTTGACTAAAAAAAAACTTGAATTAACTCAATTTGGTAATTATGGAACTGAGCCAAATTCGAGCTCAGTAATACTTAGCTCGAAAGGCTCGCAAGTCTTATCGAGTTTTTCATTTTTAATATATATTTTCATTGAGTATCAAGCTCCGAATTTTGAGTTGAGCTCAAGCTTGAGCTTGTTAGTATTCGGACTTAACTCAGCTTAATTACAACCCTAATGCATGAGTCCTCTTTTAAAATATTTTCTAACTTTCGATATTTTCGTAGTTATATTGATTTGATTTTAGTTATAGATATTCAACCATGTACTGATTATATATATACATTTGCAGGAGATTACATCTATCCAAAGGAATTGATGAAAAGAAAGACAGATACATGTCTATTTACATATGCCTACTACAAATGGAAAACCAAACCGAATTTCCTTTGGGATGGAAAATGCACCTTGAATTCAGGCTTTCTCTAACCCACCCCAATTTCAAAACGGTATCACGACCAGGTAGTATTTGATGCATTTTCGGTGTATAAATTTTATACGTCATAGGTGAATATTATATAAGATACAAGCAATAACGAAGGATTTATAAATAAACATTGATAACTTTATTTAAACATAATTAAATTCTTAAATCCGAAATTTTAAATCCAAGAGTCATTAATAGTTATGATTAATATTTATTATGTTTAAATAAAAATTTTAGTATTTATTTAAAGTCTTCCGTTTTTTTTGTTTAATTTAATGATGATTATTGGTCATGCTATTATTCATTGATGGTGTATGTGACTTATGCACCGACGATACATCAAACATTATTTTTAACTAATAATAAATAAATGAAAAAAATTGACCAAAAATGAAAATGTTTGTTGATACAAGGTTTAGAACTAAGCATAATCCCTTTCCAACCTTGAATAGGAGGATAAACGTGCTTCAACACGTTTGAACTCACATCATCAATTTTTTTTTCTTTTCACCACGTAATACAAATTTCATAAGTGAATTTTTGTGTGTGAATAATCTCTTAATTCTAGTTCTTTGAATACTTTTCATCAATCAAGAAAAAATCTCAGTTTTTGTAGAGTGCAATGCTTTGCAATTTTTTTTTCAAATAAGAAAAACAAATACCGAATACCTAAGTTGCTTAATCTTAATAACCTTGATTTCTTACTTTTAATCCCGTTTCTAATTTTTTTTTGTTAAAAAATTAAATCTAAAACTGACATATTATCAGTGTTGTATTTCTATTACGTGGATATATTCTTCAATATTTATCAAAATATAAAAAAGATAGAAATACTTTCAAAATCTTTTTGTTTTGTTTTGTAAAAAAATGGGCTTTTGGGGTTTTCGTAATTGAGTCGGGATCTTATTGATAGATAACAGTAACTCAGTCAAACTCTTAATGAGAGTATCGGTAGTATATATTATATAAATATTAAAAAAACATGTAATAGAAGTGTTTGTGAACTGAACAGGGTCACGATCTTATTTCTAATTTTATTTTATAAATCACAAGTGGTATAGATAAATACTATTTTTTAATATTTCAAATATATATATATTTGCAGGTAAAGCTTGGTTTAGTGTAGAAGAGAAAGCATGGGGCTTTCCCAAGTTTATAAAATTGGATGCTTTAAGAGACTATGATGGTGTGGAAATTGAAGCAGAGTTTATTAAAATGTCAATGGAAAGAATTGAGCAAAAGCCAAAGCCAAAGGAAGAAAGTAGTCCCTCAAATAAGCCAAAGTAATATCATATAAAGAGGATATTTATATGCCTTAATATTTGGCAGAAAAAAAAGGAAGAGAGTGGATTTTATGTTAGAAGATATGTTGATTTAATTTTAAAACATATTTTATTTCAATATTCAATTACCAAATTAATTATTTTTTAATTGCATTACTAAAATATTTGAATCCGTAATATTTAAATTTGTAAAAAAGATGTTTAATATTTGTAAATATTAAAAAAATAGATCGAAGTTTTGTTTTAAATAATTTAGTATGCTTAAAATCGAGATTTTTTTAAAAATAATTTTAGCTGAAATATGGGTTAAAAAAGAACTTTATTAACACAATAAATCTAGGGAGACAAGTAGTGGCCTTGGTCTCCTTTAAATAGAAAAATTGGGATAAAAATGTTATGGAGGTTCTTATACGTCTGAGAGTTGGATTATATTTTACCTCATTTACTCAGATGTGTAAATTAGTTCTTGTAGTTAGATCAAAGAGCAAACTAATCTTTACCGTTAAAAATTTCATTAATTTCTTTTGTTAAAAATTGGTGTGGCTGATGGAATAACCAAACAGTTACATGTGGAGTGTGACGTGTACCTCGTGCTGACATACAATGACTCGTTTTTAACAGTAGAAATTGATGAAATTTTTAATAGAATGAGTAATTTGCTCTTTGATCCAACGTATAAGAACTAATTTGTCCATTTTTTGCGTAGAAGCAATATGTAATTCGACTTCTAGTATAAGGGCCTCTATGATACTTTTACTAAAATTTGCTTTTTAAGTCCTTTTGAAAATTATAAATTAACATAATGGTAGACTTACATCTCGTGTCAAGAGGTGTTCATAGACCGGGCTGGGCCGTGTTCAAGCCAAACTTATGCAATGTATTAATACCACATTTCCAAGTCCAAGCTTGGCCCGAAAAATGGGCTTACTTTTTTGCTCAAGTTTGACTCAAATTAAGAAAAGCAAATCTGAGCCCGACTTAGCCCACCCATATTTGATTTTTTTAATTAATTTTTACTTAAAATTAAAATATTTAAAAAAATATAATGCACTAAATGTATTACAAAAAGCTAAAATAAAAGTTTTCTAACACATTAAAAATATATTAAAAAGTATTTATATTTAAAAAAACACTACCATAAATATAATAAATATTTTATTATATTAAATATAAAATTTTATATTTTAGGTTGGATTTAATTATTATTTATCATTATAATATAAATATAAATATATAAAAATATTATTTATCATATATAATTAATATAATATTATTTTATAACATAATATTCAAGTCGGGTTAGGCTACGCCATGCTAGGCTAAAAAATTCTTACCCAATGCTCAACTCATATAGAAAATGAGCCTTAAATTTTACCTAAATCTATTTTTTGAGCTTCATATTTTGTCCAAACCCTATCATTTTTAAGTGAACTTTTATGCCTGGGTTTGGGTGAGTGACCCGACCCATGAGCTGGTTGACTGAGTCTTAACCTTCCAAAAAATTATGATTCAATTTAGGTTCATAAAACTTTTTCAAACTTCGTCCATGCTTACTAATTCATCATCTTAACATTGATATTTTTGTTAGAAAATGTGTTTCTTTTTTAAAAGAAATCTATGCCAATATTTTAACTAGAATAGATAATGATATCAACTATTTCGATTTAACTAAGGATATTTATTGAAACAGAAGGACCAAATTATAACAAAATAAAATATAGGAACTAAATATTGAATTTTAGCATAGTGGAGAGACGAAGGCCACAATTTGACCAAAAAACTACCCTCACTTTTCAAAGCTCTCCCATTCCCTCCCTTTTTTTCCCGCTTTCTCCCTTCTTAAAAACTTTCACCTTAAATCCCTAATCCCCAAACGGCCAAACCCTACTTCCACTCTCCCAAGAAAGGATACGGCGTTTACCTTGTCGTTTAACCTTCCGCCGCCGACGATGGATCTCAGGTGCCGGTCCTTTCCCAGGCATTCCCTTACTCGATCCGAGCCTTTCCTAAAGTACCTCAAACCCGGTGCACTAGCTCGACTTAGGGACTCGCGAATCAGCGCTAGATCACACCGACTGAGTCCCGTTTTTCAGATCTCGCTGCCCGATCTGCCGTCCAACGACGTTCGATCATTTTCCATTGCCGTCGACAGCATTCCTTGCTTTGTGGCGACGAGGAGGGCTTACGGGCCTAAGTGTCTTCAAAGGAAGAAGCTATCTGCTGGCAAAGGAATGATTTTTCTTAATTCAACACAGTCAGCTTTGGATTTGCTGGATCCTGCGGTGGATCTGCTAAGTAGTGAATGAAATCAGTTTAATATATGTGAATTTGAGCTCTTTTTTCACCTTAATTTAGCTCTAGATTTATAGATTAACATACTACTCTTCTTGTCTTGTTTAATTCAACAAAAATAATTAAAGTAATAATAATTGCAATCAAATCCCAATTTCCCCTTTTGATTTCGTTATTTGTAGTTTGACAGATTTCGGCTCTTTTTTTTCTTTTTCTTTTCGGCTGATAATAGATGAATTTTTAATATTTAATAGTAAAAATAGATAATTTTTTAATAAAAAATCAATTTGTTCTTTTGATTTAAAGTATAAGATTTGATTTGTTAATTTTTTTATTAAAGGAAATAAAATGTAATTTAATTCTTCATAATTCTTTTACCTAAACAGCCAGTGCTTGACATAAATTTATCTTGTGTAATAATATTTAATGTTTTGTAAATATTTTCATGTTTCAATAATAATTTGAAGGAAAAAAAATGTTTAGGTGAAATCAAGGTGTCCACTATTAGTAGTAATGATTAATCTTATCGTTTTAACATTATAATACTCTTAACTCAGCAATGATTTTCTTGGCATCCATTGCTTAAGTTTGCTCCCAATCGTGACTTGTGTTAGGTAACAGAAAAACACCTCGATTAATAGTTAAATTTATTGAGGCTTAAACTTTTTTTGTCCAAGTTAATCTTAAACTTGACAATTGAACACATTGAGGCTTGAACTCTTTTTTCAAATTAGCCCATAAATTTGACAATTATTCTTACATTGATAACTAAATCTTTTTCCAAGTTAGTCCTTGCTATTTACTTGAAAATCTTAAGAGTTGAAATCTCAATCCGTGAACAATTATCAATTTCAAATTCTAATATGAAAACAATTATCAAATTCAGAAACTAATTATCTAATTCAAGCCCTAATATGAGAACAATTATTAAATTCAAGAATTTAAGAATTATTGTCAAGTTGAAATCCTAACCCAAAATTTATATGATCCAAGTTGCGATTCAATACTAGACTATTAGTAACATAATATGTTTAACTCACAATTAGTTAAAATATATGTATCATATTCATGCTTTGGTATAACCAAGTGTCATTCATGTCCAATCCAATTTACAACCTATAAAGACTATCCTTCTCACGGTTCGTAATTGCCCCTCCAACAATGCTATTTTCAAAATTCAAACTTAAGTTCTTTTCTTAATATAATGTAACTTTACCATTACACCCAACAATTGTTAGTATTCATGCTTAAGATTTCAACACACACGATAAGGTACGATCATAAAAACCCCAAGATACAACATTCATACATGGATTGTCTAAGGGAGTAAAAAAGGCGATCCAATTCTCAAAAATGGGGACAGCCAAACAAAGAGGATGCATTGCATTAAAAAGGGATCATCTTACAAACACAAAAAGGGTAGGAATTGTGGTGCCAGCAGCAGCCATTGCCATGTAAATGCCAATAGTTGAAATTGAGATGTCTCCTGGTTCACGTTCCCATCATTTGGATTAATAATATATATTAACTGCTATCGGTGCCTTTCTTGGTAGGATTGTACACACTGAACTCGCCGAATTCTCGTCTCCCACTGGCAAAAACAGCCTCCAATGTTAAATCCTTTGGACAAAGAAAATATATCAATATATAAATGAAACGAGTCATTAATTAGTAATCAACACATATAGTAAGTTGCCGTAAATTTTTTCCAGGCAGGTGGAGGTGGGAGATGGTTAACAGTTATCGTATCATGGCAAAGATTCTAAGGATAGGAACTGATATTAAGTTCTAAGTGTGTGCTCTAGCTGTGTAGTAGGTATTAACTTTGCAGGGGCCTTGGAGTTGATAGGGATATAAATGTGGTATTCGCAAGCTATTCTAGTTCGACTCGAGAAAAACTCAAACTCAGTTCAATAAATTATTGAGCCGAGCTCGAGCTACCGGTCTAGCAGAATTCAAGCACTGTAAAACTCTGTGTGAGCGGGAGCTTTTCATTTTAATAAATTTTTATATTAACTTACATTTCCACCGTTATAGAAAGAGCTTAAGCATGAATGAGCTAGAGCTTGAATATGAATGAACTTCGTCGAGATCAAGTTAAATCTTGAGTACAAAAATTCATAAACAAGCATAATTGAACTCAAACTTAGAAATTGATGTTCCATCAAGCTCGAGCTAAGTACCAAGCCTCAAATTCCAAGTTGAGCCCAAGCTTACTGCTATTCAGATTCGGTTCAGCTCAATTACACCACTAGGAGGTGAAGCTTGAGTAGTTTGTATGCCACACAGAGTGAGATTAGAACAGATATATACTGACACTTAAAATCTGAATTAGGGTTAGACATCTAAATGATGAGAGAATTCATGAAAAACAAAGGCCTAATTCATGATTTGGCTCTTGAAGCATACCCATTTTCCCACTTTCGCATTTTTGTCCATTTTGATACCTAAAGTATTCCTCCATTATAGTGCGGTTACTACTGACTATCATGGTTTTAGACTAATGTAAGTTTAAGGTACCTTGCTATAGCACAGTAACTACAGACTTTATCATGGTTTTAGACTAATACTGATCAAGTTCTTAGCTAATGAAATCATAATTGGCATAAGACCCAAATTTGAGGGGATCGAGCATTGACCTAAATGCACGGACAACAGAACCAAGAAGGGCTTCTTTCATTTTAAGACCCAGTCCACAGGTCAAGGAGGCATTAGTCTCTGTTTTCATACTGAATGATTTCTCTCTTCTCAAACTTAAATTTATCGATGAGTAAAAGCTGTAGCCTATGAGAATTCCTGTCTTTCCTCAGATATGGTCATAAATCTTACTTTGGAACGCTTCTCAAATTCCCTCAAGAACAATCCAATCCTCAATGCATTCGGTTTCTCACTTACCATATCCTCGGTCTTCCTATAATCTCCATAGTTCTATAAGAACAGAAGCTAAAACAACTAACAAATATGACAGAGCAGATGCATACCTGTGCATTACATCCCAGCCAGCAGGTAAAAAGTGAGGATGAACAGCTTCGACAAAAACGTGCCTCCATCGCTGACAAAATTGACGAATGCCTTCCTCTCCAGATTCATTTAATATATGATCGACAACTTGTTTCCCGTGAGGTCCATGTCCTAGTAGAGACAATTTTGAATTATGTTTGAACGGGATGTTCCCGTTGTATCTGGCACAAGATGAGTCAACTATTTCCTTCGGTATGCTGCTCTCAGATTTATCACCAGGATTGACCGCTGACACACTTTTAGTCTCAGAGATTTCACTGCCATGTGAATTCATATCATTGCAAGCTGTTGCCACTCCGAAATCAGAACATGCTGGAGAATTGTTTGTATGATCCGTATATGTTACCATACAAAAGTCCAAGTCATCCTTTGTCCCCGATGCTTCTTTTGATGTATCAACTTTTGTTGAATTAGAAACATCTGCAATAAAATCTGAAGCATCGGGACGGTCAACATTTGATGGATCTGATGTGGTAGATAAGATCCTAGTTGCATCATTACTTTCTTGTTCTTTAACAGGAGGGATTCTTGTAGACTGTTTTAAAGATAAGCCTTTCTTCTTCTCGAGTCTTCTTCTCTCATGAGGACTCATGCCCACTACCAAGGCTCTTTCTAAATCTTCGTTGGAGATTTCCCGTCCTCCATAATATCTCATAACAATCTGCAAAAGCAACACGAAGAAGGAAAAAGGATTCATTTACTTAAAGAGATTACTATGAAATATACTGCCAAGATGCTACAGCAAAGCCCTACAATTTTTTGTGACTAATGATAAATATTATGCTGGAAAGGGAATCAAAAGATAAGCTTTCAGACCTGGGTCAGTTCATCACGGCGGCTGGGAGGCATTTCAGGTCCATGACGCAAAAGAGCCTTGGCAGCTGTTCGCAATTGTAGTGGTGAGACACCTGAATCAGCAAAGTTAGTTGACTCAGATGACCCAGATACAATAGGCGCTTGAGTTGAATCAACCACCTTACGGACATAAAGTGGAATTCCAAATTCTCCAGCAATCTGTTTCTTGTATTTCTCAGCAGCAGCATGAGCGACTTCATGACAGTCAACACAAAGTAGGACTATGTCATGAGAGCGATGGCTCTTCAAGTGCTCAGGAAAGTGAATTCTGTAGCACGAGGGAATTACCCGGTAGCGTAAGTAGTGATTGCCTTCACCACAGCCAACACATATGTTTTTCTTACTTTGGATGTAAAAATCATTATCTTCATCCTCTGGGCGGCCTTTTGGTTCGAAAAGAAGCATTATTGCAGGAGGGTCGTCATCAACAAGTTTTGCCAGATCTCGACTAAGATACCTATTAGATAATAACATTAACTTGTCAAATTGAACATAACTTTTGTGGTTAAATAGAGAAATAAGATATAGAAAAAAGGAGCACCAACCATTCGAGCTTCCTGCGATCACAATAGCATAACAGCCGTCCATCATTTGCATAGATCCTACAATTATGGTAAACTGGAGATTTGCAGGAAAATTTTTGAATAAATAGCTGACGAGAAGCTTTTTTAGCAACATGTTTTGGGTTTTTGAACCCATTTTGTTTGGTATTTAATCTAGTTTCTAGTTTCAGGCTACTATTCATCAATAATGCATAGTTAAATACAGACAACGGACAGCTCCCATTTGGACCAAGACAATTTTGAATAACCATGGGAAAGAATTTATCAAGATTGCCCAACTTATCCTGGATTAGTTCATGGACATCTATCCAATGGCTGCAAACAACAGGTGAAGGAGATGGCAGTGAAGAGCTGAGATTCGAAGAATCAATATTCAAATCAGCTTGAATTATGGTGCCATAAATATCTACTTGAGTTGTAGGGACTTTTTCAGAGAGAGCGACAATAGCATAATCAGATAATATGTATCTTGTGCTCTCATCATGCACACGAGCCTGAAAAGAAGTAGCACCACATGTAAAGCATCAAACAATAACTACTATTTTCAGGAGAAACCAACTAAATGAATGAAGAAAAGAACACAAGTTTTTTACTTTAGAAAAGAAGAGATGTTAATAAGAGAAAAAGCTTAAAAACAATAGAAAATTCTTTTGATGGCATATACTAACAATAAAAATTGCTCCAGTAGACAACTATTACCACATTTACTGATCACTCCATTCTGTCAACAAAGTTTGACAGAGCATCAGAACAAAAGAAATGCAGCCTTGGAGTTTCCCTAATCAATAAGAAGAATGCTACATCCAGTACTGAAGCAATCTTAACTTGGTAGTTTAAAGTATAGTTAACACTTACCATTAAATCTCTCCATGCACACAGTCTCCTAACAAGATCCTGAAACTGGAATTAAGAACAAAGCATAAGAATATGATGTAAAATTAAGTACAATATACTGAAAACATGGCCAATCTTTTAATGTTTCGAGTGTTTGTAATGTGGAGAGACGCGAACCTTTGTTTCACCAGATATAGCAGCAGCTCCCTGACCATTCAATTGGCGAGAAAGAATTGAAAATGCAGCAGATTCCCCAGGAAAACCATCGATCTCTTTAGCATAGAGTTGCAAACAAATCATGTTTGATCGCCGACTAGCCTCGAGAACAAAATTGAACTTGTCATCGGTGCAGGATGAATATTCTGATGCATTAATATATTAGCATGTGGATGCTACAAAAAACAATAGATATAGGTCTTTCTAGCATTTGTGAATTAAAAATTACCATTTGAAATATTATATGCACTCTTCAATGATTAACCTTGTTCTTTATGCTAAAAACCCCTTGAATGGAAAGATATTAGCCTCAAACTAAGGCCTTCAAGTTGGATCCCCTCTGACTACCTTTAATACACACCCCCTCCTACCCCTAGACAAGAGAAAAAAAAAAGCACTAATTGATTGTGAATGTCTTCCTTTAACAATTCAGAGTGATAATTCTTTGGATTTTGGCATAATCATTTAATCTCTACCATCACCAATATATGTAGAACTTTCCTATTATGATCTGTTGCCCCAAACTTCCAATCCACTTCTAGACAAACAAGATAAAATACCAATATCCAAACAATCTTTAGGTAGCAAACATACCACAGTCCTGTTTTTTGAGCTCAGCAAAGAAACAATTTGCAATATACAGTAGATAATGCGCATCCGTACGAGCATATTGCACCATTTCGTCTGATAGTGGACGTTGTCTCCAGTCTTCACGCTGTAATGCAATGCAACATTAAAATAAATAAGTTTAAGATCAGTGTTCGAGATAGGGAAGTTTAAGAAGATGAACAATAAATGTTGTAAAAAGCACTTGAGCAAGAGTCAACCACATACCTGCAATAATTTATTTTTGGCCACACCACAATAAGTTTCAAGTAAGTAGGCCAATGATTTCTGGGGCTTTGATAAAACTTCACATGCCTGTGCCGAAGTAAGAGAAATGTGAATAGAGTAGTAAATTGATTATGGTTAGTCATTATAAAGCAACGTTTCTGCAATCTGCTTGCCTGCATTTCCAGTAACTAACATTTAACCTAGGCAAAATTCTACCATGTTTGTTATAAACAAATGATTGACACTCACCTTAGCAGTATCAAATAGATTGACAACATATATGTGGAAGTCTCTTTGCAACCACACAATGTCACCATCAGCCCCATGGAAAACCTGCATTGAATCAGAAGCAGTCCAACACGAGATCAGGATACTTTGATCTTACTACTGTCTTAGCAATAATGCACAATAAATTGAACCAAATGTAATTAATCAATAAATTCATAACATTGAGATAAAATCAATTTTACTTTCTATGGAAAAAGGGTGGCATGAACATTGCATTTAGGGAAAAACACAAAAAACCAGTTTGACCAATCCTTCTCGTCTTCTATGACAAATTAGGAACAATTATTTAGAACAGAAAAAAAAAATAGAGCTGAACTTAGAATGCGATATTGTTTCTGACATAACTGTGTTAGATTGTTACACGAAGTATGAAGAATGACAGTGCAGTAATCTGAAAGTAAAGCATAAATGATAAAGAAACCAGAAATTCATGAAGTAGAAGAAAGAAATATTAATAACAGATAAAGAATTATAGAAAAGAGAAGGAACATGAGAAAAGAGAGAGAGCTTGTGAGTGTAACACTCGATTTAATCATCATTGATAGCATAAGAATGATAAAGCAGCACCTAGGCTACTTATAGGAGTTCAGGCGTTCTAGATAAATCAATAACAAAAAAAAAAAAAATAGCAAACGAGCTACAGCTGTACCACTTGTTATAACAACAATAACAGACTTAATTGATAAACCAGAAACCAAATGGGCCGTTAACGGAAATGCTAAACCAGAAATGGGCCAGAACAAGGTAGACGGTTTCTCACAAGCATTTTAACAAACACCTTGAAGTCATAGGCGGCGAGTAAGCTATGTTGTGCTTAACTCAAACATATCATTGAACACCTGAAGGTCATTCTTACTGCCTGATAAACTGTTCCTCATATAACTTAATAACATTAACATGCATTCCATCGTATGGAGATGATATTTTAAAGTTCTAATTCTTTAAAATGACTATTTGCTTCAGCATCCAAAAGCAGCATTTTGGCTTTTCCTTTCGATAAATGAGTTCTAAACTTGAAAGTAAAATCTATACCTTGCAAATATTAGGATCAGCAAAAACGGGACGAAGAATGCCCATTGAATCATGTAAGGCAATTACATCCACCAAATAGTCTTCCATCTCAGTAGAAATCTGCTCTTTATACCATTAAACTAATAAAAAATATTTAAAAATTCAAAGTTCAACAAGTTAACGTTTTGTTATCACTGATTAACCTGAATTAGAGCGGTGAAGCCTAGAAACGACCGTAGGCTATGCTGCTCAGTATCAACAGCGAAAACCGTTTGTTCACTCAACACTCGAGCTAGTTGACTCAGTTGCAACTCGGATTCAACCCAAACATAAGAATCACCCATTTTCATATCAAAATCATCCATCGCAATCTTAGAAAACTGGAGCTGCGGATCCTCCATCAATGCCGTTATCTCCGCTTCATACGGATGAGTCAAAGTCGAAGGTTTCTCTACAACATAATTAAATCATTCAAAAAAAAAGAAGCTAAACTT
This sequence comes from Gossypium hirsutum, assembly GCF_007990345.1. Lineage (NCBI taxonomy): Eukaryota > Viridiplantae > Streptophyta > Magnoliopsida > Malvales > Malvaceae > Gossypium > Gossypium hirsutum. Next base: position 57,920,696 of record NC_053440.1, read on the forward strand.
CACGGAAGAAGAAGATGAGCAAGAACAAGTGGAAGGTTATTTACCTTTAACGGAATCCGACTGGCGGTTGAAATGATTGAAAGGAGAATAAGAGTTATCAGCTAAGACACGCTTGAAATTCAGCTGCGACTTTGGTTCGGAGTGTAAGTAACAGCGAATTTCAGATCTCCGCTGCTTGCGGCGGCGGCTGAATAGGTGAGCGGTGAAGAAGATAGAGATAGCAGCTACCGATGCGATTATGAGTAACATTTTCATCTTCTCTTTCTTGTCCGCCATTATCGCAGCTCTATTTAAGGAGAAAAAAAGAAGCTATTTATGGTTTGCCGGTTTCAGAGGACTGAGAGAGGGAAGACTCGGCCTGAATGAGGTTTAATGTTGCCGCGAGCCGGCGGTTCATGGTAGCACGTTAAACGGTTTGTTTCGCGTTATATCTCTGGGCTTGGTTTGCAAGCCCAAATATTCGGAAGGGTTCTTTTACATATTGTGGTCCAACCCAATTACCTTTTTTTTTCTATTATCGAATTACCATTTATTAATTAAATTTATAAATTATATAAATATTAATGTTAGATAAATGATTTGAAGCCCTAATAATAACACAATTAGCACAGCTCAAACACAGGCCACACCTAAGGCAATATCAAACCAACACACAAGGTTAATGTTAGATAAATGATGATTATTTAATAATTTGAGGTTTTGTATTGGTCAATCCAAAACGAGCTTCAAATGAAAAACACTCATAAAGAATTATTTATCTCTCTAACTTTGTAAAAAAAATATTTTAGATTTCTTTTAATTTTCGTATCTTTTAACATTTGAACTTGCATTGTTTGTCAAATCACCTCAAAATGGATTAAAAAAATTAACAGTCTATTAACTTTACTACATGGCTACACGTGGATGTCATGTCATCAACTAATTAATTTTTTTAATTTAATAAAATTAAAAAAAATGTAAATTTTATAATTATTAAAAATTATAATATATATATATATAAATATTTATTAATTTTAAAAAAATAATTAATTGTTGGTGTGGCATACACGTGGATGTCAAATAGTTAAGTCAACAGATGTTAACTTTTCCATCTGTTTTGAGGTGATTTGAAATGTACAGCCCAATTTTGCCCACTACCCAAACATAAAACCCAATTACAACCCAAACCTAAGACCCAACAAATTAAACCAAGCCCAAATACCCAACAGGCCCAAAACTAATTTGTCAAACTAGGGTTTCAGCTTTTCTGAAACCCTAGTACTGCCGCCATCCTAGCCTGCCCTAGCGCCGCCACGTCGCTTCATTAGTGCAAGTGGCCACTTACTCTCTGCCACTGCCCAACTACTCACCTGCAAACAAACAAATAAAGAAAGCAGCAACAACAAGCAAAGAAAAAGAGAAAAATTTGTAAAATGGCTCTATATATAGCCATTTGAACATCACTAGGAGGGGGGCTTTTTTTTCCTTTTTTTTTGCTTTTTCTTTTGATTTTTTCTTTTCATCTTTCTTTCTTGTAACAGACGGACATCAATCAAAAAAAAAAGCAAAAGTTTGAAGAGATCCAAAGAAATAAGGTGTTAAGATCTTTGTTTTTGTTTTTGTTTTTTTTTCTTTATTTTTTCCCCTTGAAAATACGTATATATATACTTTCTTTATTTCACACTTTAAAAAAACAGTTTATATATATACAAATAAATTAGAAATAAAAAAAAGTAAAAAAATTATCTTTGAATTTTCCGGCCACCGCGACGGCGTGGACGACGATTTTCCTCACCGGATTCTAGGCAGTGCTGGAAAGGGGGAGAGGAAGTTTGAGAGCTTTTATCAGTTATTTTATGAAAGAAGGGAAAATGAATTTTTTTTGAAAATTTTTGCAATTTATAGGGATACAAAACGGCGCCGTTTTGGCCTAGCCCCAGAACGCCCAAAACGACGCCGTTTTGGCTTTGACCCGATTCGCCCAACCCGCTCCAGGCCAGGATCCGTGTGTTTTTAGCGGAAGGGCTAATTGCGCTTTCAGCCCTTCCGCTTTTAAATGATTTTGCAATCAAGTTCTTTTTGTTTTTTTAATTTCGCCCTGTAATCTATTTTTCTTTATAATCAGGTCCACCTTGAAGCTGTGCGTTTTGGAGGGACGGGATTATTTCCCATTTGGTCCCTCCTTGTTATTCGCGCATTCATTGTGGTCCTTCCCCTTTATTTTATTTACGATTTGACCCCAAATGTTATTTTTTAATTCAATCTAGCTCTCTGTTTGTATTTAGGTTATTTTATTATTAAAAACAATACTTTGATATTATTATTATTATTATTATCATTATTTATTAGTTTTATTTTCCTTATATCTATTCGTTACTGTTTTGTTAGTAATTATTCTAGCTTATTTTTCATAAATACCTATATATATCTATACCTATTCTTTATATCTCAAAATCCTTTCCCTATATTTTATGATTTGTATATACATATTTTCTTTTATTTTACAAGGTATACGCGCATATATATCTATATATGTTTTTATTATTTTATTCTTGTAAATATATACATGTACACCTACTTTTTACATGTGTTTCATTATTTTCATATTTCATAATTTTATATACCTACGTATATATGTACATATTTTATATATACATATTTATATGTTCTTTATATTTAAAAATATTTTATATATATTATATATTTTAATAAGCATACGTATTTTAATTTATATCTATATATATCTCTTTACATTTTTAATTGTATCCACTATTTATTTATTTCATTTTCATTATTATTATTTTGAATGAATGTTTTAATTTTATTCGTTTGTATATGTTGTTATTTTGTATGTTGTAGATTTGACTTTTTATTTATTTCATATTATGCTATTGCTCGTATCATTTTTATACTTTCGTATTCATTATGGTTCTGTCATGCATAACAACAATGTAATTTGTTTTCACATTCTTTACTACGACTTCGTGTTTTATTTTACTCGATATAATAAAATTTGTTTTAAAAAATAGTATTTCGTGTTTAGATTCGAGAAGATCGTACCCTAACTTACTGGGTTTCGATTTTTACGATGAATCTAAATGCACGAATCTTTTCAAACTCAAGTTTTAAATGATATCGGGATTTAAAAAAAAATCGTGTCCTAACTTACTGTGCGTGATACCTTTATTCAAACCCGAGATAATTAAATGTCTTTTTAAATAAGTAAATTTTTCGGCATGTATTCTTGTATCGGGAATTCGATAAGTTGTGTCCTAACGCATTGGATATGACATGTCGTTTTCTCGATATGAGGATTTTTTCTAAAAAATAATAAAGGTAATGTTTTGCGTTTGGAGATTCGAGAAAACGTGCCCTAATGTGCTGGGTTTCGATTTTTCTCGTTCGATCAAATAGCCAAATATCCTTTTAAAATTTCAAGTTAAGATAATATTTTGCGTTTGGAAATTCGAAGAAACGTGCCCTAATGTGCTGGGTTCCGATTTTTTTCGTTTAACCAAATAGCCAAATATTCTCTTAAATCTTAATCCATGTCATTCAAGTTTTTTTAGGATCGTATTTTAAATCTTTTTAAAGTTTTCAGTTTTCGACACTAAGACATTAAGTAATCAACTAGGTACCAATTTTGGGCGTATCGAGGGTGCTAATCCTTCTTCGTGCGTAACCGACTCCCGAACCTGTTTTTTTGAATTTCGTGGACCAAAACCGTTGTTTTAATAAAATCAAATCGTTTATTAAAAACAACCACTTTTTAAGGTGATCCGATCACACCTTATAAAAAAGGATTGGTGGCGACTCCCGTTTAATTTTTCAAAACCCAAGTCGACCCTGTTTTCCATAAAAAAATGGTGTCAACATGGAAAATAGCAAAAATTCAATATTAGAAAAGATGAAAAATTAAATAAATGACTAAAATAACATTTTATTTTTTGTTAAGTCGAAAGGTTAGATAAGCCACTATACTTAAATAATAATAAATGTTGAAATTTTGGAACTTTTAAATGCTTAAGTTCAAGTCCAAATGCCATCGTGGGCTATTGCTCAAATTATTCCGAGTTTAGATTTCACTGCATCAAAACCTTTTGATTTAAGTCCACATATATTCTGATTCTTTATTTATTGTATTTTTTTATTTAATTGATTATAGCTTATTATATGCTTGCTCAAGACTTGATTTGAAATTTGAACTTAAAGTATTATCCAAGCAGACTCAGATTTGTAAATGACTAATTCAAATTCATATTATATATTTTAAAAATATTTATATTATTTTTTCAATTTTATATTCAATAAATTTATATATATATTTATTTAGTAAAATTTTATATATAAGCATCTTAACAAATTTTTAAATAATATATTACTATTTATTTAATTTTTATGTGTTACATATTATATTAAAAATATTGAAAACAAGCTAGGCTCAAGAAGCGAATGTTTGAGCTCAATCTCGGCTATATTTTAAATGGATATAATTTTCTGCCAAAACCCATTTATACGACTTAATATTTTTTGTTTAAATTCTCTCTTCGAACAAATAACCGACCCATAAATATGTGTACAACTTTCCCATCCCTAATTTAACCCTCATCGAAGAGGGAAGCCCGGCCCATTTTCAGCCTAAAAAAGGCCCGTTTATCCCCCTATCCTCTCCCGGTTCCTCAATGGCCAATATCACGGCTTACGGCGACGACGAATACCCAATAAACAAAACAGATTTCAGAGACAAAAATCTCATAAACAATGAACAATAACGTCCTCAAATTCCAACATCACCAACCTTCTCATCTCCGAATTTCCCAAACTACCCTTCCCCGCCACCCTACTTCCCTTCTTCACCTCTTTCCCAAATTATCCTTCCGACCATCTTCATTTTCCTTGTCCAAAACCTCCCGGTCCTTCAAATTTTCGAGCCTTTCCAAGGTCGAACAGCCGGTTTATTTCGACGATGAAGAAGAGAGAGGAGGACCCAGCAATGAGTCGGTTGTGGAATTCGAAGACTTGGTACAAAACGGCGTCGTTTACAGGGAGACGCTGAGATTGGTGGAGTGTTCCATGTTTGCTGCTGTTACTGGACTTGTTTACTTTTTGAGCAATTCCCTTGCAATTGAGGTATTTTTTTTCTCATTTTCCAATTGCAAAATGACCTTTTTTTTTGGTCATTTATTGAATTACTGTATTTAGAGAAATGTGTTCATCGTTCTTCTAATTGTCTTTAGTTTCATTAGCTCATAGAGAGGTGAATGTTTATAGGTTAGATGTAAAAGGTTTCTTTTGTCTCAAGGCAACTGTAAATGGTTGGAAATTGAGATTTCCATGAAGATGATTCAAATTCAAGCTTAAATTTAAAGCATGCAATGGGGTTCGTGAGATAGGGAAGATTATATTTCATGGTCTAGTTTAAGGTCGAGTGATATTTTGTATTATAATAGAGAAGGTTTTAGTATTTTTGAGCTTTTAGCTTTATAGTAGTTAACTTTGTTTTATAAGCTATGTTTATATATATAATATTTAAAGCATGCAATGGGAGTTGTAAGATAGGAAAGATTATACTTCATGGTCTAGTTTAAGGTCAAATGATATTTTGTATTATAACAAAGAAGGTTTTAGTGTTTTTTGAACTTTTAGCTTTGAGCTTTATAATAGTTAAATTTGTTTTGATATGAAGCAAATATATATATAATTTATAATGCATCAGAGTATAGCTCTTGGATTGAAGTAGTTTTACTCAATCATGTATGGTGAGTTCTTTCTTTTGATTCATTCATTTCTCTCTGATGGGTCATTTTTAGAGTGTAAAAATTCACATTTCTGCAATATGAACCTTCTATATATTTGGTTTGTGGAAACAACTGTTTGTATACTACATGCCATGTTTATGGACTATTGCTATACATGTTGCCAACTATGATTGATTTTTGCGAACAGAACTACTTCGGGTGTTTCTTTTCATTGCCGATCGTGATCTCCTCTATGCGACGGGGTGTTGCGTGTGGGAGGAAACAGTTGGTTTGTAACTCATATCAAGATCTAATGAGTATCGATACTGTTCGAAAGTTATCGGTTGCCTAACTATTGAGATGGTCTTTTTTCGTGGCAGGTGGCGACGGTTTTGTTATTGTTTGTCTTGTCTGGCCCGGTAAAAGCCATAAACTATCTGGTGAGCCGAATCTGATCAAATTTGAACGTATTTTGCTTGATCTGTATTGAGTTAAGCCACTAAACTATTTCCCATTAGAATCTTGTGTGCTCTCTCTACTTCTTTTTCAGCGATATAATGATTAAGTGCATGTTTGATATTTGTGAATGGGGTTTTAGGTAGAAACGACGCAAGTAAAAGTAGCATGGAGGCTCCTATACTAGGAGTCAGGTTGCATTTTGCCCTTCTTACTCAAAAGATGGGCAAATTGGTCCCTGAATGTTAGATCAAAAAGTAAACTGGTCCTTTTACCAAATGACGTAACATTCTGATGATTTTGCTTTTTAAGTAAAAAAGTCTCATATGCTTTTGCCATGTTTCACTCGTGTTGAGTGTATATTTCATTTGCAGCTCTTAACTGAATTGACCAAGTAAAATACCCTTTTAGATAAAGTTTCCTTTTTCTGCCAAAGTTGCATCGATATGGTGATGATTGACTAACTTTTTCCATTTCTTGCCCATGCAGCTTACTCACGGAATACTTGGTTTGGTAATGGGTGCTTTATGGAGGTAATTTAGTTGTTTTTGCCCTTATGTATGTTTGTTAAAGCTTTACATATAAGCTATGTTACTAGAACTTGGAAGTGAACATTGGATACAAGTATGTACCGAATACGGGTATGCTCAAAATAAAGTTTTTTCATATATTTGGATCCCTTACGTACTTTAGGAGAAATGAAGAGTTGGAGCAACATAGCGTATAAGAAATGTAGTGCTTTCCTTTATATATGTTTGTTATAGTTTTTCATATAGAAATGTATCTGAATGATGTGTGATATTGTTTTACTATATGTATGATGAATGCCTTGTGTTTTATCAATTACTAACTAATTTCGTGCACTATTTTGCCTTATATTTTCTCAGGTCGGGAGCTGATTGGACTGTCACGATTCCGTTGTGTACACTTGTAGTTTCTTCTCCCCTATCGCATGTTCTTTCTCCTTAGAATCGATATGATTCTTTCTTCACAACGTGAACTGCCATTGTTGACAATTGCAGGCTCGAGCGATCGGTTTGGTGGGCTATGTCTTGACAACCTCTTTCTTAATTAGAGAAAACATACTGGCTCTGGTAGTTCGAGTTCGATATCCTTTTTATATTTCTAGCCTTTGTACTTCAGTATTGGAAATTAACTCGCATAGTTCTTTCCTAATGCCTTCAGATCACCATAAACATTCATGCTTCTCTCTCGTACATTTTTGCTGCTGTTGGTATCAACTTGATTCCATCGATGAACTTCATATATACCTTATTTGGTATTTTGGTACAGTTGAACTACCTTTACGCTCTCTTACTTTCTTTCGTTTTCGGGTACTCGAAACACTTAAAACTGTTATTGTGCTAAATTCAACAGGTTTTGCTCAATAGTGCCTCCTTTGTGTTCTTGCTGCACCTCTTGTATTCATTGTTCCTTACAAGAATGGGAATGAAAACTTCATTGAGATTGCCAAGATGGTTCAAGAAAGCTATATAATGGTAATCTACGTTTACTCGGACTTTTCGTTAACATGCCTGTATTTGCTTCATATTCGAACATGTGTATAAGAATATGATTCTTCAAATATATAGAAAAACAGTAAATGTACTTGAGAGGTTCCTCTATTATAGGGAATTGATCAAATTAGTCTCTCTATTATTAAATAGATCAATTTAGTCCCTATACTATTAAAAAGAATCAAGTGAGGCCAATTTGGAATAGAGTTAACATTTGCTGTTTTAAAAAAAAGGAATCATTTATTGTTTAACAGGGATAATACTTTTAAGTTTTTATGGTCCCGTAAATGAAATTTTTTGTTTGGAATTGTACTGCAATTGAAAAAAAAAATTTCAAGACATTTTTTCATACAGTAAATGTTAATTTTATTACAATTTGAGCTTATTTAATTCTTTTTAATAGTGCACTAAATTGATCATACGAATGTTGAAAACATATCTTTATATGACACTCATCTGAGTCCGAGTAACATGGATGGTGAAATGTGATAGTTATGGTTCTCCATACTTGTAATTGTAATTAATTTGACATTTGTGATCTGATTTGTATATCTTCACTGTAATTTGCAGCTCTTGCCATACATGGTGAATTGAAATTATTGATGTTAATGCAGTATTTTATTATTATCATAACATCCATGGAATTTGGAGTTCGAGTTTTATCATTTCCAATGTTTTATTTTTCCTATTTTCAAGTTTTCACTCAAAAAAAGGCTTTGGAGGTTGGTAGTAGCTCGTTCTAAGGATCGGATTATTGTTCAATTCGATCGATTTTATCTAAATCGGGTCAATAAAATATTTAATAAAAAGAATTAGAAATAAATTTTAAAATCCGAAAAATTAGAGGATTAAAAGTTAGAAATAAAAATATAGAAATTAAATTTTAATCTTATATTTTCTTTAAAATTGGAAAAAAAAAACTTAAGCTTGAGGTTGGCCCTACTCATCCTCAAATTATTTTTTAAATTTCAAAATAATAAAAATATAGATTCATATTTAAATTTTAAATAAATTTATTTAAGCAATGTCGGGAATGTGTTTTATATGGTGTATAAAACGTGTGCAAACGTTAACCAAGTTTCCAACTGAAGTGACACGCCCGTCACTCATACGCCATCCACGTGTCATTTATTTTAAATCTTTATATATTCGGTAAATTCTATTTTATATTTGAATAAAGTAATTAAAATAATATAAAATATCCTAACATATTGAACCTTCTTGAACTGCCATAACTAAAGCATGACTCGTTGATTCATATTTATTGATTAAAAAGTATACAAATATTAATTTTTTAAAAATAAAATATTAAATAAATAATGAGTTCATGCTTTTTTTTCATTTATCAACTATTTATCAGAGCGAGCACAATAATTAATCTTTCGTAAATCTATTAAAAAATAAATATTATCACGAGTTTTAAAACTCTTCCATACTTGACCGATCTATATACAAATTAAAATTATTAAAATATAAAATAAATAAAATTTATGACATAATTTATTAATAATTAAATTTATATATATATAATATATTATAATGAAAAATAAATAGTAACCTGCAAAAAGAATTTGTCCGGTTCAAAACAAACAAAACCGACCCCCTCGTTATTAAATTATAAAATATGTAATTTACATATATTATATAAAGGTAAACCTGCTTTTTGGCCCTTCTAGGAACTTTCACCAAAGGTAGAATATATACTATATTGATAAAAAGATTAAAAATTAATTTAGGGTAAAATCTATCTTGTCCGAAAGAAAATAAAAAAATAGCCAAAGAAATTAAAGATTCCATTTGATTCCTTCTTTTATTATTAGGGGTTAATATATCATTTAGTACCTGAATTAGCTAATATTTAATTTGGTACAAAAATTAAGTATCAATTTAAAAATATTCAGGTATGAAAGTGAATATTAAAATTAAACTCAGGTATTAAATTTAAAAAAAAATAAATTTAAGTACTAAATTGAATATTGATGTAAAATTTAGGTGCCGAAATAGCCCTTATGATTATTTGTAATAATACACTCTGTTCTTGCACCTTTTTAACAGCTGAGCTTCTTATGTTTGAAACGCGGGAGACGAAAAGAAAATTTTCTTCGTTGCCTTTTGGCCTTACTTGATCTGATTTTTTGATTCCTTTGCAAATCAAATTTCTAAGCTTTTGATCTCTGCTTCAAACAGGTATACATAAAAAAAAAACTTTTTTTCTTCAGTTTTCTCATTGTTTTATCGTGTTTACATGGTTTTAACTTTTTGCTTACTTTTGAGTCTTAGATCTGCTATATTTTTTCAGTGTTTGATCATTTTGTTCCTTGTTTTCACTTTAAAATCCCTTTATTCATGATTTATGCTAACTTATTTCTTTGATTCTCTGTTTCCCAAGTTAATGGAATCTCTTAACTTTAACTATTAGTTCAAAAGTTAAATCTTTTTCTATGCAAAAAACAAGCATGGGGTTTTCTTTAAATTGATTTCCTTGATTTTTTTTTTCATTTTTTCTTATATTTGAATCATTTTTATCAATACCCATTAGTTTGGATTATTGCAGTTCTTAGCAAAAAATGGGGTATATAGGATCACATGGTGTACAAGCTTTGAAAAGATACAAATACAGTGGTGTGGATCACTCTTACCTTGCAAAACATGTATTACAACCCTTTTGGAGCCGTTTTGTTAACTTCTTCCCTCTTTGGATGCCGTAAGTTCTTTGGATTTTTTTTATTATTTTAATGCTTTGAATAGTCATAGTTTTCATTTTGTTAGTGTTGTTTATCTGTTTTGAAGCACTGGTTCCTATATACACTTGTTTTGACTGTTGCTAGTTGATTGTGATTTTGATAGAGAGCTGAACCTTGAAGGAAAAAGGGAGGGGGGGGGTTGAAAGTAATAATTATATTTAAATAGGGTTTAAATTGAATATTTTATAACTGGAAGGGACTAAAGTTGGTATTAGTCCATTTCATCAAGGGGAGCCAAGGCCCCCTTTGTGTGAAAGTAATTTTGTCATCTCTATTTATGCTTTGAATAACCATAGTTTTTATTTGCTGCTTCATTTTGTTAGTGTTGTTTACTTGTTTTGAAACACTGGTTCCTATCTACACCTGTTTGAGTGTTGCTAGTGGATTGTGATATTTGATATAGAGCTGAACTTGGAGGAAGGGAATGGAATTATCAATGTGAAAGCAGAGACGAAGCTAGAAATTCGGTTTTGGGGGGTCAAAATAAAATTTTAAAAGTTTGGGGGTTGAAAGTAAACATTATATTTGAATAGGATTTAAATTGAATATTTTATAACTGGAAGGGACTAAAGTTGCTATTAGTCCATTTCATCAAGGGGGGCCAAGTCCTCTGCCTTTCCCCTTAGTTACGCCCTTGTGTGAAAGTATAAGTTTTAAACGCTATATCATGCTTCATTTGAGCTTTAAGTATTTGCCTGTTTTTCAATGATATTTGCCGGCACTAACAAATTTATGTTTCTATATGTGTTTGCTACTCGGTTGGTTGTTCTTTTTTCCAGACCAAACATGGTATGTAATGCTTACTACTTCTAAATTGTGATTTTCTATTAACATACAAACTCGGACATGCTTATACATGTATATGCATGTTTACTATTACACCTGATTTATTTGATTACTAAATTGGTATGCTTTTGTTTCTTAAGATAACACTTATGGGATTTATGTTCTTGGTTACCTCAGCAGTGCTTGGCTATGTGAGTGACGAACTCTCTTTCTATCCTTCTCTCTGCAGTTTCTTCATTGTTGTATTTATTTTGATTTTTGATCCCCAAGTCAAATCCTTTTTGGCTTAAGATGTCGTGTTGAAATGGCAGTTTTATTTTACAGTAATGTGATGCAAATTCTGTGTTTGAGACACAACCATTGTTGCATTGACTGTCTGTTTAATTAACGTAGTTTTCATATGTAAAATACGTATTTCAACAAGCATTTTAGCTATGTGTATGCTTTTTCTGCTATTTATCTTTCCATTCGGTTTATTTATTTATACCGATGTTCAGGTTTATTCCCCTCACTTGGATTCACCTCCACCAAGATGGGTTCATTTCGCTCATGGGTTACTTCTATTTTTATATCAGGTTTATACACCTTAAAGTTATTTCTTCTTTATGGTCTCGTGGTGCGTTATGTTTTTTACTTTAATTTTTAGTATCAATCTTTTCTGATGTATTACTAATTACCTGCTAGACTTTTGATGCTGTCGATGGGAAGCAAGCAAGAAGAACAAACTCCTCTAGTCCCCTTGGAGAACTTTTCGACCATGGTAATATTACCTTATCTCGTCTTTTCTCTTTGCTATTTACATTAGAAGTTCGTATTCTGACGAAATAATTATTTTTGGCGGTCCTGAAATATTACAGGGTGCGATGCGCTTGCATGTGCGGTACGCGTATTTAACTTGTTGCGTTACATGACGAAGGCTAATGGCATTCCTCATTATATAAAATTTGATTCTTTTCGTAGTTCGAAACCATGGCCTTTGGGAGCACTGCTATGTGTGGAAGGGACAGTTTCTGGTTCTGGGTAATTTCAGCTGTTCCATTTTACGGAGCTACATGGGAACAGTAAGTAATCCGAAGTGTATTCATTTCTTTCCTTGCAAGAAACCATGCCGTACATTGTGCAATCCTTCAATTACTTGGTTTTTTCTAAAAGTTTTTATAAATTTGTTTCCAATGTTGCGATGATTTCATGATATGTTTGAGGTTTTTTAAGTATGTTGCTTACCTCCAATGCAGGTTCTTTTTGCATATGGGTCAAGTTTTTAGCAGTGCTGATCCTTATGTTGTTTTCTTTTTGTGTGTTCAGCTATTTCACCAATACGCTGATCCTTCCCGTAGTTAATGGGCCAACTGAGGGTCTTGCTCTGATATATGTAATGCACTTTTTGACAGGATTTTTGGGTATGTTTCCTCACTTGACATTTTACTCGTGCTTTCGACAATGTGTACTTCGAAAACTTTGTTTTACTTAGTTGTCATGCATCACATTTGGAACTTTTATTGTATATTTTTCCTCTTTACTTTTCTAATTGCGGTATCTTTCCTTTGTCCCATTAAGGTGCCCATTGGTGGGTTGAACAATTCGGAAGATCCATACCCATCTTCAGTTGGGTACCTTTTCTTAATGGTAAGTTTTTATTTTATTTATCTATTTTTTAAGTCGAACCATTATCGGCTAATGACATCACATGAACAAGTTTATGATGGATTCACTAGATTTTCTGATGAGATTGCTCCAACTTCCTCAATGTATGATAGCCATCGGTAAAAGTACCTTGGAGGCTCTTGTATTAGGAGTCTGATTGCATTTTGCCCTTTTTACTAAAAAATGTGTAAATTTGTTCCCATTAGATTAAATAGCAAACTGGCCTTTTCTGTTAAAAACTTCATCCTGACTGATGGAATAACTAGACTGTTACATGTGGCGTGCCAATTGTACCTATAGTTGACTGATGGAATAACTAGACAGTTACATGTGGCGTGCCACGTGTACCTATAGTTGACGTGCAGGGACCAATTTTTAACCGTAGTATTGGATGGAATTTTTAACAGAAGACTAGTTTGTTTTTTGATCTAACGAATATAGACTAATTTGCCCATTTTTTGAGTAGAAGGGGGCAAAATGCAATTCAACTCTTAATACAAGGGCCTCCATTAATCTTTTACTGATAGTCACCATATGCTGATTTGGTTCTTCTTTTAATTATCATATTCGTGTTGCCGTTGTTTCGGCAATGTTCCTATTCTACCATCTTGTGTTATTATTTTTCTTAATCATATGTTATTTCCAAGTATTTCTTTAGCTGCCAAGATCTAGTTGCAAATGTCAGATTGCATTTTAAAATCATTATCTTCTAAGTAATAATGATTTTATCCCTATATCCGTATAAGCTCTGCGAATTATTCTTGCTCTATTGTTATTTTTATTATTTTATTCAACTTACCTTTTCTCCTTTAATCTCATTTACTTGATTGTTGTTTTACCAGTATTTTCAACTTGTATTATTGCTTATTTAATTTTTTTCTTCTTTTTGTCATTTAGAAATTTCAACATACAGAGTTGTGCTGTATATTATGATAGCATTTGCTGTTATACCTACTGTCGGCTGCAAGTAAGTTTCTATCCATATTCCTAATACTTGCAATTTAATTCGGGGTTTCACAGGGTAGCTTCTCGTGCTTTCTTTTCAACATTCTCGTAGCCTTATAGTCGAGATGTGGATTGTTAGGCTCAGTTGCTTTGACATTTTGCGGAACTTTAGTTTCTCTGTTTTAGCCGGTTTTAGTCTTTATGTTGTAGCTTATCATGCTTTCATTCCAGCATTCATGTAGCCTTACACAAGAGCTTTCGATTACGAGGATAGTTTTCAATGACCCTTCTTTATTTTTTTCGTTCACCTCATAGCTTTGAAATCCAAATATTAAATGATTACCTTGAGATTTTAGCTTCCAACGTTTCCGTGCATGAAACTGTCTCATATCAATCTAGGTTTCTTTACATTATCGTTGCTATGGCTCTTTGGTTAATGCCATCATAAGCTTCTCTTACATTCTTGTACGTTTTCTTTTGCAGTATACAAAACGTCCATAAGGTCATTCAGGCACGAAAAGGAAGCATGTTACTTGCATTAGCAATGGTAATCGTGTTACTTAATATGTGTTTCTTCCTTCATTCTGTGTATGCTTAATTGCTTAAAAGATGTTTTCTTGTTCTTCCTTGGCAGCTTTATCCTTTCGTTGTACTCATGGGAGGAGTGCTTATTTGGTAAACCAAAACCGTCCATTTTAAAATTTAGCAATGTTTATTTTCTTTTCCGGGCCTTAAATGGACTATTTTTTTTCAATGTGAAGGGATTATTTGTCGCCTTCGGATATAATGGGAAATTACCCACACTTGGTTATACTAGGAACTGGACTTGCATTTGGGTTCCTTGTGGTAAGATTTGCTTGGTTATACTTTGTCATCTAATAATCGGGTTGATTTTGCTAGTCCTTTTCGTATTTCTTGTTTTCTTCGTTTCTTTTTTCCGTTCTAAAGCTTCTATATTTTCTTCTAAATGTGTTACTCATAATTCCAATTAATATGGTTACCGAGGGATTCTTTTTTTCGACAGGGACGGATGATTTTGGCTCACTTGTGTGACGAACCCAAGGGACTAAAAACAAACATGTGCATGGTATGTAGCATTCTTATACGAATCAACATAATCTGATCAAATCAATGTTTGTAAAGGCTTAATAGAGCTGAGCTTAGAGAAGTTCAGCCATGGCTTCAATAATATTTAATCAAGCTGCTTGAGCTTGCATGATCTCGATCTTAGATTAAGCTCAACCGAGTTTCAAAAAATCTACTTGTCCATGAATGTGTAGAAGAAGCAGTATATTGATGAAGAAAAGATATTTTTTTCCAAAATCAAAAGAGCGATTGGGTTGAAAAAATAAAGGATTTCTAACCGTCTTCTTATCCTATAACGAACATAAATCAATTAGATGGCAAAAGATAGGATAGAGAATCCGTTGATGAATCCGCCTGTCTCCGAGGTATCTATTCTTTTCTTACTATAATACCTTGTTTTGACTGTATCGCACTATGTATCATCTAATAACCGAATAGATCCCTATCTTTGGTTCAAATCGAATTTGAAATGGAGGAATTTCAAGTATATTTAGAACTAAATAGATCCCGCCGACACGATTTCCTATACCCATTTATTTTTCGGGAGTATATTTATGCACTTGCTCATGAGCATGGTTTAAATAAATCGATGATCTTTTTTGAAAATCAGGGTTATGGTAATAAATTCAGTTCACTAACCTATTCTTTCGTAACTAAAATGGTAAACTCTTCTATGTATGTTTTGTTTGCAGTCGCTCTTGTATCTTCCATTGGCAATTGCAAATGCTCTTACAGCTAGGCTGAATGATGGGTATGTATGTTACGTTTTGCATTCTGACACTATATTTCTCTGAGAATTTTGTTTTTCATGAAGTAACCTCATTCAACACTCATGTCTGACGATAAAAGTATCATGCAAGCTTTTGTATTAAAATTCAGATCGCATTTTATCTCCTCAACTCGAAAAATGGCAAATTTGTCTTTGTACATTAGATCAAAGAGTAAACTGATCATTTTGTTAAAAATTTCATAAAATTCTACCGTTAAAAATTGGCCTATGTACGCCAGTATGAGGTGCATGTTGCATACCATGTGTTATTCTCGGGTTATTTCGTTAGTCATATCAATTTTTAACAGTACAAATGGATAAAAATTTTAATAGAAAGGATCAATTTGGTCTACGGTCTAACGTATAAAGATTAATTTGTCCATTTTTTGAATGAAGGGGATAAAATGCAATCTAACTTCTACTGTAGGGGCCGTCATGATACTTTTACTCATGCTTGACACATACTCAGACATGTGAATTAGGATATGATCTTACACATATACTTGAGGCCGAGTAACATATTTCTAACTTGATATATCACATGCCTTTTCAGTTCTTCTCGGGGACATGAATGCTAATTGATGTTTACCTTTCTTTTTCTTCAGTGTTCCTCTAGTTGATGATTTTTGGGTTCTTCTTGGTTACTGTGTATTCACGGGTATGTTCGCCTTTTTAGTTACCATCCATTATTCTTGTACGGTGTTATATTTTGCCTTATATTTCTGTTTTCATCAAACAGGATCACTCTATTTACACTTTGCCACATCGGTTATTCATGAAATTACGACAGCTTTGGGAATTTATTGCTTCAGGTGAGGAACATCTTTTTCGGACAATCAATTCTATGTCAGGCTATCAAACCTTGTTCAATGCAAATTGTCACATATTGATTTGAATCATAAGCACGTATGCCCTCTCGAAAAAAAAGTTTATTCGAAGTTTCAGTATGATGACTTCAATGATATGCAAGTGTAGTCGGGACATGGAAGCTTCTTAGGTTAAATTAACTCTTTTTAACTGGTTAGGTTAATCTCGTATGAAGCGGTATTTGGGTATATTCTTTTACTTTCCCGGTAACTTGTCTCGGTATTTGGGTAAAGATTCTTGGTATATCTGTATGAGTGTATCTATATGTTTGTTTATTGGCTCAATCCGAGTTTTGACATTTTACATTGCAGTTTTCTAATCATTATCCCTTGGCTTAAATCACAGGATAACTAGGAAAGAGGCTTGAATATCAAGAATGGGTGACAAAAGGTACTTTTTTCTCGTTTCCGAACCTTGGTGGTCGAGGCTTGAGATTGCTACAACGTTTTAAATACATGTTACAATTTGGTTTCCGAGTTTGATCACACATTCAGACTCATTTTTACAGGTTTCCTCGATGCCGAACCAGTTCATAACTTTTGTTCAGGCAGAACAAGAAACACTGCTGCTGAAGTGATTCAGGTATTTTTTGTCGATGATTGCTGTAGCTCATCAACATTGTTATAAATGTTTTGTTAGAAACAGGAAAGGAAAATTTAGATATGCAAAACTCTTCAACCTATGACTTTTGGTGTATGAGTGATTCATTTTATGAAATCAAAGTTTTTGAAGCATATATTGCAAAAGGGGTGAAGAGCCGATGTCCCTGCCTGGCCCGATAGGTTCAGGCTAATGGGCTAAGATCTTGATAAAATTCGGCCGGCTTGGGCCAGAGAGTTGAAAACACAGTATAATAATATAAGTGTTAGGATTGGAGGAAGCTAGTCGAGCACGAATTCAAGAATGAATGGCAACTTTAAAAAAAATGAATATACTCATATCGGAAATATATAAGTATCTGACGTTCGCCTCAAGTATGGATAACATAGTATTGATAGCATATGGAACTCAATTGGAGATTTTGGATTCCGTAGATTTCTTTTTTAGGTGTTAAGAAGCAGGGTTAACCATCAGTTTACAATCGAAAACTCTCACATATGGAAGGATTTTGGGATATCGATTCTGTCACAGGCATGAGCTCAGAAG
The DNA here is from genome assembly GCF_007990345.1 of Gossypium hirsutum. Taxonomy (NCBI): domain Eukaryota; kingdom Viridiplantae; phylum Streptophyta; class Magnoliopsida; order Malvales; family Malvaceae; genus Gossypium; species Gossypium hirsutum. Next base: position 57,938,373 of record NC_053440.1, read on the forward strand.
TAATCTTTTTGAGCTTGAACTAAGTTATCAAGAAGCCTTTCCCTCCGGTATGAGTCGAAACAGGCAAGGGTAGACGACATGCTTGGCATACTAATGCCCGAATTAATAGAAAAGGAAACGACTTTTCTCCAAGCGGATTGTTGTTCCATAATCCCCTTAGCAAACTCGGGATCGACAAGGAGATTAGCCAAATTTGGGTTTCTATCGTAAGCCTTCTTTATATGGTCCGGGAAAACAGCATGGATAATGCATCCCCCTTTCCAAATCCGAGCTAACTCCCCGAGTTTTAAGTCCCAACTCTTAATGCTCTTTGCACGTATCAAGTTGATTCATTGTGCATAACCACAGATTTTTTATGTATATAGAGCTTGTCTCACATAATCAACTAACTTATTTTTATCGATAGCTACATCAGCCATGACACCACCATGGCCCCGGGATGTGAAAACCTTAGCAGCTTCGATTCTCTCGTCTTTTAAACCACCAAGGAATCTCGAATCAGGGGACACTGCTATTGTAGGAGCTGCGACAGATAACTCGGCAGCTTGTTGAACTGTCCATTTCCCAGTACCTTTCATTCCGGTTTTATCCAAAACCTTGTCTACCAAATATCCTTCTCCTTTGTCATCCTTAATTCCGAATATATCTGCAGTGATCTCGATTAAGAAGCATAGAAGATCCTCATTATTCCACTCAGAGAAAACCTGGCGTTATTCTTCATTAGAGAACTTCCCGACTGATTTCAATACATCGTAAGCCTCGGCAATTAACTGCATATCACCGTATTCAATCCCGTTATGAACCATCTTAACAAAATTACTGGATCCTCCCTTGCCAATGTAGGGCCGCTGTCCGTAACTTGAGCTGCCACCTTCAGAAGGATATCTTCTATATATTTATAAGCCTTGTAGGAACCTCCGGGCATCAACGAAGGTCCACGCCGAACTCCTTCTTCACACCACCGGAAGCTCCCATTCCGCCACGGATTTCTTTCTCCTCTCCGTGTTTTTGTATCACTCGTTTCCCGTCGGCGATAAAATCTCCTTTCTCCAATAAACCAATCAGGTTTTAACGGTTTGATTTATGGGAGGTCCGGCTTTCACAAGCACGATTACAACACGCGGTTTCTGGATTGAATGGACAAAGGATTTGGGATCGTGAAATCCGTACAAAGGGAGATTTCCGATTCTAGTAAGGGAAACCATTATTTTCTGCAACACAAGAAATTTAACACCATCAGTCAAATGGCATAACTATTCAAACATTATACATACATACATATGTACACAGAGAAACAAATACACAAACGGGTGTTGCATATCGCTATATGCATAGGCTGTAAGGCCAGGAAAAAACGTCTGTTGAGACCCGCAGCCAATCTGCGAGGTATTGTCTGCTTTAGTCTAAAAGCCTCACGGTTTTTTCCGTTTTATCGATGAAGACCTGACCTAATACGAGAGGCTTATGAGTTAAAATGGATATTAGATCAAAAAGCATATTGATTATTTTCATTAAAAATTTCATTCATTGGCGTGGCTGACGAAATAATGATAATAGTAACAACATATATACCACATGTGCAGTTTTTAACAGTAAAACTTTTATAGAAGGATCAGTTTGCACTTCTGTTCTAACATACATGAATTAGTTTACCTATTTTATAGTAAAGGAGGTAAAATGTAATTTGACTCTTAATATAAAAACTTCTATGGTATTTTTACCAAATCTAACATATATGATAAATTTCGATTTTGGGACAGAAACCAAAACATAAAATTCTGACATCAAAGTCTGATTCAAACTTTAATGTCCAAGAAGCACCAATCTAAAAACATAAAACAAATTTCATCCATAAACCCAGATAGAAAAACATAAAACAAGACGACCCAGATCAATAAATCTAAAAAAAATTGCATTTGGACATTAAAAAACAGATAAAGCAAACAATTTTGACGTCAACTTGAAGTAGGTTTTGCACAAAAAAGAGAAATTTGGTCTGAAATTATTTGCTTTGGGAGTCGAAAAATTTTCCTGGTTTGGTTCTTAGATTCTATTATCATTGACTAATAAACAACCAAGTCCGTGATGGCACTGGCACTACCATTTTGGGCTATTTGCAAATTTAGTCACTTTAGTTTGGGAAAATCTTATTTATGCACCATAATTTAACTTTACTTTTCATCTTTTTGGAGTAAACTGCACCAAAGAGGTATTTAATAATGGTAAGTTTTCGGTCAATGATGGTAGTGACAGCGGAGAGGTGGAGGAGAAAAAGAATAATTTTTTAATAATATATATTAAAATTTATTATATTTTTTAAAATATTTATGAGTTGTTATTTTTTTAATTTTTTTAGAATTAGAATTAAATTGAGATAATATGTAAATTTGAGGGTTAAATTTTTTAAAACTACAATATAAGAGTTAATTTGGCTATAATATCAACTTTTGCGCTGTCACCACATCTTCTCTTCTTTTAAGTTAATGGAATTAGACTAAAAATAGACAAGCACGGTTAATTAAGTGATTATTTTGTAACTTTTTATTGTTGGTTAACAGGCATGCAGAATGATAGCATAAGAGCCAAATTGATTTAAAAAGGATAAATTACTAAATTATTAGTAACTTTACTTTTTTGTCACTCAACTTCAAAAAGTTATAAAATAGTTACTGAACTATTCGAAAATTTTATTGAAAAATATTGGGTTGTTAAGTCTTTTTTTTTAAGTTTGGCTAGCGAGCTTTAAGCGATAATTCTGCAATTGATACGGTTGATCAGTGCTCATCGACGAGTAAAAGAACATACTTTAGGTCCAAGTTAATCTAACAATCAATGTCGGAGATTGAAGGAAAAAGTTGTTTGAATTTTGGTTTGCAGATTCATGACACTCAAAGTTATTTCATAAAAATCTAAATTATAGAAGAGAAGAAGAAAGAGAGCTTTCTATTGGTGCAGGCGGTGCGAATATGGAAGGTCATACAACGATGATTTTAACAATCCATTTATTTAAATGAAAACTTTTGAACAATGTTGTGATCATTTTGTAACATTTTGAAGTTGAAAGACCAAAACATAATTTACTAATAATTTAGTGACATTTGGTGTAGTTTACCCTTTAAAAAAATATACAAATACCAAAGTAATAATTTAGCTATAGTACAGGGGCTAAAAGAGGTATTAAGCCTAATATAACTGGGTCCAATTGTAAATAACAGTAATAAAATCGGGCTTTCTATCAAATGTAAGACCATCCTGGGTCAAAGTGGCAATCCTTTAACCTACACAAACACAGGCAGGAGGATTCTGAAGTTGTGCTTTAAATTAAGTGAAAGGGAAAGAAAAAACGTACACAAATTACGGGGACGGGCGTAAGCTCGCCTAAATTCCGAAATTAGAAGCAAGTTTCGGCGCAAAAAACCCCTAATTTGCGGCGCCAGGTATCGCGGCAAATCCAGGTATTGTTGTGCAACCCTTTTGTGATTTTCTGGTTCATGATTGGAGTCTTCGTGTGCTTCTTTTTTTTTTTTTTGAATTTTGAATGTTGGAATTGGGGGTTTTTGTTTTATTTCGATTGTTGAAAAATGTAAGAAAAAAGAAAAGCAAATTTAAGTTGTTCATGTTGGCCCAACACTGCGGCTAATGGTGGCTTCTATATTTATGAATTGATGATAATTGTTTTCATTTTTGTTGGTTCGTGTTTGATTGTTTGTCGTGGGCACTGTCGAGAAGGAGATCGTGATGGTGGTTGAGAATTGGTTTAGATAATTTATTATTTATATTGTAATCTTGCATGTGATATTGAGTACAGGTATATTTGTTTATAGGCTATGATCGGCCTGGTCGGCCGGAGACGGAAATGAATCTATTGCCTTCACCGTAGTGTATAGAGAATAGTCTTCTATAGGTCTTAACCGAATGGAAACCATAGCTGAAAACCATAGCACTAAACTCCCAAGAAAACCCCAAAACCAACCACGGTCAATCCCGAACAATCTTCAACCCCAGAGTTTCCCCACACACCATGATGCACCCGATATTTCTCCAACAGTTCGAATCCTTTGCGACCTCCTTACCCGAATCTCTCCACACGATATTGAATCTGCGCTTTCTTCCACTGGGGTTATCCCTACTTCCGATGACATCCAACAAGTCCTTGGTTTTTCTTACAATCAGCCGTTGTCTGCCATCAAGTTCTTCAGGTGGGCCGGGTGCTTCGTCAAGCCCTCTGCTTATGCGTGGAATCTTATAGTCGATTTGCTTGGGAAGAATCAAAGCTTTGAACCGATGTGGGATGCTATGCGCTCCATGAAGCAAGAGGGTCTTCTTTCAACTACAACGTTTGGCTCTGTCTTCAGCAGCTATTGTATTGCGCATAGGTTTAGTGAGGCTACCATGAGTTTTGATGTCATGGATAGATACGGTGTAGAACAAGATGTTGTTGCAGTCAATTCACTTCTTAGTGCAATTTGCCACGAGGACAATCAGATGTCGGTTGCAATAGAGTTTTTTGATAAGATCAAGATGAAGATCCCACCTGATGGGGATACTTTTGCCATTTTGCTCGAAGGGTGGGAGAAAGAAGGCAATTTGGCTAAGGCCAAGAACACGTTCGGCGAGATGGTAGTCAGAGTAGGATGGAGTCCGAAGCACATTTCTGCTTACGATGCCTTTTTGACCACGCTTGTTCGTGGCTCTCAAGTCGATGAAGCTCTCAAATTTTTGCAAGTTATGAAGAAGAATGACTGCTTACCAGGTTTGAAATTTTTCTCTAACACTCTCGATATTCTCGTCAAGCAAAATGATTCAGCCCAAATAATTCCATTGTGGGATACAATGGTGGGTGGTGGGCTGGTGCCCAATTTGATTATGTACAATGCATTGATCAGTGTGTTATGCAACAACGATGACGTGCATGACGCTTTCCGGTTCCTCGATGAGATGACATTCCACGGAGCTTTCCCCGATTCTTTGACTTACAACATGATTTTCCATTGCTTGGTGAGGAATAAGATGGTTCGCGAGGTGGGGAAGTTCTTTGTCGAGATGACCAAGAACGAGTGGCCTCCTACAAGTTCTAATTACGCCGCGGCTATTAAGATGTTGTTGGAGAACGATGACCCCGAAATGGCAATTAATATGTGGAATCACATGGTTGAGAATCATGTCTCAACGCTTGATGAAAGCGCTAATGAGTTACTCATTGGGCTTTGCAATTTAGGTAGGTTAGTAGAAGTGAAAAGATTTGTCGAAACAATGCTTGATAAAAGAATTAGCATATACGATTCGACAATGGAGAAATTAAAGAACCCTTTTTACAAAAAGGGTAGAAGTTTTAGAGATAAATATGATAGTCTTTCAAGGGAATGGAAAGCTATGAAGATGTCATGATATGAACATCTTTTCACATATTTTATATAGAATTTTCTTTGTTGCATCTTTTCTCTCATTTTGATGACATGTACAGCTGTGGTAATCGTTAACGAGATGAACTTTATCTAGTAAATGCAGCTTGTGCTATTTTTTTTTTCTTTTTCAGGTTAATATCTCCTTGCCTATATTGTTATGGCAGTTGTTCTCTTGGTATATTTTCTTTGTCTCCCTTTTGTGTTTTCCCTACTTGTATTGCATGTTGTGACCCAAATGACTTGTAAAGTTTGGGAGATTTTATTGCATAACATGACAATGGCATTCACCCCCGAAATGGCAATTAATATGTGGAATCACATGGTTGAGAATCATGTCTCAACGCTCGATGAAAGCGCTAATGAGTTACTCATTGGGCTTTGCAACTTAGGTAGGTTAGTAGAAGTGAAAAGATTTGTCGAAACAATGCTTGATAAAAGAATTAGCATATACGATTCGACAATGGAGAAATTAAAGAACCCTTTTTACAAAAAGGGTAGAAGTTTTAGAGATAAATATGATAGTCTTTCAAGGGAATGGAAAGCTATGAAGATGTCATGATATGAACATCTTTTCACATATTTTATATAGAATTTTCTTTGTTACATCTTTTCTCTCATTTTGATGACATGTACAGCTGTGGTAATCGTTAACGAGATGAACTTTATCTAGTAAATGCAGCTCGTGCTATTTTTTTTTCTTTTTCAGGTTAATATCTCCTTGCCTATATTGTTATGGCAGTTGTTCTCTTGGTATATTTTCTTTGTCTCCCTTTTGTGTTTTCCCTACTTGTATTGCATGTTGTGACCCAAATGACATGTAAAGTTTGGGAGATTTTACTGCATAACATGACAATGGCATTCGCCTAGATGACTATAATTTTGGATCTTTGTCTTGTTTTTGGTGGTAATATTTGCTTGAGTTTCGCGTTCGTGTCGGTATTTGATAGTCTGCAACATTGCAATAGAGAAGATACATAGCTTTTTTGTGGTGCTATAGTAGGCTTTTGAAAGAAAATTGGATGCAAAGTACATGAAGTTTCTTCATGTATTCAAAGGGTCATAATCTCATATCGATTTATGGATATGAATCGAATCCATTTTGTGCTTAGATTTTTTTTTTCTTTTCTAATTCATTTTTTAAGGATTGATTTTGGTCGGATTTTAAGGATTTAGGCTAGGATTGGTTTGGCTGTTTTTTTTTTTGGTTTGGGCCATATTTTTGGGCTAAGAAATTGAAAAGCTGGTTTTTTTTTCAGCTGTTCAAATTTTGACGGTTTGGCAGTTCGAGTTCGGTTTGTAGTGGTTTGCTCTTGAAACGGTCTAAATATTCTATCTAGACCGGTACTCCAGTTAGTTCCCGGTTTGACCGGCTTGTTTAGTTTGATCCAGGTTAGGCAACTATGGTTAAAACTGAACTAATGGGGTGCTATTAACCCTAAACACTAGTGTATTAATTAAAAGTCAACGTTTTTTAAACCGGAGAATCGCATCGATCGAACCGAGAACTAGTAGGGCATCAATCCAGAGTGGGGTTAAATTGGTTGGCCTACGAATTTTTCGAAATTGGTTGAATTGGTTTCTCGTCTTTTTAGTAGTTTTGTATTTTTAATTTTTATGATTTTTAAACAATTTGTTTAATTTAATTGTCTGAACTATTTAGACCAATTGAATCAAGAATCAGTAGCTTGATTTGTTCGACTTTGGTTTAGTTCTGAAATCCTTGCTTAAAGTTTGTTCCAATAACCAAAGGTAAACAATAAAAATGGTCTATAAGTCAAAATCATTCTATTATGCGGCTAAAAGTACTATTTTCAAAATCGGATTGATTGATCATACCAGTCCAATCAAGACATTGATTTAGAATAAGGGTTGGATTAGTTGACTTGTAAAATTGGTATGAATTGCTTAAAGTGTGTTCCAATAACCAAAGGTAAAAAAAAATATCTATAAGTCAAAATCATGCTATTATGCAGCTAAAAGTATTATTTTCAAAATTGGGTTGATCAGACCAGTCCAATCAAGACTCGGTTAGGATATTGATTTAGAATAAGGGTTGGATAGTTGACTTGTAAAACTGGTACGAATTGGGCTGAAAAATTGATTGAATTGATTCTCTATTTTTTAATATTTGTGATTGTTAATAATTTATTTAATTGAACCAATCTAATTGAGAGTTAGTGTTTGATCGGTTTCATCACCGATTTAAATCTCAAAAACTTATAAATCAATACCATTAATGTAATTTTTCCTAAGAAACAAATGTCAACTAAATTTAATTCTAAACCTTTTACTTCATTTGATATTTTAATTCTTTGTCCTTTTAAGTCTTTACGTCTCGTTTAGGTTTCCCTAAAATTACAACTTCGTTTATTGTTTAGGGATAAAATAATATTTAATCCTTCAATTTGAATATTTTTTCAAATTGATCCCTAATTTTTTTTCACATTAATCTTAAAATTTAGATTTTTCTCGATTTGATTTGATCTTTGAATTGGGATTTCACTCCTGGAAATCTTTAAAAAAATTATATAAAATAAAAATGCACAAAATCATAAAAATATTATATAATTAAAATTTCTTTTTTAAGTGATGATAAGACATAAGCTTAGAGTAATATGTCATCACACTTTAATGAAATACACGAGTTGAGAAAATTTTTCAAAATTTGAGATTAATATGGAACAAAAATAATAATAATAAGAGAGATCAAAGTGGAAAAATTTATCAATTCAAGATTAAATGTTATCCCTCTTGTTTATAAGATCAGAACATTTTCAGCTCAATCTTTGGATTGTTTACCTTTGAAAGGAAAATAACAAACTATTATTATTATTATTATTATTATTATTTTTTATGATTGTGTTAAATTATAAAAACTATATAAATATGAGAAAATATTGATACACGGTTAATAGAGTTTTAGATTCTACAAGCAAGATTAATGGTTTAACAAGGACATGGCAATTTTTAAGGTTACTTGTGGAATTAAAAAAAATACGCTGCCAGTATACTAAATACTAACCCTATAAATATTGGATATTATTCTATTTATTGTCAGTGGAGTAAAAAAACTCCACAAGCAGGTTTAGGATGATGTCAAGTATCTTTTTAAATTATTTAATTATTATATTATTATTTCCTAAAAACAAATGGCATCAATCCTGATTCACTTGTGAATTCTTTTACTCAGGACAGTGTATAGGATAATAGTCTATAAATATTAGTAATATATATTTATTAAACAATAAAACGAACTGCTAAATTACATAAATTAAACTTTGACTAAGAGACTAAAAAATATTTAGAAAACCTAAATTTAAATCACATTGACCCAATTTAAAAAAAAATCATATTTTTGAATTTTTATATAAAATATATAGAAAATAATACAAATCTTGAAACATTAAAATCTTTATCCCCCTCCATAAAATATATCATAATCTAGTATTAATAAAAAATATTTTTTTAACAGTAATTTCGTTATAAATTCTTACCATATATGACCTTTTTGATACAATGCCTAAAACTACTCATAGCCCCTCTTAACTCTTAAATAAGATGATAATGCGCTTCAGCACACTCGAACCCACATCCTCTTGCACTGACAACAAAACCGATGCTAATCGAACTAAGACTCAATTGACAATAAAAAAAATATTTGATAAACAATTAAACAAGCTACTAAATTACAGAAATTAAAATTTGACTAAAAGACTAATCATGTATATTATCTAAAATCTCAAGTAGTAGAGTTGATATTGCTACAAGTAATGGGTCTCATTGATAAACATATTAACATTTGACAATATTGCTATAATAATCAAGACCTACTACAAATCATAATAAATACAATTTTCATCAATTTTTGAAAACAATTTAATCTTACCCTTTAATTTTGGAATCAATTCTATGTTTGTTTGTTTTTTAATTTTGGAATAAATTATATTTAGGTATATTTTTGTGCATCTATAAATGGATGCCTAACTTTTTGGTCCATGGATGCCTAATTTTTAATAATTATCTTGTAGTTGGTTCATTCACTTTTTGTTGCTGGTCTAAAAATTTAAATTCCAATATAATGAAAATCAGGATGGGTTTGGATGAGCGATTGGGTGCGGTACGTTTAGCCTACTTTTTGTCTCACGTTACAGTGTTGTTACAATATCTAATCTCACCGCTACAGTTGTTTTTACACTAACCGCAAGTAAACGCACCGCCCATTCAAACTCACCCTCATTTTAATATAACTATCAAGTATCTAAAATTAAATATATATTAAATTTTTAATCATATTATTTGTGAAATGTTATAGTTTTTCTTTAAAAAATTAAAAACAATTTAATTAATACATATAATTAATTAATATATTACAAAAGATAAAAAAAAATATCATGATTTATTGGAATTGAAATGATGATTGAATTAATCAAGTCACTAATTCTTAGTCCGATTTTAATTAAATAAATTTATGAAAATTAAAAAAAAGTTATTTAAAAAAAAATAAAACCTAGTTTAAAGCGATTCACTCAAAAATCTATTCAACCATTTGTTTCAATTAATTCCAATCAATATGGTAGATTTAGTCCCGAGTAAAAAGAAAGATTAATATGTAGTTTGCCTCCATAACTTGTTCAAAAATACTAGTTTGTATCTAAATTTGTTGGTACATTCATATTACCATCATTAGTTTGCGTTGATATAAATTTTTGTTAATATGTATCTCAAATACAAGTTGAAGTGACAAATTCAGCTACGTATTCCAAAAAAAAAAAAAAAAGACCAGTCAACCTGTTAGTAGGCTTTACATATCCTACTTTACAACAATACCAATTCATTCATCTTTCTAAACAAGCTTTCCTCTCTTTCAAGTGTCGACCATCAACCGACCAACATGTCCGCCACCGCCGCTGCCACCGCTTCTCACCCTCACATCTTAGTGTTCCCATACCCAGCACAAGGCCACATGCTTCCCCTCCTAGACCTCACCCACCAACTTGCCCTTAGAGGCCTAACCATCACCATCTTAGTCACCCCTAAAAGCCTCCCTTTCCTTTCAACTCTCCTCTCTACTCACCCTTCTTCCATTACACCCCTCGTTTTCCCTTTCCCTTCTCACCCTCTCATCCCACAAGGCGTTGAGCATGTTAAAGACCTTGGCAACAGTGGGAACCTCCCTATAATGGCCGCTTTAGGCAAGCTTCATGACCCTTTACTCAACTGGTTCAACTCTCAGTCTAATCCACCCGTTGCCATCATTTCCGATTTCTTCCTCGGTTGGACTCAACGACTCGCGACTCAGTTACAAATACCCAGACTCACTTTCTTCGCTTCAGGTGCGTTTGTGGTCTCTCTATGTGATTATATGTGGTCCAACATTGAAAAACTGAAGTCTTTGAGTGAAATAAAGCTTAGTCATTTACCTGGTTCTCCTGTTTTCAAGCCAGAAAATTTCCCATCCTTGTTTAAACACTATAAACAATCAGACCCTGATTGCGAGTTTGTTAAGGATGGGATTTTAGCAAATACAAAGAGTTGGGGCTGTGTTTTGAATTCATTTGATGCTTTGGAAACTGAATATATTCAATGGTTGAAGACATACGTAGGTCATAATCGTGTTTATAGTGTTGGACCAGTGAGTTTGATAGGCAATCGGGGAGATTCGGATCCGAGTTCGGGTTCGGACGGGGTCATGACTTGGCTTGATCAATGCCCTGATGGTTCCGTTGTTTATGTTTGTTTTGGGAGTCAAAAGCTTTTGAGGAAAGTACAAGTGGAAGCTTTAGCTAATGGGCTAGAAAAGAGTGGTACACGTTTTATTTGGGTGGTGAAACCGGGTACGACCAATGGGTTCGGAGATGTACCCGATGGGTTCGAGGAACGGGTTGCGGGTCAGGGTTTGGTTATAAAAGGATGGGCACCACAGTTGTTGATATTGAACCATAAGGCAGTGGGTGGGTTTTTGAGTCATTGTGGGTGGAACTCAGTTTTGGAAGGGATAGTGGGTGGAGTTATGATATTGGCTTGGCCTATGGAGGCTGACCAATTTGTGAATGCCAAGCTTTTGGTTGATGAAATAGGTGTGGCTGTTAGGGTGTGTGAGGGTGCTGACTCGGTTCCTAACTCGGATGAATTGGGTCGAGCCGTTGCTGAGGCAATGACCGAGGGTGGAGGAATGAAGACCAAGGCGAAAGATCTCAAACAAAAAGCTTTGGCAGCAGTGAGCCATGGGGAAAGCTCCATGAAAGATTTGGATAGAGTTGTGGAAGAATTGGGTCAACTTAGAGGGTGATAAGTCTTTTATATCAATGTTATTAAATTATTATTTTAAAAAGTTATAAAATAGTTATTTAGACATTCGGAAATTTTTAATTTAAATCACTAGATTTTTAAGTTTTTCTTTAAAAAAATTCATTTAACGAGCTCGAAATGACGGTTTATTTGGATTTTGGTTTGTAAATTCATGCCATTCAAAATTATTTTATTAAAAAAATAAGTAAAATAGAAAGGGGATGAGAGTTTTCGATTAGTGCAAGTGGTGCAAATAAAGAAGATCATACAATAACGATTTTAACAATCTAGTGACTTAAATAAAAACTTTCGAATAGTTCAATAATTATTTTGTAATTTTTAAATAAACAAACACCTTAAGGAAACTATGGTGTGAAGAAAAATATTTCTAAACTATGTTGTAATAGATAATCTAAACCCATATTGTTCGAGACTATAGCACTTTTGCAATCTTATGTTAACACTTAAATCAACTCGCTACAAATTTTCGTATTTTTTTGACTCGATTTCATTTTTTGCCACCGTCATTGGATCTTTGCAATCTCATGTTAACATTTGTATCAACCCGTTGCAAATTTCTGTACTTTGCAGCTTCACATTGTCCATCTTTAGATTGCATGATTTTGGATATGACTTCTGTCAAGTCTTTATTTTTATTTACATTGTCGGGATGTTTGTTGTGGTAGGGAGGGTTTAGAGGCTTGGTCTGTTTAGAAAACATATCTCGTTGTTTTGTTTAAGTTCATTTTTTGGACTTATATTTTTATTCAAATCTTTTTATTTTTAGAACGAGTTTTTAGGCTTGATCGGATAATTCAACCCATGGTTAAGTTTAGTAAGAACAAGTTATACTTAAAATGCTATTCAAATTTATTTTATTCTAAATCATATATAATCTATAATAATTTATCTTCATGCACTACTTAAAATAATCATACCGATTATACTTCTAACTCTAAAACAAATTTGGGTATTTACTCATGAATTTTAGTATTAGCTTTTGCAAAAGATGTGGGTTTAATGATGTAATTTAAGTTCTTTTACTTTTCAAATTTTAAAATTTCAATCGTTACCAAATGACAATTGTTAGATTCATTAAGTTATGCTATTTTTAAAATTTGATGTGGCCAACACATTAGTATGTGTAAAGCCATGTCAGCTTATTAATTCTACAAATTACTCACTAAAGATTTAATTAATGGATTAATAATTTTTATTTGCGTTAAGATTAAAATTTTAAAAATTGAAAAGTATAAGGATTTAAAATGATTCAATTGGTGAATATAGACTAAATCTATAACTATACACATAATACATTACTAATAATTAAATTTAAACAAACGAATTTAAGTGATGTTGTTTGGATTAGGATTAAATTTTTCAAATTCGAAAGTAGAGAAATTAAAATTGATTACTAATAGTAAAGTTTAACAAAAAAAAAATTCATATTGTTGACTTGTCGACCCCATTGATGAAGTCTTTGGTCTCCACTCTCCAGTCTTTACAACTCAGCTATTTTATCTTCTGAATTCTATCATCACTGGCACCAGCTACCTACCTCTCTTCGTGTGTTGACCATTGAGCCATTATCAACCAGCCACCATGGCCACCGCTGCCACCAGATCCAACCCTCACCCTCACATCTTGGTGTTCCCATACCCAGCTCAAGGCCACATGCTTGCCCTCCTGGACCTCACTCACCAACTAGCTCTCCATGGCCTAACCATCACCATCTTAGTCACCCCTAAAAACCTACCTTTCCTTTCTCCTCTCCTCTCTTCTCACCCTTCTTCCATTACTCCCCTTGTTTCCCCTTTCCCTTCTCACCCTCTCATCCCACCAGGTGTTGAACATGTTAAAGACGTTGGCAACTGTGGGAACCGCCTTATCATGTGGCCGCTTTAGGCAAACTTGAAGACCCTTTGTTCAACTGGTTCAACTCTCAGTCTAATCCTCCAGTTGCCATCATTTCTGATTTCTTCCTCGGTTGGACTCAACACCTAGCTACCCGCTTGCAAATACCTAGACTTGCTTTCTTCTCTACACGAGCTTTTCTGGTTTCTGTGTTTGATTATATTTGGAACAATGTTGAAAAAGTGAAATGTTTGAGTGAAGTTGAGTTTGGTCATTTACCTGGTTCACCGGTTTTCAAGCAAGAACATTTGCCATCTTTGTTTAAGCTCTACAAAAGATCAGATCCTGACTGGGAGTTTGTCAAGGATGGACTTCTTGCAAATACAAAGAGTTGGGGTTATGTTTTAAATTCCTTTGATGCTTTGGAAGGTGAATATGTTCAATGGTTGAAGACACATGTAGCTCATGATCGTGTTTTCAATGTTGGACCACTAAGTTTGATAGGCCCCGATGTCTCGGATAGGGGCAATTCGGGTTCGAGTTCTGACCTGAATGACCAAGTCATGACTTGGCTCAATCAATGCCCTGATGGTTCTGTTGTTTATGTTTGCTTTGGGAGTCAAAAGCTGTTGAGAAAAGAACAAATGGAAGCCTTGGCTAGTGGGCTTGAAAAGAGTGACACACGTTTTATCTGGGTGGTGAAACCGAGTACAACCCAACAGCATGTCGAAGGGTTTGGAGTTGTACCCGATGGGTTCGAGCAACGAAACGCAGGTCAAGGTTTGGTGGTAAAAGGGTGGGCACCTCAGGCCTTGATACTGAACCACAAGGCAGTGGGTGGATTCCTGAGTCATTGTGGGTGGAACTCGGTTTCGGAAGCGATAGTGGGGGGAGTCATGATGTTGGCTTGGCCTATGGAGGCTGACCAGTTTGTGAACGCCAGGCTTTTGGTGGATGATATGGGAGTGGGTGTGAGGGTGTGTGAGGGTGCGGACTCGGTTCCTAACTCAGATGAACTAGGCCGAGTCATCTCCGAGGCTATGACTGAGGGTGGAGGAATGAAGACCAAGGCGAAAGATCTGAAAGAGAAGGCTTTTGCAGCAGTGAGTCATGGGGGAAGCTCTATGAATGATTTGGTTAAATTTGTGAAAGAATTGGGTCAACTTGGAAGGTGATAAATCCTTTTGGGATATCTTTTCTTTGTAAAATATATCTATATATATTGTTTGTCGTGATAAGAATCTGCAGTTAAGCATTCGCAGGTGAACAAATAACAAAACAACCATGAAGAACATAAACAGAAGCAAGTATGAAAATATGAAAGATGGTGTCATGTCTTACCTAGAGCAATTAAATCAGAAGAGATGGTGCTTTGTTCAAGTTTCTTGATGCTTCATTATCATCCATGTATGCATATAAGTTTCTCCACCTCAAAAGCTTCAAATTCTGCTTCTATGGATTTTTAGTGACATCAATAGTTAAGTAGTGTACTTACAGACTTTCATACTTTGCGGCTTGATATTGCTCAGCTTCTGACTTGATTCATCTTTTGCCCCCATTACTGGAAGATCTAAATGAAGATAATTTATGTTGAGATTATTCATATTTAGACTAATTTGGAATAGATTTCTAAATTTAGAGACGGGGATGATGGAATGATTCGGTTTTTTCATTTACTTAGGTTGGCTTAGGGCTAATTTTAGATCTTTCAGAATTATGTCTATTGTCTACTTCTTGCTTATTTTTGGAGACTACATGTGTCGAGTCGGGTCAGGTTTGAACCTAAAATAGGTTTGAGTTAATTTTTATACTTGCTCCCAAGCTTAGTTTGATCCGAAATATAAGTCTAAAATTTTGTTTAAACCTGTTTAAATTTGCAAAAACTAATCAAAACCCATTTTAGATCAGCCCACATTATTTATAAAAAAAATTTAAAATTTTTTATTTTAATATTTAATAATTATATATTTTTTTTATTTATTGAAAATTTTTATATAATCATCTTAATATTATTTTAATATTTATATTAAAGTAGTATTACATATTTAGTATATAGGTTTACTTTTTAATGTGTTTAAATTACATATTATATACTTAAAAACGGGTCAGGCTCAGACATTGAATATTCAAGCCCAAGCCCAACCTATATTTTAAACGGTCTAATTTTTTTGCTCAAGCCCATTTTTCGCGCCTAAAATTTTTACCCAAACCCTTTCAAATTTTAAAAGAGCCTTCGAACCTAACCGAATCGCCCAGTTCATGAATAGGTCTATCACTTTATTTTTAAGTTCTTGCATTTTTATGGTCTTGTTGTATTAAAGTCTCAAACATAGCTTATGGTAGGGACATATTATTTACTTTTAGTAGACATAAAATTGAAAATTGTGTTTGCAATTGATTTTGACATGACAAAAGGGGGAGAATCTTTTTTTTTTCATTACTATACTTTTGCTTAGAATGAAAGCATGGTGAACATGGAATCATTAGTCAAATACACATTTTGAAATATGTGACATCCCATTGAATATATTTAAATATTAATAAAAATATTTGTTAAACAATAAAAGGAGCTAAAAGACTAACAAGAACTTGATTGAAATGGAAAAATCCAACTCTTAAAATTTTGAAGGTTCAAATTCAAGTCCCAAACATGTAAATTATATGTAAGTTTTGTTAAAATTTATTTAGGCTTAAATTCTATTATGTATGGGATACTATCCGAACGTAATCTTTTCTTAATGAATTAGATGAATTGTGTCAATAAATGTTAAATGTAGTGGTAAGACATATTAATTTTTTTAGAGAGAAAACTCAGATTCAAACTTTATAAAAGATATTGTTAAAAGGATAATCATAAATCTTAAATAAAAAGAAAGAAAGAAAGAAAGAAAGATTTAGCCCTCAAGTGTTTACACATTATATTAATTTTTAAAAATTTAAAATAAAATGATAAATTTTGTAAACATTAAGGCTAATTTGTTGAGTATTTTATATTTAGGATTAAATTGATATAATGTGTAAACATTTAAGGGCTAAATTTTTTATTAAATCGATAAAAGATTTTCAAATCAGCTTTGAGTGATGAAAATATTTGATTTCAAAAATTTTGACTAAATAAAAAATTTAATAGTTCAATGACCAAAATAAAATGAAGGCAATAATTTAATGATATTTTTGTGGTTTACCCAAAATAATTGTACTGTTTCACCTCTAACTCTAAATCAAATTTAGGTATTTACCCAAATAAGAAAAAATGTTAAATTCTGCTATTAGACCCTATATTTTACAAAAATTGTGGATTTAATCCATGTATTTTAATTTGGTATTTTTAGTGCTTTTACTTTTCAAATTTTCAAATTTTAAATTCTCACCAAACGGCAATTGCTAGATTGTGGTAAAACACATTATCATATGTGTAATATTATTTTCCACATATTACTTACCAAAAATTCAATTAATGAATTAGTAACTATTATTTGCGTTAAGACTGTAACTTCAAATTTCGAAAAAAATAGAAACTTAGAATGATCTAAGAATATAAACTAAATCTATAACTATACACATAGTACAAGACTAGTGGTTGAATTTAAACAACTGGATTTAACGGCTACTATATGGGTCAAGACTAAAATCTCAAAATTCGAAAAGTATAGGGGCTAAAGTTGACAAATTCAAAAAGTACAAGGACTAAAATTGATATTAAAGTTCTTGGAGTAAATCTACAATTTTTCGTAAATTTAAAAAAAAGTCATATTGTTGTCCACCGTCACTGACTCAATGGTGAAGTCTTTGGTCTCCACTCTCCAGTCTTTACAACTCTGCTATTTTATCTTCTTCATTCCATCATCACCGAAACCAGCTACCTCTCTTCGCGTGTCGACCATTGAGCCATTATCAACCAGCCACCATGGCCACCACTGCTACTAGACCCAACCCTCACCCTCACATCTTGGTGTTCCCATACCCAGCTCAAGGCCACATGCTTGCCCTCCTAAACCTCACCCACCAACTTGCTCTCCGGGGGCTAACCATCACCATCTTAGTCACCCCTAAAAACCTCCCTTTCCTTTCTCCTCTCCTCTCTTCTCACCCTCCCATTACTCCCCTTGTTTTCCCTTTCCCTTCTCACCCTCTCATCCCACCAGGCGTTGAACATGTTAAAGACCTTGGCAACAGTGGTAACCTCCCCATCATGGTAGCTTTAGGCAAACTTCATGACCCATTAGTGGAGTGGTTCGACTCTCACTCTGAACCGCCGGTTGCCATCGTCTCTGATTTCTTCATTGGTTGGACTCAATGCCTTGCAACCCGCTTGCAAATACCCAGACTCACTTTCTACTCTTCTGGTGCATTTGTGGCCTGTGGGTTCTATCTTTGATTATATTTGGAACAACGTTGAAAAAGTGAAGTCTTTGAGTGAAATAGAGTTCGGTAATTTACCTGGATCCCCTGCCTTCAAGCAGGAACATTTGCCATCCTTGTTTAAGCTCTACAAAACCATCGGATCCCGATTTGGAGATGATCAAGGATGGACATGTTGCAAATACAAAGAGCTGGGGTTGTTTTATAAATTCCTTTGAAGATTTGGAAGCTGAATATGTTCAGTGGTTGAAGACACATGTAGGTCATAATCGTGTTTTCAGTGTTGGACCACTAAGTTTAAGGCCCTGATGTATCGGATCGAGGCAATTCAGGTTCAGTGTCTGAGATGAATGACCAGGTCTTGACTTGGCTTGATCGATGCCCCGATGGTTCAGTTGTTTATGTTTGTTTTGGGAGTCAAAAGCTGTTGAGAAAAGAACAAATGGAAGCCTTGGCTAACGGGCTTGAAAAGAGTGCCACACGATTTATCTGGGTGGTGAAATCAGGCACAACCCAACAGCAGGTCGAAGGGTTCGGAGTAGTACCCTACGGGTTCGAGCAACGAACCGCAGGTCAAGGTTTGGTGATAAAAGGGGTGGGCAACGCAAGGGTTGGTACTGAACCACAAAGCAGTGGGTGGATTTCTGAGTCATTGTGGGTGGAACTCGGTTTTGGAAGGGATAGTGAGTGGAGTCATGATATTGGCTGGGCCTATGGAGGCTGACCAGTTTCTGAACGCCAGGCTCTTGGTGGATAATATAGGTGTGGGTGTTAGGGAGTGTGAGGGTGCAGACTCAGTTCCTGACTCTGATGAACTAGGCCGAGCCATTGCCGAGTTTATGACTGAGGGTGGAGGGATGAAGGCCAAGGCAAAAGATCTCAAAGAGAAGGCTTTGGCAGCAGTGAGTCATGGGGAAAGCTCCATGAAAGACTTGGATAGATTTGTGGAAGAATTGGGTCAACTAGGAGGGTGATAAATCCTTTTATTTTATCGGAGAAGATATTATGTTTTCTATTTCAAAATAAACAAACACCTCATGAGAGGATAGTGTGAGGAAAAATACATCTAAACATGTTGTAACTGATACTCGTACATAAACAGGAGGACCTATGTTTTCATTTCTGATAAATAAGACATGAGGGAAGAAAAGTAGACTGTATGAAAACCAGACATGAAAGATCGTGTCCTGTCTTACCTAGAACAATTCAATCAGAAGATATTGAGCTTTGTTTAAGTTTCTTGATGCAACATTATCTACCAAGAGGTTACATGCATGCATCAATGAGCCTGCATGAGTAAATATAGATATACATGTACATGCGTATATAGTTTCAAAGGAAATTGAATCCAGCTGAGGTAGCCTAATTAGATAGTAGAACTCATCCTACACCATAGGGTTTCAGTCTAAGGTTTAGTGTGGATCAAAACATGCATTAAAATAAGCAGAAGCAACCTTCTTGTTCTCTGTTTTACATCCTACATTTTCTATTTATTGACAAACTATCATTATCAATAAATTAGTGCATAGCTAGTAAAAAGAGGGCAGGAAAGCACACTTACAATTATAAAATCATTGAAATGAATGGTATATTCTTGATATATGAACAGCCTATCAAGCTGTTGGCAGCTTCAAAAGCTGATTGTTACCCAGACGGAAAAACGAGCCTATTTCGACACAAATCCAACCACCAATATATATAACAAATTTTCTATGAACAGAAACCAAAATCCAGAAGTGGAATCAGTACTTTCCTCTTTTAACATTAGCTCTGAACCAAACCTCTGTCCCGCCAAAACATGGGGGCCTTCGAAGAACCGTGAAATTCAAAGAATACCAATGGAAAATCAAGCTTTCAATTTATAGACAAAGTGAGAAAGAAAGAATGAAGCTATGAATTTTAATGACTCAGAGGCATCCTTTTATATACAAAGCTTGTAACAGCATGCTCCTAAGCATTAGGAGATTTATTCAGAATTAATAGCAGCAGAGTCAGAAGATAGTAACAGCAAAATTAGAAAAAGGCACAAACACAGAATCGGCTCAAAGACATACTCAACAGTGTGTTGATACAAATCTCGAGCAATTCAACGGAAACCGCATTGACAAAGGCTACCGAAGAAGGGGGGGGGGAGAATGTGAGGTCTTGATAGGTAACCGAAGGGTTTTCCATTTGTCGAGCATGGAAAAAAAAGCACGTTTTAAGGTTTTAGGATGTTAATTTCAGTAGTGCGATAATTATTTAATAGAATCAAGGGTTTGTTTCAAAGGGAATCTGGGAAAACAGGGGATTAGATTTGAAAATTAGGGTTTAAGATTTAAAAAGGCGTTATTTTCCCGGCAATTTTAAAGGTACCGATAAAAAATTGAGGGATTGTAAGGTTCGGTTCATATATAACTGGAAACGGCGTCATTTTGGTACAACTTGTATATTTGTGGGTAAAAGAACTTGGAGGCCTTTTTATTAGGAGTTAGACTGTATTTTGCTCCCTCTTTTAAAAAAAATTGACAAATTAGTCATTTTACGTTAGATAAATGAGGAAACTGGTCCTTTTGTTAAAAAATTCATCTATTTTTACTTTTAAAAATTAGTCCCTAAATACTCACAGATTCAAGGCCTCTGCTTTAACTAGTAAACTGAGACTTTGTAATTGTTGGAATAAAAAATAAGGTTAAAATATGTCATATGCATAAATTAGGAATTTAGTCCTTGTACTTTCATTTTTAGAAATTTGTTCCTCTCTTTTTCAAATTTCAAAATTTAAGTCCAACTATTAACACTGTTAAAATTTATTTTATTAAATTCAAATTCATTATAACATCTCTTTTTTAGTTACATTGCTATCAAGTTTTTTTTTAATTTCAAAATATCATACCAACCAATTTAACAAAAAAAAGTTAAAAATTGAACTTGAATTATGTAATCAGAAAAGTACAAGGACTAAATTCTAAATTTATGAAGAATACAATACCTATAACATATTTCAACCAAAAAATAATTACTTTAAATTTGAACGAAGTTGGAGAATATTCATGCTCTTAAATTAATAATATAACTTTATTAAAATATTTATTCTCGAAAAAAACTTTGTTAAAATATTTTTATTTTAAAATTTAATTAAAAATCGATTCTTTTACCATCAAATTAATGTATAAATATAATAAATTTATTAAATATGAATATAACAAAATTATGTCAACATATTAAAGACAAACATATAACTGTCTTAAATATATTGCATTAACCGTGTTTAAATTAGATATGTCCTAAGAGCTGAGCATTCAATTGGTCCGGTCCGACAATTTTTAAAATGTTTAGTTAGCATTAATTTGGATCCTTTGGGCTAAAAATAGACATTGACAAAATAAAATATTAAAAACAAAATTAAGTGAGAAGAAAATTTGTAATTTAAATATAGTATTTTTTCCCATTATTTTTATATATTAAATAATTAATGCTATGTGTTTTTTAACTCCATAAGTTAACGAGTTATTAGAGGCACAAATCGCCTTGCTCTCTTCAAAGTTTTTGAAAATTTTAATTAAACTCCTATTTCTATTTAAATTCTCATTAGACTTATAAAAAATTAAAAATTTTCATTAAATATCTCAAAAATTTTAAAATTTTAATTAGCTTCTTCAAAACTAGACCTGAGCGGGTAGGTGGGCTACCCGCTCAGGTCCGAAGGCTTGCCCAAAGGTGAGAGGGTTTGGGCAAAAACTAATGTATTTTTTCTAAACGGGTTGAGCCCATGATAAGATTTTTGGCTTGGGTCCACCCTGAATTTGCTTACTTTTTTTTTCATTGCTGTTTGTTGCCATTTTGACGTTGTTTTGCAATCATTTTTCTATTATATTGCTATTATTTTGATGTTATTAATTTTATTACTATTTAGAGGTATTTACTTGCTAACTTGTAATTATCTTAGTGTTATTTAAGTATTAAGACTTTTTTTTATGTAGAGGGAAACATTTACTTTAATATTTTTAGTGTATTTGATATATTATATTTTTAAAATTATTTATATATAAAAAAATAATATAAAATAATTTAATGCAAGCAGATCGAGCCGGGCTCAGGTTTAACATTTTTACCTTTATCGGGCTTGGACAAAATTTTAAACTTATTTTTCGGGTTAGACTTAGCTTTAGAAAACAAGTCTAAAATTTTCTATCCAAAACTTAATGTCATTTGTCACTGACAAGCGAGATTAAGAAATAGATAATTATGGAGTAATTTTTTTAATCTGGAATAAAAAATCATTACGGATATATTTAATGATGATTTTAAATAATAATAAAATTTAAAAAAAGGACAACCGATTTAATAGGAAATATTTGGTGATTAAAGCATCAATATTTGTTAGTTGGAGGATAGCAAATTGAAAACAGAAATAACAGATGCGAAAAATAGAAAAGACAAATCTTACCAAAGATAATCATTGTTCATCAACTAATCCTACATATTATTAAATATTTTTTCTCGGATATTTATTTTTATTTTTTTAAAAAATTCATTAAAAAATATGAATTTGGTTTTGGATGGATTTCGAATTTGGTTTAATTTTGGGTTGGAGTTAATTTTAGATTTGGGTTTATCGGATTAAGTTATTAAACTTTTTATGATCAAATCTGATTGAATTACATATAGATTCGGGCTGAATAAGTTTTCAGGTTGGGGTCAAAATTAACGTGTCTAAACATCATACAACATTTAAATATTAGTTAAATTTTGTTGTAAGTCCATGTATTATGCGTAAGTTATGAATTTAGTTATTGTACTTTAATTTAGACAATTTTAATCCCAATGCCTTTTGAACTGATCAACAATCCTTACACTTTTTGAGTTTTTAAATTTGTACCGTGCATAAAGATATAGATTTAATCTTTAAAATTTAAAATTTTAATATTGACGTAAATAACTTACATTAAATTTATTTACTGTAGTTTTTAAGTAACATGTAAAAACAATAATGTAGCATATATGCGATGATATGTCAAGATTTCTTTGTCAATGCAGGCCACAAGTTTGCCTCAAAACCTCAAGGGCTAAGGAGTGAAATTTAAGAATTAACAAATTGGACCCCATTGTTCCTGTTTGCATTCAGACAAAACACTGCAACTAAAATGCCACTAAATCAAACATGTTTTCACCATTACACCTAAAATTCACCTTTCACAATAAATTAATTTAATAAATAGTTTCGACTCATGATTAAATTTATTTAATTATTATCGTAAATAGTTGATAGGATATTTTGTTTTAATTCCAAATAAGAGAAATTTGGCCTTTTTTCTTATATTTAAATTTTAAATTGGGTGTTATTTAATAAAATTGACTATTGGAATTAATTAAATTAAATTTTGATTAAAAAATAGGACTTTATTGTTGTTAAAGAAATAATCCTTCAACATCATTTGTCATTATCTTTCATAATTAACTAAATTATGTATTAAACTACCAAAGAAAAACACAAATAAATATTTAAAACATGAGTTGACCTTTATATATATGATATAAATTATGCATGTAACTTCATTAAATTTAAAATCAGATTAGCTTAAAGGTCTACTTCAATAATTTAGAATATTAAATAATTGTTCTTTCGGATGAACTAAAAATATATAATTTATTCAACTTTCCAACCTACTGCAATTTTTTTTTATTTTGCTTAATAAATATGCAAAAAGAAAAATGTTATAATTGATAGTGAAATTCATAGTTCACCAACTTAGCCATGGCAGCTTTTATAAAACCCTAATTTAAAAAAAAAAAAAAACAAACTCATGTTTAGTACACAAATGAAAAACAAAGAGATCTCCATGTTTTTCTCCAACATGTCTAAAGCCAATGTTAGGAAACATGTTATGGAGAAGAAAGGAAAAGAAAAGCCAATGGAAAGTCCGGTACCGTCGAAGAACTTGAAGAAAATCTACCCTATCGGGTTTCAACGAAGTAGCTCGTCTTTGTCGTTGTCGTCGTTGTCGTTGTCTTTGTCGCAGAACTCGAATGATTCAACGATTACAGATCATTCGAGTACTACACCGTTGGAGCAAAGGATTTCGTTAGCTCTTAGCTTGATCGCGCCTCATCATGAGCGGAGAGCCTTCGTCCCGATTGTTAAAAATCTACGACAAACTCAGCAACCAAAACAACAACAAGAACATCCTAACAATGGGGAACTTAGGAGATGCCATTGGATTACAAAGAACAGTGGTAAGTTAACAATACCTAGTATTTTATTTTTTTTAACGGACAACTGGTTTTAGTAGTCATACACTATGTACTCCTGTCTGAATATGTAGGGACGGAAAAATAATATCAACTCATCAAATTTCAAGACATTATCTTAAATGAGAGTTTTTTTTTTCTTTTTAAATCGAATTCAAGACAAGATGGGTTTCTAATTAAAATGTTTGGGTTTGGATCGAAATCATGTTTAGATATAAAAAATAAATTAGGGATTGAGTAAAAATTTGCTCTACTTTACCTTATTGGTATCTTTACGAATATGTCTTAAACACATATATCGAGATTAGGAGAGCTGGCAATGACTCGATCCTCCTAAAATTAGATATTTATGCTAAATATATAGTAAAATTATATTTTAACCTATTAATCTCAAAAAAATTTCTAACTTCACTCCTGATAAGATTAAAATACATGGATAAATGAAATATCAAATATACTATATTGTTTGATATATTGCATACCAAATTATGAATTATTTAAGCATATGGTACCAAAAATAGTTTTATAGAATCTTAATTTGGCAGTGATCATACAATTAAATTAATGGTGGTCATAATTTAGCTTTTCCAATTCGGAATAATTTGGTCGTTCAATTTATCATTATATTGATAATGTTCAACAAATATATTTAAACAATACTAATAATGGTCATTAATTTTTATTATGAAGCATCTCAACCACTATGGTTTGATAGCTGGTTTTTAGATCTTTGTCCTTCTTAATTAATTTTTAGCTAAAATCCAACCAAAAATCTCCTCAATCTATTTAAACTAGAGATGTTGATGGGTTAAGTTCGGATCAGGTTCATACAAGATATTTAAATTAATTTTTAAGTTTAGATCTACAACAATCTGAAAATAAATTTTCTTTTTTTAATTACTTCAATTTCCATCATTGTTTTTGCAATCAAATACTTATTTTTAAAAATATTTTATTTATGTTTAATTTAGATTTAAGTATGAATATATATATATATATATAACACTTTGCTGCTAATTCGTTGACCATTGCTTTCTGAGTGGTTAAGCTATGGGAATATTGTGAAAAAATTTGAAGTCAAATTAAACTGAAAAGATAGAACACTTGCAATATTCAGACAACCTAATTAGTCAACAGGAAACTTGTCTTTGTCACCTATCATTGTCTTGCAGTTGAGACTTCTCTAATCTCTACATAAATTTATTTATATTTATATAGGTCCTCTCCTATAGAAACTGAGAAATACGTAAGGATTTAAATAGGTTTAATTCTGGTTTTAGTCCCTTTACTTTTTCAGGTAAGAGTATCATAGAGGCTCCTATACTAGAAGTTAGATTGCATTTTGCCTCCTCTACTAAAAAATAGATAAATTAGTCCCTATATATTAAATCAAAGAGCAATTAGGTCTTTTAGTTAAAAATTTCATCAATTTCTATTGTTAAATATTGGTCCTCTACATCAACATGAGGTACACATGCTGATTATTCCGTCAATCGCACCGATTTTTAACTTTACAAATGGGTGGAATTTTTACATACAAGGACTAATTTATCCATTTTTAAATAGAAGGAGAAAAATACAATTTAAATCTTAATACGAGGACCTCCATGGTACTGATATCAACATCAAGTATTTGAATTTTTAGCATACTTAAGTGATTAAAACTAGAATTAAACCATTTAAATTTCGGTAAAACTAACAAAAGTTTTCTTGATGCAGATAAAGCGTACATATCATTTCATGATGAACAATGGGGAGTTCCAGTTTATGATGACAAGTGAGTTCTTCTAATTCAATAAAATCACAATGATTTTCACTAAATTATGATTTTTTTTGATATCTTAAAGTTATAATGATCAAACAGGCAATTATTCGAACTGCTTGCCTTGTCCGGTATGTTGATGGATTACAATTGGACCGAAATTTTGAAAAAAAAAGAACTTTATAGGTATGTTATTCTCCGATTTTTATTTAAAGAATATATAAATTCTAATTCAATTATACACCTTTTAATGCTTTTGTATCAGATTCAAAATTTTAATTAACACTAATCTCTATTTAATCTCTGTCGTATCGAGAAAAATTATGTAATTAGATTAATTTGGTGATATCATTAAAATATGTATAATTCAAGGTGAATATTGGACTAAAGATTGCCTCTATTTATTTATATAATAATTTTACAGAGAAGCTTTTGCTGGGTTTGATCCTGAAATTGTTGCAAAAATGGGGGATAAAGAAATCAATGAGATATCATCAAACAAAGCTATTATGTTGGTTGAGAGCAGAGTAAGGTGCATAATACACAATGCCAAATGCATACAAAAGGTAAGTTTGCGGATTTTAGGATTCGAATTTTAATAGAGCTTCGGGTTTATTGCATTGCGTTACATTTTTCTTAGCATGGGAATAGGGAAATAGTTGCAGATGTTGGAATTCGAATTCTGAACCTAATGAATGTGGTTGCATGAACCAATTAAGCTTAGGGTTCATTGCATTTTAGTTTTTCTTTAGCTCGAGAATAGGAAAAATGGTTTTACATGCTTAGATCATGTTTGGCTCAAGTGGTTCCCAACTTGCACTCATGCTTATCTAAGGCATGGGTTCAAATTCCATCGATTCCAAACTCTTTAGTTTCTTTGATGATTCTTCTATTCAACTTAAGTGAACAGTCACCTTTTTAAGCACTCTGGCTCTCGATAGGGTTGAGAGACAACCCCTAATTAGGAAAAAGGGTCTTTGATATGTTAGAATTTGAGTTCCAACCCTATTGAATGATTCTTTTTAAGGGTGATGGATTTTGAAACTAAGTTTTTGAGAGCTAACTAAAATGTTCAAATATTTTAAGACTTTAACGAGATTTTTTTTCAAAAAAATAGAGGTCTAATTAAAAGTATTGAAAAAATTGTGAGATTAACAAGAATTTCTGAAAAAAAAAATCAAAAGAGCTTAATTAAAATTTTCAAAAACCTTTTAGCGTGGGAATAAGATATACAGTTGCCGATAGTAAGATTCGAACTCCAAATCTACTGAGTATCTTTTTTTTCTTGCATATGATTGCATAAACCGAGTGACATAAACTTGAAATTCATTACTCAATTAATTACACTAAATAGTTTTCTTTACCCAAATACACAGATTGTGAGAGAACAGGGATCTTTTAGTAGCTTCATGTGGGGTTATGTGAATCATCAACCACAAATTAACAAATACAAGTACCCAAGAAATGTTCCTCTTAGAACCCCAAAAGCTGAAGCCATTAGCAAGGACCTATTGAAGCGAGGATTCCGATTCGTTGGGCCAGTCATCGTTTATTCATTCATGCAAGCTGCCGGGTTGACTATCGATCATCTTATCGGATGTTTTAGACACAAAGAATGTGTTGCCCTTGCCGAGCGACCTTGGAGACACATTTAAAAACCTATGTTTATTCGGATAAGGTATGTGTCCAACACGCATACGGAGAGTTTGCTTTTAACATCTTTACTCACTCTCTTTAAATCTCTCTCTTCTTCTTCTTTTGTATATGTATACTGATGATTCATAAAGCTTCATCCATGGCTTATGTAATTGTTTTGCATATTCAATTAAGTACAAGGCTTGGATTTAAGAGTGAGTATCAAATACAAATATATATATCTTTATGTATCCATAGGCAAATATAAAAGGGCAAACAGGGATCTTAATCCCCTAAATGGAAAAATTATAGTGTAGTTTTCTCGGTAATGATTAAACTTGATGGCAACTCTCACATTGGGGCCTTAGTCTTTAAGATTGTTGAGTAAGATTTAATTTGTTGTTGTCAAAATAGAATGTCGACAATGGCAAGAAAAAAGAGAGAAATAGAACACACGGTGGAAACCCTTTCGGGAAAAAAACCACGGGCAGAGGAGAAGAAAATTCACTATGTCGAATTCGAATGATTACAAGGAATATAGATTGCGTCTATTTATAGGTTTAGAAAACATTATTTCTAATCAACATCTAATAGAAGTAATGCAATAAGGTTGAAACACCTTATTCAAATCAATATCAAACAGAGGAAATAAACTTCTATACGAATTCTTCTTGTGCAGCTTGTACCGTATCCCCTATCTTGCCCCAATGTTTTCTGTAAGACCCAAATTTTGCCCGGGCCCAGACCATAAAACCCAAATAGACCAAGACCAATAAAGAATTAACAGACTATTACAACAAAATTAACCCAAAAACAGACCCAATCCAAATGCCCAATAATGATAAAAACCTTAGAGGCCCGAATGGCCCAAAACTATACTAGTTTTCAGCCAAACAAAAAACCCTAGCCTCATGCTTTGTAGCTGCCGCCGCTTCACCTCCCCTCACGCATGCACGCCTCTGACCGGTCGCCACTCGCACGCCTCAGCCTTGGCCACCACGCCCCACGCATCTGACACTCCCACCTACTCCACTGTGCCCATCACCTGCAACAAGTAGACGCAACAACAAAGAAAAAATAATGTAAAAAACAAAATAGAGATAAAAGCATTGGTAATCGGGTTATAAAAACCCCAAGCACTACTCATGTATGGGGGGGAAGAATCGAATGTAATGGGGGACTTTTGAAAGAGAAAAATAAAAAAAGAAAGGGTTATGAACACAGAGATTAATCAAAGAAACGTTTTCAAAAGGTTTCATTTTTTCATTTCCTATATTTATCATTTATTTTATGTATTTATTTCGAATCTATATACAAATATATAAAAAGGAAAGATTTTTACCCGTATTTGGCGTTGGTACCCTGGGCATACGCTTCTCTAGTCCGAAAGCCGGCGGATCTCTAGAGATTCGGTTAAAACTTCGACGGAGGAAGCCAAAGGTTGAAGAATCTTTGTGGTTTTAAGAAGTTTGGGGTTTAGTTTTTGGTTTTTCAAGTCCTAAATCTTGTCTACGTGAAAAGGGGGTTCAACGGGGGAAGTTTTGAACTCTCCGACCACCGCGTACGGTGGCGCCGTCGCCGGTGGTCGGCGGTCAGCATGACGGCCGGTAACCGGAGCCCATGGCCGGACATGGGCTGAAAGAGAAGGGAAGGGTGATTTTTGTTTTTTTTGGAATGAGGAGTTTTGTAAACTAAGTGATGAACCTACAGATTGAAAAGGAAGGAAATTTTTTTTTGTTTTAAATCATTCCAAATGACGTCGTTTGGGAGGGTGGGGTCTGTGCACTTTCCCTAAAAGGGAAATTTATGCGTTTAGTCCTCCTCTTTCGCAACCTCGTTCAATTAACCCCCATTTTCTATCTTCTTTTGTTTTTTTTTAAATTTGGCCCTCAGATCTTGTTTGGTTTTCGTTTTGATCCCTAATTAACTATCCAATATTTATACTTTTATATCCCGAATTGTAATTTGTTTTTGGAAATATCCTAAATCTATTTAATTCATTTATTACCCTTTTTAATGTTTCATTTATATGTTATGTCAAACATTTTATATGTTGTTTATTTACATCTATTCTAACTTATTTTAATGTACTATTTATTCAAATTCTTATTATTTATTTTAACTAACTTTATGTATATATGTCACTTTAATCTATTTTATATGTATTATTTATTTCTTTATTCCTTACCTATTATATATGTATACATATAGTTTATTTCAAGCTTTTTTTTATATATTTATAATTCTTTAAAAATCGTTATATATTTATTTCAAATTATTTTATATTTTAAGTTATTGTATATTATGTATTTCGAATAACTCTCTTTATATTACCTTTGAACTATTAACATTATAAAATATATTTATATTGTCTATTTTTAATTCTTTTACGTATTATATATTTTAAACTTCTTATTTATTACTTTTAAATTAAATTGTATATTATTTATTTTAAAATTATTTTATATACCTTATTTTAGACCCATTCTACTTATTCTATATTTTACACTTTTATTTGTATATATATTATCTATTTTAAAATTATTCATATAAATTTTTTTATTTGCTTTGTATAATATAGATTTTAAAATTCTTCTACATTATTTATTGTAAACTCGCTTTATGTATTATTCATTTGAAATTGTTTATCTATTTACTTTAAAATTTATATATATATATTATCAAATTTTAAATTATTATATCCATTTTAAATTGTTTGTTTACTTGTTATTGTATATAATTGATTTTTTATATATTTACTTTTTGTTATTTTTGCTCGTATTATTTTTACTCGCATTATCGTAATTGTTATTTCGTCACATCAATTTTTACCCGAATTCGAAAAAAAGGGAAAATTTTGGAAATAAAAGCAATACTCGATACTTGGGATCTTCGAGAGAATTGGGCCCTAACGTGCTGGGTTCTAATTTTCTGTTGAATCTAAATGCTCGAGAATGCTCTTTAATAAAAAACATAAATAAAAACTCATTATCGGGATTTCAATATGTTGTGTCCTAACGCGTTGGATATGATACGTGGTTTTCTCGATATGAGGATTTTTCGAAAGTAAAGGCAATATTCCGTATTTAAAGAATTCGAGAAAATCGTGCCCTAACTTACTGAGCTTCGATTTTTCTCGTTGATTCTAAGTAATCGAGTATCCTTTTAAAATTAAAATAAATGAGGTTTAAATAAAGAAATGAAAGGCAAGCTTACTCTCAAAAATACGAGGTGTCGTGTCCTAACTTACTGGATGTAATATCTTGTTACTTCGAGATAAGGATGCATTTTCCATTTTGATTTATTCAAGTAATTTTAAAAAATAACACATATAAGGAGGGATCATATTTTTAAAATTCTTTTCGAGTTTTTAATTTTCGACACTAAGACACTGATTAATCAACTAGGTACCAATTTTGGGCGTATCGAGGGTGCTAATCCTTCCTCGTGCGTAACCGACTCCCGAACCCATTTTTCTGAATTTCGTAAAAAAAATCGTTGTTTTGATAAAATCTAAATCGTTTATTAAAAACAACCGTTTTACGAGGTGACCCGATCACACCTCATCAAAAAAGATTGGTGGCGACTCCCATTTTTCGTTTTATTTTCAAAATCCAAGTTGACCCCGTTTTCATCAAAAAAAATGGTGTCAACAGCTTGGCGACTCCACTGGGGATTATAAGAGAGTCAAGCCACGTGTTGATTATTTCTTGTCTTTTTGTTGAAAGTGGAAAATTCGATTTAAATTTACGATCCTCTCATTGCATCTCTTTTTGTTTTGAGTTATATTTTTTATCATGTTCTGTATTTTATTTTATACCTCTGCACATTGCATTGCATGACCGTTGGTCACACCTTTTAAGTGGGAGTGAGAAACTACGCCTTCGTGAGGTTTTCACCTCCGCATGGGATAGTGAATCGCTTCCGGGATACATCCGTACCTATGTCTTCGTGAGATTTTCATCTCCGCATGGCCATAGAGAAATGTATCCCCCTGAACCGAACTCGGTCCGCATGAGCCTACAATGGGTGAGGATCGAGGAATCTGCTGGTTCAGGTACCCTTACTTTAGAACCAAACCTCATGTAGTGAACCTTAGGAGCTCACCCTAGGTAGAACCACTTCGAACCCCTAGTATTCACCCAAATAGGTGTTCTATTTATTCTTGCTTACTTTTGCTTTGTACTAACATGTTTTCTTTTTGTTATGATTGCATTGCATTTTCATCATAAAAAGAGGTGTTGATTCACGTTCAATTGCTAAATAGAGAGCTTGTCATAAGAAAATGGGTTTCTTGATAAAGTGGATGACGATACGGTTGTCCTAATACGGTCCGAGAAGATATAACAAAAGAAGGATGATAGTTTAGTAGAGGACTATACGACTTTGCCTCGTTGCCTGAAGACTCAAGATGACAAAGATTATTCGAGAACCGCTAAACTTTTTAAAGAGAAGCCAACGAGCATCACAAGGATGAGTGAGTAACGAGTCGCGGCCTGGATCAAGCAAAAAAAAGAGATAGAAGAGATGTTCCTTTTAAAGAGTTCGTGAGATTTATCTTAACGCTCGAATGAAGAAGAGGATCCAATGTCTCCGCATATGAGGGCAAAGTCGTATATATATATCCGTTTTATGTAAAGAGATTTATTTTCTAGTAAAGTTGTTCTAATAGAATTGAACCAAGAATCAACATCTTTTTTTTGCATTCATGCATCAACATTACATTTCATCGCATGCAATAAATTTCCTAAAATCCAAAAATACGCATTCATGCATCAACACTACGTTTCATTGCATACAGTAAATTTCCTAAAATCCAAAAGTACGTCGAGCAGAACTAGATGGATGATAAAGAATTGGAATTATTTGAATATATCGATGGTTCGAAAGGTGAAGATGTTTGTGCCTTTGAAGAAGAACTAAAAAAATGAAAAAGCCTATCATGAATTTGTTTCTGCATCCCTAGAGGCGTTTTAAACAACTGGACCGTGGAGGAGATTCTTGTAATTTTTAGGACCATTTCAGAGTAATATTTGGAACGCTCTTATTGTTCTAAGCCTGGGAGCAATAGAAAATCCTTTTGTGAAAAGGCAC
The DNA here is from genome assembly GCF_007990345.1 of Gossypium hirsutum. Lineage (NCBI taxonomy): Eukaryota > Viridiplantae > Streptophyta > Magnoliopsida > Malvales > Malvaceae > Gossypium > Gossypium hirsutum. Next base: position 57,971,004 of record NC_053440.1, read on the forward strand.
ATGTCCACTATTCTTTATTTCAACGAAATGCATCTTTGTGTCTTGTTTTGGCAAATATTCTTTTGTTCCTTCCAATTCATTCATACTCATACCACCAGGTAATTACCCTTTGATTCGTTAGCTCTTTGAGACTTCCTTCGTCCCTAGAATAGGTCCCCAGATATCAATGATATGAGCGACACTGCTATTGACTCAGAACTTTCTTTCAAGCAAGATATGTGTCTAGAGGATCCTCAAGACTTCAAAGATGATCAAGACTGTAGTTTATCTCCTGATTTGTTAAGGATGGTAAGGCAAGTCAAAAAATAGATCCAACCTTACAAAAAAAATTCAGTGGGGAATTGTGAGCTTAGGAGAAGAGAAAAAGGTGAAGATTAGAGCCTGTATCACTGCAGAGACAAAGCGAGACGTCATTGAGTTACTCTAAGAATTCAAAGATGTTTTTAGACAAGTGGATGCTCTTGAGGTTAAGAAGATCTTGGACGAGGAACACGTGCTAATGGTTTTGCAATGGCCAAGCAAATCATGAGATTTGGGTACTGCTGGCCCACCATGGAAGGGGATTGCACCAGTTATACCAAGAAACGCCACAAGTGCCAAATTTACGGAGACAAGATTTATGTGTTTCCTTTATCTCTTCATGTTATGAATTTTCCATGGACTTTCTCTATGAGGGGCATGGAGGTCATTGGGCTAATCTCGCCAAAAGCTTCTAGCGGTCTTCGAGTCATCTTTGTAGTCATCGATTACTTCATTAGGTGGGTGGAAGCTGCTTCATATGCCAATATCACAAAGCTGACAATCAACAAATTTCTTGAAGAATCATATGTCAATATGAAACGCCAAAAAGGATCATATTAGACAATGCATTGAATTTGAACAACCGCACGACATCAGAAGTTTGCAGTCTATTCAAGATTAACACCATGCCGCCCAAAATGAACAGTTCAGTGGAGGCAAAAAAAAAAGGACAAAAAAAAGACAAAAAAAAGGTAAAAAACGAGAAAAAAAAACAAATAAAAGAAAAACCTCTACTGGAGCAACTCAGTTCTCACTAGTATATGGAATAGAGGTAGTTTTACCCATCAAAGTTGATATTTCTACCCTTCAAGTCTTGGCAGAGCTGAATCTGGATGAAGCAAATCCAAACCCGATATGATCAGTTAAATTTGATTGAAGAGGAAAGATTCAATGTTATCCGTCTTGGTCAAAAGTACCAAAAATAAAATACGCTAGCTCACCAAAAAGTTCGCCCCAGAGACATGATATCGAAGAATATTCTTGCCATACAAAAGGACTTCAGAAGAAAATGGATGCCGAACTGGAAAGGACCTTATGTGGAAGGCCTTATCTGAAAAAGCGTTGATATTGACAGGATGGATGGCAAGAACCTGCCTAATCTCGAGAATTCTGATTCAAGAAATAAATACTTCACTTGAAAAAAAAACGAAAAGAAAAATGAAAAAATGAAAAAAGAAAAGAAGAAAGAAAAAGAAAAAGGAGAGGCCAAGGTGAAAACCCGCAAAGGGCGCCTTGAGACCAAAGGGTTTTGAATTGAAAACCCATGAATGGGCAGTTCAAATTTTGTTCAAAGGTGGGGCATGCGGTAGTCTTACCCTTTCTGAATTAATAAGAAGGAGAGATGCTACATCTTGGGGCATCAACAAAGCCTTCTAGGACTTCTAAACACATATCAAGTTCAAAAGGGTCCTTAAGAAGTTTGGGGCAGAGAAGCTCATGCTACGATATCTGGGGCACCTATTCCCATTTTATTCATTTTTTGTATTTTTGACAAAATACATCATCTTGATTAATTTATTCTCATTTTGTATTCTAGCAAAATTTGCTATCCTGATTAATGTGTTCATTTAGAGTTTTGCTCTCAACAAATTTTCATCTTATCCATTGTGATAATATTTTCCATCTTATTCATCTTGTATCTCAGCAAAATTTGCTATCTTGATTGATTTGTTTGTTTAGAGCTTTGCTCTCAACAAAATTTCATTTTGTCCATTTTGATAATCTTTTTCAAGCATTTTTCATTGAAATAACGATTAATGGACTGACAATACATACGCAGAAGGAGTTCTGCATATTACTCTGAAAGTTTCTAAATAATACGAGGACCTGAAACAGGACTATTGTTTAGAACTAACCAAACCTAAGGGTTGGAAACATTTGAGAAATGATAGTCTAAATAGCGTCTATTTCTTTGGGTTTTCTGTCAAACTGGCTGAACAAGAAGGCATCAGTGATAGAACCTTGATGAACAATGAGGAATGATAACCTAAGCATTAAGGAATCATTTTCATGACATTCTGCATTCATTCAAATACCATTCACACCTGTCTAGTTAGGAGCATTTGATTTATTTTGATCATACCATCCTAATCATTAGGCATAATTAGGTTCATTATACAGGTCATGTTCCCTAGAGAACAGATCAGTAAAAATTGAAGATAAACCTTGCCTCTCTCGTTTGTAGTAGAGCTGGTTGAAGATAGCAGATCTTGCCTTCCTGCATTGACAGCGAAGCAGATCGAAGACAAACCTTGCCACTCTTGTTTGTAGTAGAGCTGGTTGAAGATAGCAGATCTTGCCTTCCTGCACTGACAGCGAAGCAGATCGAAGACAAACCTTGCCTCTCTCGTTTGTAGCAGAGCTGGTTGAAGATATCAGATCTTACTTTTCTGTATTTGGCAGCGAAGCTGATCGAAGATGGCAGATTTTACCTCCCTGACAACAGTGGAGTACATTGAAGCCGATAACTCTATCTCCCTATATTGGGCAGTGGAATAGATTGAAGATCAAGGATGGCAGATTTTACCTCCATGTGACTACAGTGGAGTACATTGAAGCCGATAATTCTATCTCCCTGTATTTGGCAGTGGAATAGATTGAAGATTGCAGATCTTGCCTTCCTGTATTTGGCAGCGAAGCAGATCAAAGATGGCAGATTTTACCTCCCTGACCACAGTGGAGTACATTGAAGCCAATAATTCTATCTCCCTGTATTTGGCAGTGGAATAGATTAAAGATTGCAGATCTTGCCTTCCTGTATTTGGCAGCGAAGCCGATCAAAGATGGCAGATTTTACCTCCCTGACTACAGTGGAGTACATTAAAGCCGATAACTCTATCTCTCTGCATTTGGCAGTGGAATAGATTGAAGATCAAAGATGGCAGATTTTACTTCCCTGACTACATGGGAGTACATTGAAGCCGATAACTCTATCTCCCTGTATCTGGCAGTGGAATAGATTGAAGATTGTAGATCTTACCTTCCTGTATTTGGCAGCGAAGCAGATCAAAAGATGGCAGATTTTACCTCCCTGACCACAGTGGAGTACACTGAAGCCGATAATTCTATCTCCCTGCATCTGGCAGTAGATTGAAGATCAAATATGGCAGATTTTACCTCCCTGACTACAGTGGAGTACATTGAAGCCGATAACTCTATCTCTCTGCATTTGGCAGTGGAATAGATTGAAGATCAAAGATGGCAGATTTTACTTCCCTGACTACATGGGAGTACATTGAAGCCGATAACTCTATCTCCCTGTATTTGGCAGTGGAATAGATTGAAGATTGTAGATCTTGCCTTCCTGTATTTGGCAGCAAAGCAGATCAAAGATGGCAGATTTTACCTCCCTGATTACAGTGGAGTACATTGAAGCTGATAGTTCTATCTCCCGGGGCAAGAAGTAGATCGAAGATAGCTGATCCTATCTTCCTATATTGGTAGGAAGTGGATCGACGACGCAGATCTTGTCTTCCCATATTGGTGGCGAAGCAGATCGCAGAAAGCAGATCTTGTCTTCATGTATTGGCGTGAAGTAGATCGAAGATAGCAGGTCCTATCTTCCTATATTGATAGGAAGTGGATCCAAGATACAGATCTTGTCTTCCCATATTGGTGGCGAAGCAGATCGCAGAAAGCAGATCTTGTCTTCATGTATTGGCGTGAAGTAGATCGAAGATAGCAGGTCCTATCTTCCTATATTGATAGGAAGTGGATCCAAGATACAGATCTTGTCTTCCCATATTGGTGGCGAAGTAGATCGAAGAAAGTAGATCTTGTCTCATGTATTGGCATGAAGTAGATTGAAGATTACAGATCTTATCTCCCTAAGCAGTAGTGGAGCAGATCACATTCAGTCTTATCTCCCTAAGCAGTAGTGGAGCAGACGAAGAAAACAACAAATCTCATCCCCATGGAGTTGCAGCAAAATAGATTTAAGTCATGTTTCTCTGGAGCGCAGTGAAGTGGATTGAAGCAACGAGACACAGCAGAACAGAACGAGGCTACTTGAAGAAGAAAAGCACCAAAAGAAGCCAAGGCTCGGCAAGCCCGGGCAAAATTGGCCCTTTTGATGTCTTTGCTCTATTCTCGTTACACGAAAATGAGCAAAGAGGGGCAGCTGTAAGACCCAAATTTTGCCCGGGCCCAGACCATAAAACCCAAATAGACCAAGACCAATAAAGAATTAACAGACCATTACAACAAAATTAACCCAAAAACAGACCCAATCCAAATGCCCAATAATGATAAAAACCTTAGAGGCCCGAATGGCCCAAAACTATACTAGTTTTCAGCCAAACAAAAAAACCCTAGCCTCATGCTTTGTAGCTGCCGCCGCTTCACCTCCCCTCACGCATGCACGCCTCTGACCGGTCGCCACTCGCACGCCTCAGCCTTGGCCACCACGCCCCACGCATCTGACACTCCCACCTACTCCACTGTGCCCATCACCTGCAACAAGTAGACGCAACAACAAAGAAAAAATAATGTAAAAAACAAAATAGAGATAAAAGCATTGGTAATCGGGTTATAAAAACCCCAAGCACTACTCATGTATGGGGGGGAAGAATCGAATGTAATGGGGGACTTTTGAAAGAGAAAAATAAAAAAAAGAAAGGGTTATGAACACAGAGATTAATCAAAGAAACGTTTTCAAAAGGTTTCATTTTTTCATTTCCTATATTTATCATTTATTTTATGTATTTATTTCGAATCTATATACAAATATATAAAAAGGAAAGATTTTTACCCGTATTTGGCGTTGGTACCCTGGGCATACGCTTCTCTAGTCCGAAAGCCGGCGGATCTCTAGAGATTCGGTTAAAACTTCGACGGAGGAAGCCAAAGGTTGAAGAATCTTTGTGGTTTTAAGAAGTTTGGGGTTTAGTTTTTGGTTTTTCAAGTCCTAAATCTTGTCTACGTGAAAAGGGGGTTCAACGGGGGAAGTTTTGAACTCTCCGACCACCGCGTACGGTGGCGCCGTCGCCGGTGGTCGGCGGTCAGCATGACGGCCGGTAACCGGAGCCCATGGCCGGACATGGGCTGAAAGAGAAGGGAAGGGTGATTTTTGTTTTTTTTGGAATGAGGAGTTTTGTAAACTAAGTGATGAACCTACAGATTGAAAAGGAAGGAAATTTTTTTTTGTTTTAAATCATTCCAAATGACGTCGTTTGGGAGGGTGGGGTCTGTGCACTTTCCCTAAAAGGGAAATTTATGCGTTTAGTCCTCCTCTTTCGCAACCTCGTTCAATTAACCCCCATTTTCTATCTTCTTTTGTTTTTTTTTAAATTTGGCCCTCAGATCTTGTTTGGTTTTCGTTTTGATCCCTAATTAACTATCCAATATTTATACTTTTATATCCCGAATTGTAATTTGTTTTTGGAAATATCCTAAATCTATTTAATTCATTTATTACCCTTTTTAATGTTTCATTTATATGTTATGTCAAACATTTTATATGTTGTTTATTTACATCTATTCTAACTTATTTTAATGTACTATTTATTCAAATTCTTATTATTTATTTTAACTAACTTTATGTATATATGTCACTTTAATCTATTTTATATGTATTATTTATTTCTTTATTCCTTACCTATTATATATGTATACATATAGTTTATTTCAAGCTTTTTTTTATATATTTATAATTCTTTAAAAATCGTTATATATTTATTTCAAATTATTTTATATTTTAAGTTATTGTATATTATGTATTTCGAATAACTCTCTTTATATTACCTTTGAACTATTAACATTATAAAATATATTTATATTGTCTATTTTTAATTCTTTTACGTATTATATATTTTAAACTTCTTATTTATTACTTTTAAATTAAATTGTATATTATTTATTTTAAAATTATTTTATATACCTTATTTTAGACCCATTCTACTTATTCTATATTTTACACTTTTATTTGTATATATATTATCTATTTTAAAATTATTCATATAAATTTTTTTATTTGCTTTGTATAATATAGATTTTAAAATTCTTCTACATTATTTATTGTAAACTCGCTTTATGTATTATTCATTTGAAATTGTTTATCTATTTACTTTAAAATTTATATATATATATTATCAAATTTTAAATTATTATATCCATTTTAAATTGTTTGTTTACTTGTTATTGTATATAATTGATTTTTTATATATTTACTTTTTGTTATTTTTGCTCGTATTATTTTTACTCGCATTATCGTAATTGTTATTTCGTCACATCAATTTTTACCCGAATTCGAAAAAAAGGGAAAATTTTGGAAATAAAAGCAATACTCGATACTTGGGATCTTCGAGAGAATTGGGCCCTAACGTGCTGGGTTCTAATTTTCTGTTGAATCTAAATGCTCGAGAATGCTCTTTAATAAAAAAACATAAATAAAAACTCATTATCGGGATTTCAATATGTTGTGTCCTAACGCGTTGGATATGATACGTGGTTTTCTCGATATGAGGATTTTTCGAAAGTAAAGGCAATATTCCGTATTTAAAGAATTCGAGAAAATCGTGCCCTAACTTACTGAGCTTCGATTTTTCTCGTTGATTCTAAGTAATCGAGTATCCTTTTAAAATTAAAATAAATGAGGTTTAAATAAAGAAATGAAAGGCAAGCTTACTCTCAAAAATACGAGGTGTCGTGTCCTAACTTACTGGATGTAATATCTTGTTACTTCGAGATAAGGATGCATTTTCCATTTTGATTTATTCAAGTAATTTTAAAAAATAACACATATAAGGAGGGATCATATTTTTAAAATTCTTTTCGAGTTTTTAATTTTCGACACTAAGACACTGATTAATCAACTAGGTACCAATTTTGGGCGTATCGAGGGTGCTAATCCTTCCTCGTGCGTAACCGACTCCCGAACCCATTTTTCTGAATTTCGTAAAAAAAATCGTTGTTTTGATAAAATCTAAATCGTTTATTAAAAACAACCGTTTTACGAGGTGACCCGATCACACCTCATCAAAAAAGATTGGTGGCGACTCCCATTTTTCGTTTTATTTTCAAAATCCAAGTTGACCCCGTTTTCATCAAAAAAAATGGTGTCAACAGCTTGGCGACTCCACTGGGGATTATAAGAGAGTCAAGCCACGTGTTGATTATTTCTTGTCTTTTTGTTGAAAGTGGAAAATTCGATTTAAATTTACGATCCTCTCATTGCATCTCTTTTTGTTTTGAGTTATATTTTTTTATCATGTTCTGTATTTTATTTTATACCTCTGCACATTGCATTGCATGACCGTTGGTCACACCTTTTAAGTGGGAGTGAGAAACTACGCCTTCGTGAGGTTTTCACCTCCGCATGGGATAGTGAATCGCTTCCGGGATACATCCGTACCTATGTCTTCGTGAGATTTTCATCTCCGCATGGCCATAGAGAAATGTATCCCCCTGAACCGAACTCGGTCCGCATGAGCCTACAATGGGTGAGGATCGAGGAATCTGCTGGTTCAGGTACCCTTACTTTAGAACCAAACCTCATGTAGTGAACCTTAGGAGCTCACCCTAGGTAGAACCACTTCGAACCCCTAGTATTCACCCAAATAGGTGTTCTATTTATTCTTGCTTACTTTTGCTTTGTACTAACATGTTTTCTTTTTGTTATGATTGCATTGCATTTTCATCATAAAAAGAGGTGTTGATTCACGTTCAATTGCTAAATAGAGAGCTTGTCATAAGAAAATGGGTTTCTTGATAAAGTGGATGACGATACGGTTGTCCTAATACGGTCCGAGAAGATATAACAAAAGAAGGATGATAGTTTAGTAGAGGACTATACGACTTTGCCTCGTTGCCTGAAGACTCAAGATGACAAAGATTATTCGAGAACCGCTAAACTTTTTAAAGAGAAGCCAACGAGCATCACAAGGATGAGTGAGTAACGAGTCGCGGCCTGGATCAAGCAAAAAAAAAGAGATAGAAGAGATGTTCCTTTTAAAGAGTTCGTGAGATTTATCTTAACGCTCGAATGAAGAAGAGGATCCAATGTCTCCGCATATGAGGGCAAAGTCGTATATATATATCCGTTTTATGTAAAGAGATTTATTTTCTAGTAAAGTTGTTCTAATAGAATTGAACCAAGAATCAACATCTTTTTTTTGCATTCATGCATCAACATTACATTTCATCGCATGCAATAAATTTCCTAAAATCCAAAAATACGCATTCATGCATCAACACTACGTTTCATTGCATACAGTAAATTTCCTAAAATCCAAAAGTACGTCGAGCAGAACTAGATGGATGATAAAGAATTGGAATTATTTGAATATATCGATGGTTCGAAAGGTGAAGATGTTTGTGCCTTTGAAGAAGAACTAAAAAAATGAAAAAGCCTATCATGAATTTGTTTCTGCATCCCTAGAGGCGTTTTAAACAACTGGACCGTGGAGGAGATTCTTGTAATTTTTAGGACCATTTCAGAGTAATATTTGGAACGCTCTTATTGTTCTAAGCCTGGGAGCAATAGAAAATCCTTTTGTGAAAAGGCACATGTCCACTATTCTTTATTTCAACGAAATGCATCTTTGTGTCTTGTTTTGGCAAATATTCTTTTGTTCCTTCCAATTCATTCATACTCATACCACCAGGTAATTACCCTTTGATTCGTTAGCTCTTTGAGACTTCCTTCGTCCCTAGAATAGGTCCCCAGATATCAATGATATGAGCGACACTGCTATTGACTCAGAACTTTCTTTCAAGCAAGATATGTGTCTAGAGGATCCTCAAGACTTCAAAGATGATCAAGACTGTAGTTTATCTCCTGATTTGTTAAGGATGGTAAGGCAAGTCAAAAAATAGATCCAACCTTACAAAAAAAATTCAGTGGGGAATTGTGAGCTTAGGAGAAGAGAAAAAGGTGAAGATTAGAGCCTGTATCACTGCAGAGACAAAGCGAGACGTCATTGAGTTACTCTAAGAATTCAAAGATGTTTTTAGACAAGTGGATGCTCTTGAGGTTAAGAAGATCTTGGACGAGGAACACGTGCTAATGGTTTTGCAATGGCCAAGCAAATCATGAGATTTGGGTACTGCTGGCCCACCATGGAAGGGGATTGCACCAGTTATACCAAGAAACGCCACAAGTGCCAAATTTACGGAGACAAGATTTATGTGTTTCCTTTATCTCTTCATGTTATGAATTTTCCATGGACTTTCTCTATGAGGGGCATGGAGGTCATTGGGCTAATCTCGCCAAAAGCTTCTAGCGGTCTTCGAGTCATCTTTGTAGTCATCGATTACTTCATTAGGTGGGTGGAAGCTGCTTCATATGCCAATATCACAAAGCTGACAATCAACAAATTTCTTGAAGAATCATATGTCAATATGAAACGCCAAAAAGGATCATATTAGACAATGCATTGAATTTGAACAACCGCACGACATCAGAAGTTTGCAGTCTATTCAAGATTAACACCATGCCGCCCAAAATGAACAGTTCAGTGGAGGCAAAAAAAAAAGGACAAAAAAAAAAGACAAAAAAAAGGTAAAAAACGAGAAAAAAAAACAAATAAAAGAAAAACCTCTACTGGAGCAACTCAGTTCTCACTAGTATATGGAATAGAGGTAGTTTTACCCATCAAAGTTGATATTTCTACCCTTCAAGTCTTGGCAGAGCTGAATCTGGATGAAGCAAATCCAAACCCGATATGATCAGTTAAATTTGATTGAAGAGGAAAGATTCAATGTTATCCGTCTTGGTCAAAAGTACCAAAAATAAAATACGCTAGCTCACCAAAAAGTTCGCCCCAGAGACATGATATCGAAGAATATTCTTGCCATACAAAAGGACTTCAGAAGAAAATGGATGCCGAACTGGAAAGGACCTTATGTGGAAGGCCTTATCTGAAAAAGCGTTGATATTGACAGGATGGATGGCAAGAACCTGCCTAATCTCGAGAATTCTGATTCAAGAAATAAATACTTCACTTGAAAAAAAAACGAAAAGAAAAATGAAAAAATGAAAAAAGAAAAGAAGAAAGAAAAAGAAAAAGGAGAGGCCAAGGTGAAAACCCGCAAAGGGCGCCTTGAGACCAAAGGGTTTTGAATTGAAAACCCATGAATGGGCAGTTCAAATTTTGTTCAAAGGTGGGGCATGCGGTAGTCTTACCCTTTCTGAATTAATAAGAAGGAGAGATGCTACATCTTGGGGCATCAACAAAGCCTTCTAGGACTTCTAAACACATATCAAGTTCAAAAGGGTCCTTAAGAAGTTTGGGGCAGAGAAGCTCATGCTACGATATCTGGGGCACCTATTCCCATTTTATTCATTTTTTGTATTTTTGACAAAATACATCATCTTGATTAATTTATTCTCATTTTGTATTCTAGCAAAATTTGCTATCCTGATTAATGTGTTCATTTAGAGTTTTGCTCTCAACAAATTTTCATCTTATCCATTGTGATAATATTTTCCATCTTATTCATCTTGTATCTCAGCAAAATTTGCTATCTTGATTGATTTGTTTGTTTAGAGCTTTGCTCTCAACAAAATTTCATTTTGTCCATTTTGATAATCTTTTTCAAGCATTTTTCATTGAAATAACGATTAATGGACTGACAATACATACGCAGAAGGAGTTCTGCATATTACTCTGAAAGTTTCTAAATAATACGAGGACCTGAAACAGGACTATTGTTTAGAACTAACCAAACCTAAGGGTTGGAAACATTTGAGAAATGATAGTCTAAATAGCGTCTATTTCTTTGGGTTTTCTGTCAAACTGGCTGAACAAGAAGGCATCAGTGATAGAACCTTGATGAACAATGAGGAATGATAACCTAAGCATTAAGGAATCATTTTCATGACATTCTGCATTCATTCAAATACCATTCACACCTGTCTAGTTAGGAGCATTTGATTTATTTTGATCATACCATCCTAATCATTAGGCATAATTAGGTTCATTATACAGGTCATGTTCCCTAGAGAACAGATCAGTAAAAATTGAAGATAAACCTTGCCTCTCTCGTTTGTAGTAGAGCTGGTTGAAGATAGCAGATCTTGCCTTCCTGCATTGACAGCGAAGCAGATCGAAGACAAACCTTGCCACTCTTGTTTGTAGTAGAGCTGGTTGAAGATAGCAGATCTTGCCTTCCTGCACTGACAGCGAAGCAGATCGAAGACAAACCTTGCCTCTCTCGTTTGTAGCAGAGCTGGTTGAAGATATCAGATCTTACTTTTCTGTATTTGGCAGCGAAGCTGATCGAAGATGGCAGATTTTACCTCCCTGACAACAGTGGAGTACATTGAAGCCGATAACTCTATCTCCCTATATTGGGCAGTGGAATAGATTGAAGATCAAGGATGGCAGATTTTACCTCCATGTGACTACAGTGGAGTACATTGAAGCCGATAATTCTATCTCCCTGTATTTGGCAGTGGAATAGATTGAAGATTGCAGATCTTGCCTTCCTGTATTTGGCAGCGAAGCAGATCAAAGATGGCAGATTTTACCTCCCTGACCACAGTGGAGTACATTGAAGCCAATAATTCTATCTCCCTGTATTTGGCAGTGGAATAGATTAAAGATTGCAGATCTTGCCTTCCTGTATTTGGCAGCGAAGCCGATCAAAGATGGCAGATTTTACCTCCCTGACTACAGTGGAGTACATTAAAGCCGATAACTCTATCTCTCTGCATTTGGCAGTGGAATAGATTGAAGATCAAAGATGGCAGATTTTACTTCCCTGACTACATGGGAGTACATTGAAGCCGATAACTCTATCTCCCTGTATCTGGCAGTGGAATAGATTGAAGATTGTAGATCTTACCTTCCTGTATTTGGCAGCGAAGCAGATCAAAAGATGGCAGATTTTACCTCCCTGACCACAGTGGAGTACACTGAAGCCGATAATTCTATCTCCCTGCATCTGGCAGTGGAATAGATTGAAGATCAAATATGGCAGATTTTACCTCCCTGACTACAGTGGAGTACATTGAAGCCGATAACTCTATCTCTCTGCATTTGGCAGTGGAATAGATTGAAGATCAAAGATGGCAGATTTTACTTCCCTGACTACATGGGAGTACATTGAAGCCGATAACTCTATCTCCCTGTATTTGGCAGTGGAATAGATTGAAGATTGTAGATCTTGCCTTCCTGTATTTGGCAGCAAAGCAGATCAAAGATGGCAGATTTTACCTCCCTGATTACAGTGGAGTACATTGAAGCTGATAGTTCTATCTCCCGGGGCAAGAAGTAGATCGAAGATAGCTGATCCTATCTTCCTATATTGGTAGGAAGTGGATCGACGACGCAGATCTTGTCTTCCCATATTGGTGGCGAAGCAGATCGCAGAAAGCAGATCTTGTCTTCATGTATTGGCGTGAAGTAGATCGAAGATAGCAGGTCCTATCTTCCTATATTGATAGGAAGTGGATCCAAGATACAGATCTTGTCTTCCCATATTGGTGGCGAAGCAGATCGCAGAAAGCAGATCTTGTCTTCATGTATTGGCGTGAAGTAGATCGAAGATAGCAGGTCCTATCTTCCTATATTGATAGGAAGTGGATCCAAGATACAGATCTTGTCTTCCCATATTGGTGGCGAAGTAGATCGAAGAAAGTAGATCTTGTCTCATGTATTGGCCCTCAGATCTTGTTTGGTTTTCGTTTTGATCCCTAATTAACTATCCAATATTTATACTTTTATATCCCGAATTGTAATTTGTTTTTGGAAATATCCTAAATCTATTTAATTCATTTATTACCCTTTTTAATGTTTCATTTATATGTTATGTCAAACATTTTATATGTTGTTTATTTACATCTATTCTAACTTATTTTAATGTACTATTTATTCAAATTCTTATTATTTATTTTAACTAACTTTATGTATATATGTCACTTTAATCTATTTTATATGTATTATTTATTTCTTTATTCCTTACCTATTATATATGTATACATATAGTTTATTTCAAGCTTTTTTTATATATTTATAATTCTTTAAAAATCGTTATATATTTATTTCAAATTATTTTATATTTTAAGTTATTGTATATTATGTATTTCGAATAACTCTCTTTATATTACCTTTGAACTATTAACATTATAAAATATATTTATATTGTCTATTTTTAATTCTTTTACGTATTATATATTTTAAACTTCTTATTTATTACTTTTAAATTAAATTGTATATTATTTATTTTAAAATTATTTTATATACCTTATTTTAGACCCATTCTACTTATTCTATATTTTACACTTTTATTTGTATATATATTATCTATTTTAAAATTATTCATATAAATTTTTTATTTGCTTTGTATAATATAGATTTTAAAATTCTTCTACATTATTTATTGTAAACTCGCTTTATGTATTATTCATTTGAAATTGTTTATCTATTTACTTTAAAATTTATATATATATATTATCAAATTTTAAATTATTATATCCATTTTAAATTGTTTGTTTACTTGTTATTGTATATAATTGATTTTTTATATATTTACTTTTTGTTATTTTTGCTCGTATTATTTTTACTCGCATTATCGTAATTGTTATTTCGTCACATCAATTTTTACCCGAATTCGAAAAAAAGGGAAAATTTTGGAAATAAAAGCAATACTCGATACTTGGGATCTTCGAGAGAATTGGGCCCTAACGTGCTGGGTTCTAATTTTCTGTTGAATCTAAATGCTCGAGAATGCTCTTTAATAAAAAAACATAAATAAAAACTCATTATCGGGATTTCAATATGTTGTGTCCTAACGCGTTGGATATGATACGTGGTTTTCTCGATATGAGGATTTTTCGAAAGTAAAGGCAATATTCCGTATTTAAAGAATTCGAGAAAATCGTGCCCTAACTTACTGAGCTTCGATTTTTCTCGTTGATTCTAAGTAATCGAGTATCCTTTTAAAATTAAAATAAATGAGGTTTAAATAAAGAAATGAAAGGCAAGCTTACTCTCAAAAATACGAGGTGTCGTGTCCTAACTTACTGGATGTAATATCTTGTTACTTCGAGATAAGGATGCATTTTCCATTTTGATTTATTCAAGTAATTTTAAAAAATAACACATATAAGGAGGGATCATATTTTTAAAATTCTTTTCGAGTTTTTAATTTTCGACACTAAGACACTGATTAATCAACTAGGTACCAATTTTGGGCGTATCGAGGGTGCTAATCCTTCCTCGTGCGTAACCGACTCCCGAACCCATTTTTCTGAATTTTGTAAAAAAAATCGTTGTTTTGATAAAATCTAAATCGTTTATTAAAAACAACCGTTTTACGAGGTGACCCGATCACACCTCATCAAAAAAGATTGGTGGCGACTCCCATTTTTCGTTTTATTTTCAAAATCCAAGTTGACCCCGTTTTCATCAAAAAAAATGGTGTCAACATTTTCAATGTTCGGGTGTTTCATGTTGACGGTGCTTTAGTTGTTCTTTGCATGTACTAGTTTGTTCTTATGGAGGTTTCGCTCTTGTAATAAAACTTATCTTATAGCTGAGAAAAAAAAAACCTCTCACATTAGGGTTTGAATTTTTTTATCCAAAGTAGTCTCTGAAAATGGTATTGTTCCCACATCGGGGCTTAAATTTTTTTTGTCCAAATTAGCCCTTCAACTTGACAATTGTTCTCATATCGGGGTTTGAACTTGACAATTATTCTCACATTGGGGTTTAAATTTTAAGGTTTTCAAGAAAATATCAAGGGCAAACTTGGACAAAAAAAAGTTCAAGCCTCAATGTAGGAACGATTCCCTAAACTTGGATAAAACAAATTTAGGCCTTAATGTGGGAACAATTGTCAAATTTAGGGACTAATTTGGATAATAAAAAAAATTCATGCACTAACGTGGAAGTAATTGCTAAATCCAAGCCCCAAAAAGTAATTTAACCTTTTAAAAAAATAGTATATTTATAAATATATATGATTAAGTTTTTGTTTGGCCTCTCAAAAATTTATAATTCAATTATGTTGTCTAAAAAAATTGATAGACTAGCCCTTGCTTGTACCTTTATTAACATTTGAGTATATTTAGGATAATGATGATTATGGGATTTGATACATTAAGTAATAGAATAATCGCAAAGGTATTACATTGTTAATCTCCTTTTTGTCCAAATGAAGACAAGCTATCAAAGGTTGTTCACAAATTTCATGCCGGTAGTTACAAAGATTAGGTATAGAAAAAAATTGTTCATAACGGAACCGATTATTAAATATTAAAAACATTAAAAATTTACTTATTTAATTACTAATTAATTAAAGGTTAAAATATGAATTAAGTCCCTGTATTCTTCATAAATTTGAAATTTAGTTCCTGTACTTTATATATTTTAAAATCTAGGTCCAACTGCTAATATTGTTAAAATTGTTTTGTTAGATTTAGGTTCATTACTACGCTATTTTTTTAGTTACATGGCTACAAAGTGAGTATTTTTTTATTTCAAAATATCGTACCAACAAATTTAACAAAAAAATTTAACAGTGTTAATAGTTTAACTTGATTTTTGAAATCCAAAAAGTAGAGAGACTACATAATTGAAAATAAAAGTATAAGAACAAAAAGTCCAAATTTGTGAAAAGTATAGGGACTTATGACATATTTCAATCTTAATTAAATTCTGTCACTAGGTGTGTCCTTTTTGGTCTAGTGTGAAGAATGCAAGAGACGATCGCCCAACATTTTTAGCGATAATAATGGAGAAATGATGGAGAGAACAATGATTTATGTGATTTGATCTGTCGGTTGTGTTTACGTTTACAAAATCGTAAATACTTTTATGGCAATTATTACCTTGTTTTTATAAGTAATAATATCTGACACCATAATTAAGTCCAGGTAACATAGCTTGAGTTTGAACTTTAAAGACATTCAACTCGATTTATAAATGTAGATAAACTTGAATGGCAAACTTTAAAGAAAAAGTCACGATGTAGTCGTTATTTTATTTTATCTAATTATTTTCATTATTAATATTTTGTGCAATTGTTCGCAATAACAATTATTACATCTGTAATCCTTGTGCCTAAGTATGCGTAGATATTGATACAGAAGCGGCTATTGCGGTAAGAACTTTAGGCATCACTCTATAAAGGGTGAAGCATTACTTGAATACCGTGTTGTGGTTGAAGCGTGATTATAGGAAACGGTGCATGAACGTAGGCCGGGGAGAGAGTAAAGGCGTAGCGTTGGAGAATCATTGAGAGAGCGATCTTTGTTTCAGTGGTTGCAAAGCTCATACCGACGCAAGATCGAGGTCCCATAGAAAAGGGAATGAATGCTGCTGAGTTGTATTTGGTAGCACTGGCGATGCCTTGGGCGAATCTCTCTGGTTTGAAAAGATGTACATCGTCTCCCCATGATTGAGGGTCGTGGTGAAGAGCCATGATTGGGATCATTACCTCCATATTTGCGGGCAAAACGAGCCTTCCCAATTGAGCTTCTTTTCCGACCTTTC
This sequence comes from Gossypium hirsutum, assembly GCF_007990345.1. Lineage (NCBI taxonomy): Eukaryota > Viridiplantae > Streptophyta > Magnoliopsida > Malvales > Malvaceae > Gossypium > Gossypium hirsutum. The sequence goes on from NC_053440.1 coordinate 57,987,743, forward strand.
GGATCACGGCAGATACAGGAGAATACAATCTCAGGGTTTCGTTGATGACCATGTTCATCTGCCACCAAAACCAATTTCATTTATTAAATACAATGTCAATTTTGAGTTTAAATCAATTCGAGTTCAAGTTTTTGTCAATCGAGCAGGGATGGATTTTAGTTTGGATTAATAGTCGAATTTTCGGGTTTGGGTCAAATTTGAAATCTCTACTCTACCCTGATTCTTAATTGGAAGTACAATATGCTAGTAAAACTCTTAGAGATTGCAGATTTCCTTACAACTTTTAGTTTGGAAATGCCTTCGGAATTAGGATTTCGGTCACCGAATGCCTCGAAAACCTCTCGTCTTGTTTTTTCTTGCCATTCAGTATGAATTGCTAAAACTAAGACCGTCCATGCCAACAAGGAATTAGTTGTTTCTTGACCGGCAAAATAGAATGTTTTGCACTCATCCACTAGATCCTCGACGGAAAATCGAATTTTCTCGTCAGAATCACGATAAGCATTTATAAGCAATCCCAGAAAATCATTGCCGAAATTGTCGGATTCTCCAACCGATACATTCTTTTCCCTTCTCTTAACCATTTCCATCACACGGTCATGTATTCCTTTAGCAAGTTTCTCCGATTCTATTTCATCCGCAGTTTTCCATATCATGCTGTAAAAGAAGACAAAGATATAAGCTTAGATATGTTAATTGGATGACTCGAGCTAGTTTTTGTTCAGGACAATTTCAATCTTGTCAATTTGAGTGAGAATTGAGAAGCCATAAACATGGAGGAGCATACCTGATGCCAGGAATCTTAGTTTTGTAGTAATTGTTGATGACTAGTATCGATAATCTCGTCAACATCTCGAAAATCTTCTTCCCTTCCAAGTAATTGCTACCGAAAGCCGTTCTCGATATCACTTCCGCAGTCAACAACCTAAACTCCTCAAACACTTCCATCTCTTCACCTTCTCGGCCTTTCCACTTCTCCAACATCGTCTCCACACTAGCAATCACTGCTGGATTCATATTCTACCACCCAAAAAGGAAAAAAAAAACCATCAATGTCCTTTTTTTCAGTCACAGATAAATTCGAAGACTTACTTTTAAACTCTCTCCATGAAAGGCATGATTCGCCAACTTCCTTTGCCTCACCCATTTCTCACCTTCTGTCGCCACGAGTCCGTCACCCAGTATCTTATAAATAAAACTCGAATCATCCTTCCTTTTCGGGAAAGACCCGTCGTTGCTTTTCAGTATCTCTTTGATTATTTCGGGTTCGGATATCACCAGTTGAGCTTGATTTCCCTCCCATGTAAGATAAATATTCCCTAAATATTAAAAAAAAAAACCATTTTCAAATGAAAATCATATATATATATGAAAAAGAACATGTAAATCATCATCACCATAAGTGTTGATCCATGAATGAATATGAGGAATAACTCTGGGGACTATATTATGTGTTAAGGAAGCCATGGGTTTGCTTAAAGCTTCGAATCTAAAACGAGAAGAGGCTTTGTTGTTGCCATGGATGAACTCATATGGAGGTCCTTTGATTCCTTGTAAACTCAGTGCTTTTTGTATTTTCAAGGGCGTCCACCAATATTTGTGAAGGAATTTCAATAGAAATAAGCTTAAAGAACTTGCGAGGAAGATTAAAAACTTGGATGTTGAATCCATTTTTGGTATCTTGAACAATGAATTCAAATGTTTCTGGTTATACATATATAATTATGATGAGTCTCTCTCTCTTTATTATAATCGGTAAAATTTTGGTTTTGGTCCCTCTAGATATTCAAATTTGTGATTTAATCTGTGTATTTTAATTTGATATAATTTGATGTTCTATTTTTATAAGGTCTAGAATTGTTGATTTCGGGTTGACTTTGGGTTGGGTTACTTTGGGTTTTAAAATTTCCGGATCATTTTGGATTTAGTTAATTTCGAGTTTCAATCAATTTTGAGTTTAGGATTATTTTGGATTCAACTCATTCCAAGTTTGGATCATTTGGCTTTGAGGCTGGAGTTTATGAGTTTGGGTCATGTCAGATTTTGGTTACTTCAAGTTTGGATGATTACGGGTTTGAGGCTCAAGTTTTTCAAGCTGGGTCATTATTGATTCAGGTTTGAGTCATTTCGGTTTAGAACTATCGATTTAGTAAGTCAGGTTGATTTTGGATCAAGGCAATTCAAGTTTTAAAGGTTTTGGATTCGAGTCATTTCAAGTTTGGGTCATTCGGGTCAATTTTGGTTTTCGTTTTTATAATATCTAGAACTATCTTCAGCGGGTCAAGTTGATTTTGGATCGGGTCAATTCAAGTTCTAAAATTTCTAGATCATTTTGGATAAGGTAATTCGAGTTTGGATTGTTTTATATTTAAGTCATTTCAAATTTGGGTGATTCTAGTTTGAGGCTAGATTTGTATCATTTCAAAACTTATAAGTTTTATCGAGAAACTGGAAATTTTCTTGCATTGTTGATGTCATTTGAATTTAGAATCTTGTTTTTGATTTGTAGGATAAATCCAAAATCAGTCGATAGAAGAAATTTAAATAATAAATATACCCATTTCATGAAACAAGAAAGAAAAAAACAGACATAAAGTCCAAATTTCCTGGAAAATGTCATAAATCGAAGATTTATAAGACAAATAATATACAACGTTTGACACTTACAATTTTAACCTTAATATAATCTTCCAATCATCATCAACCCAATGTCTTGCTTTGCTATTTTGTCCTTGACCTGTTGGAGCTTGAAACATTATGGCGTTGTATGTTCATGTTGAGTTTGTATACAGGGGGAAGGCAAAATAAAAAAAAATTAGGGGACCAGAAATAAATTATAATTTTACTATTAGATTATTTTATATTTTCTAATTTAAAAAATAGCCGTTAAATAAACTCTGGAGCAACTTGTCAACCATCAATATCTTGATTCTAATACAACTCAATCTTTATTCTCTAAACATTCCACGTAACTTAGTTTCCGAATACGTATTGTATCTCTTTATTTGTTGCAACTAAATCCTGTAAAAAAATTGCACACTTGCAATGTTACTTTCATTGTTACTCTCGGTGTTGTAACACTTAATAGGTATGGCTTGATAAGTCAAGAGTGTTAAGAATGCAAGAGACAACCACCCGTTATTTTCAATAGCAATAATAACGGAGAAATAGTGAAAGACACAAAAATTTACGTGATTTGATCGGTCAATTGTGTTTACATTTACCAAATTGTTGACCAAGATTTAAAGAAATAAATTTAAATAAATATTTGGGAGTTTCGAATCACGAATTTAAATAAAAGTCACAATTTAATCGTTATTTTACTTATAGATTTTAGAGTAATTGATTGCAATAACAATTATTACGTTTGCAATCCAGACGTTGAAGTATGCTTAGATATTGATATAAGCAATTATTACGATCAGAACTTCAGGCATCACCCTATAAAGGATGAAGCATTACTTGAATTCCGTGTTGTGGTTGAAGCGTGATTACAGGAAATGGCGCATGAACGTAGGTCGGGGAGAGAGTAAAGGCGTAGCGTTGGAGAATCATTGAGAGAGCAACCTTTGTTTCTGTGGTTGCAAAGCTCATGCCAACGCAAGATCGAGGTCCCATCGAAAAGGGAATGAATGCTGCAGAGTTGTATTTGGTAGCACTAGCGATGCCTTCAACGAATCTCTCCGGTTTGAAAAGATGTACATCGTCTCCCCATAGTTGAGGGTCATGGTGAAGTGCTATGATTGGGATCAATATCTCCAGATTTGCAGGCAAAACGAGCTTTCCCAATCGAACTTCTTTTTTGATCTTTCGGATCACGGCAGCTACAGGAGAATACAATCTCAAGGTTTCATTGACGACCATGTTCATCTGCCACCAAAATAAGTTTCATTTATTAAATAATAGTCAGGAGCAAAGTCATAAAATTTTTTTAAGGGGTCGGAAATTATATATTTCCATAAGAGGTACAATGCAATTTCACCATTGTATTAGTTAATATCTTTATATATTTTTAAAGAACTGAATCAAAATTTTATCATATTTGAGGGGACAAAGTGTAATTTACCATGTATTAGAGGGTAAAAAATGCAATTTTCTCATTTTAAGGTGGTCAAGGCCACTACCTGTCCTCAGTAAGAAAACACCTTACTAGTACAAACATAAGTTGGCAATCAGGTTGAGAGGAGTGATTTTTTGCTCGCCTCTACCCTAATGGATGAATCAAATTGGTTTTTGATTGAATCAATGGTCAGATTTAGGGTTTAGGTCAATTTTGGATTTTGGTCACCTTTTGTCCAATTTAGTCGAGTTTGAGGATTGAAATTTTTTGAGTCAGGTCATTTTAAGTTTATGTACTTCAAGTTTAGATCATTTTGGGTTACTTGTTTGAGATATTTTTGGCTTGAGTTAGCTTTGAATTTAGATTCAAGTTGGATGCATGGGTTCAAATTGTTGCCATTTTATGGTAAAATCGAGTCACGTAATCTACTTAACCAAAGGCCAGAGTAATCTAAATTTGAACTTAACCCAACTTGTTTTGACCATAAACCATTAACATCCCAAACTCGTCCAACCCTACTTTGAAAATGACTTCAATCATAAATGACATGAACTTAAAATGATGTAAACCTTAAATAACTTGAACTCAAAACTAATCTAAATTTGAAATGACTCGAATTTAAAATGACCAAAAAATTTAAAAGCCAAATTCGCCAGTCTAAATTGACCTAATTTGAAACTAACCCAACCTGCCCGATTGACTTAAAGTACAATTAATGCACTATTGAAATTGATAGAGACTTACAATTTTTAATTTGGCAATGCCTTCAGAATTAGGATTTTGGTCCCCAAATACCTCAAACACCTCTTGCCTTGTTTTTTCTTGCCATTTAGTATGAATTGCTAAAACAAGGATCGTCCACGCAAGCAAGGAGTTGGTTGTTTCTTGACCGGCAAAGTAGAATGTTTTGCACTCATCCACTAGATCCTCGATGGAAAATCGATTTTTCTCGTCGAAATCGCGATAAGCATTTATAAGTAATCCTAGAAAATCATTGCCAAAACCGTCAGATTCTCCTGTCTCTACTTTCTTTTCCCTTCTCTTAACCATTTCCATCACACAATCATGAATTCCATTGGCAAGTTTCTCCGATTCTATTTCATCCGCAGTTTTCCATATCTTGCTGTAAAAGGAAACAAAGGTATAAGCTTAAACCTTTCAATTGAGTGGATCTGTTGGTTTTAAGTTGAGTCAATTTGGATTGAATCACTTTTTAGTTCATTTCAATTTGTGTCAATTTGACGTTAGAATTATTCAAGGGTTTTGATTAAATATGGGTTTGGTATACTTTTTCATTGGCTGGGCAACTCATCCAAACCGGAAGACTCACCTGAAATATGGGAGGTATTGGACAAAAGTACAATGCTAAGAATTAGACGAATTTAAAAGATGGGCCGAGCTTGAGTTTCAACATTCAATGTCTATGCTCGTCTCAACTTGTTTTATACTTCTGTAATATATTTTTATTTTGTTTATCTATACTATGCCATTTATATCATATACAATTAAATATATAATAATACAATACTACGTAAACATTAAAAAATAGCTTTAGCTTGAACATTCAAGGCCCGAGCCCAGTCTGACCCGACCCATTTTAAAGTTTATAATACTTTATATTAGGTTATTTTTATATATTATGTAATTTAGAATACATTAAAAAAATAAACTTATACTAAATATATAATATTACTCTAATGTAAACATTAAAATAATGTTAAGATGACTATATAAAAAATTTCAATAAATAAAAGTCTTTTGCAAATATGGGTGTGTTTGGGTAAAATTTTAAGCTCATATTTTGGGTCGGGATGGGCTTTGAAAACATAAAGTATATTAATATCATGCTTAGGTCCGACCCGATCCGGCCCATGAACACCTCTAATTCTAGATATTGTGTAAAAAAAATAGATATAATCAGAATATGTAATGAGATTGTTTAATAAAAAACTTGAGTTTTTCAACTTAAGTCTTTAGGAGTTCGAGTCATTTGAATTTTGATGGGTTCATGTTTAAGTTATTTCAAATTAATTGTTTGGGTAAATTTAGATTATGATGGTTGACTGTTTATGGTTGGATGAAATTGATCAAGTCAAATTATCTAGTTGAAGTAGAATTAAGATATCTAAGCTATGGTGGTTGTGGATGAAAAAATGGATGGAGCTACCTGATGCCAGGAATCGGAGTTTTGAAATAATTTCGACTAACTAGTATCGCCAATTTCGTCAACATGTCGAAAATCTTCTTCCCTTCCAAGTAATTACTACCGAAAGCCGTTCTCGATATAACTTCCGAAGTCAACAACCTGAACTCGTTAAACACTTCGATCTCTTCGCCTTCTCGACCTTTCCACTTCTCCAACATCGTCTCAACGCTAGCAATCACTGCTGGATTCATATTCTGCCATACACACACACCATCCATGTTACGTCGCGTTTATGGTGATTACAGATAAATTCAAAGCCTTACTTTCAAGCTCTCTCCATGGAAAGCATGATTCGCCAACTTCCTTTGCTTCGCCCATTTCGCACCTTCGGAGGTCACGAGGCCTTCCCCGACGATCTTATGAATAATACTCGAATCATCCTTCCTTTTCGGAAAAGACCCGTCGTTGGTTTTCAGTATCTCTTTGATTAATTCGGGTTCGGATATCACCAGTTGAGCTCGATTCCCCTCCCACGTAAGATAATTCTTCCCTGTTTTTTTTTAAAAAAAAGGGAAATGATTAACATTTTCAAATGAAAATTATATACATATGAAAAAGAACATGTAACTCATCATCACCATAAGTGTTGATCCATGAATGAATCTGAGGAATAACTCTGGGGACTATATTATGAGTTAAGGAAGCCATGGGTTTGCTTAAAGCTTCGTATCTGAAACGGGTGGAGGCTTTGTTGTTGCCATGGATGAACTCATATGGAGGTCCTTTGATTCCTTGTAAACTCAGTGCTCTTTGTATTTTGAAAGGTATCCACCAGTACTTATGAAGGAATTTCAGTAGAAATAAGGTTAAAGAACTTGCCAGAAAGATTAAAAGCTTTGCTGTTGAATCCATTTTCGTCTGTTTAAGAATGAATTCAGATGTTTATATATATATTTGAAGGCTGAAGTGAAGACAAATGCTACAATTAGTAAGAAATCAAAATTTCATTGACATTTGACATTTGGATTAAAAAAAATAAAAAATTTAATTTCAAATAAAAAAGTTTCGAAAAATAATAGTTTGAGTTGTCATCCATCCACTTCCCAAATTTTCAGCAATTTTATGAAATTGTATTATGTTACCATAAGATTTTTTAAAATTTTTTAATAACTTTTTATAATATTTTCTAAATGATGATGTGGGACAATCTTAAAGTATCACGATATTCAAATTAAAGGATCAAATTGAAAAAAATTATCAAATTTTAAATTTGGACCAATTTGAAAAATTTTGTTAAATTCAAACAATATATCCCTAAAAGATTTTATTGCATTGTTGTTGTCATCTAATTTAGAACCTAATGGATGAATCCAAATCAGTCTATAGAAATATATATATATATAAATAATCAAAATTTCCCATTTCTTCAAACAAGAAAAACAAGTAAAAGAACAGACATAACATCCAAATTGCATGGAAAATGTCATACATCAAATGTTTGTAAGACAAATAATGAAACATCATTTTACACTATACGTCTTAACCGTAATAGTTAATATAATCTTCTAATCATCATCAATCTAATGTCATGTTTGGTATTTAGTCATTGTACGTCTTGCAACTTGTAACATTATGACATTGTAACAATGCTCTAAATGAAATTTAAACTTTTTATAATAATAATAATATTTTTTTTTCTTTTATCATATTTGTGAAAGAAAATTTGACTTTTATTCTGGAGAATAATAATTTATTTACAACTCCTCGAATATGTAACAGTAGATATATAAATTAATTAATGAGTTTAATAATTAGCAATGACCATGAGTGTAATACTCACTCCCTATCCAATCATTGGATCTAAGATATGAGATGTTAGATTCGTTGCCGGAACAACTACAACTTCGTTTGCATACCAAATAAACAATTTACACAAGTCATTAGGTTCAAATACTTAATTATATGTTATTTATAAGCTTACAAAAGCTCTTATGAGACACCGTTGTTAATTGAAGAAATAAAGTATAAAAATTTCAAAATACCGGGGTAACATAGTGACCATTTGGGAATCGTGTCGCGACATTGAAGGCAAAAGCTTGACGTGGCGACTTCAATTGAGGTGAGTCAATTTACGTGTATATTGTTTATACCAGCAAAACTAATCCACTCTATTTCAATAGATGTAAACTTATGTCTCTTTACGTGTATATTGTTTATACCAGCAGCACATGCTGCACCTAAGGAAGTTTATACCACAGCTAGAATTTCAGTGTCTCGTGAAGGTAACATAACCTGGTCACTCCCCGTAGATTTTGTGTTCAGTTACCTCATCAGGTTGCACTTATACGTGCAGAAAAGCAGGAATTTTGTCGACGAAAATGGAATGGCTGTTCATGTTGATGTTCATACCAATACTTCAAGTGGTGCCACTCATGCAGAAACCAGCAGCTTAATTCAGGAGATGGGAGTTCCCGTGTATAGAGATTTTATTGTGAATCTCTCGAGAAAACACCAGGGGGATGTGTTTGTCTCAGTGTCCATACAATATAATCGAAGTTCAGTTCATAATGTACCGTTCTTGAATGGGTTCGAAATCTTCAAACTATCTGATGAAAGCAACTCTCTTGCGGGATCTAATCCATTCAAAGCAAGAAAGGTATCTTTATCTGCAAATCATTTTATCGCTCGGATTGTTTATTGTTGGTGTTGGAGGCAGTAGCAAGCTGCTAAAGCTTTGCTTGGACAGCAAGCCCAGAAGAAACAATCGAAGAAGAAAGAAAATTTGCAAGTGGAAAAACAGAAAAAAGAAAGTTTTGAATGAAGACAAGCTGAATCTTTCATTAACATGATAATAAGGCATTAAGCCAATACATATATTAGTCAACTTGAAAAATAAAACAAGTAAACAAGTAAACACCTAATCAGCCACCTAACACCACTAATTTACATTGAAACTTGCAAGATTAACTTGCTCACATAGCTTTGCTGATTTTTCAGTCAATCAACATCAAAACATTTACCTACTAAGTTCAAAATGAACTTGGTTACAAAAGAATTATAAGACAACTAAACAAAGCAAACAAGTCAGCAACTTCAAGTTTCAGTTGCTGCACATCAGGGCTCGATTGCTTGCTGCCTTTTCTTGTGCATGGCCACCTTGTGATCTGCTTGTTGCATGAGAATTAACTTCAACATTTATTATATACTTTTAGCAGTGGTTGGTGTAAGTATATATTCGGCCGTTATTTCTTTACAATTACCATTGCCATCTAGCTTTAAATGGAAGATCAGAACAGTTACATGTTTGCCATTGTCAAAGGACTGCCCACACTTCACTCTTGCGGAGATAGAGTCGGCAACCGAGAATCTCGGCTGCTTTGTTACTTGGTTCGGGGGGGTTGGGAAAGGTATACAAGGGGTTTGTTAACAACAGAAATACGCTGACTGCTGTTGCTATAAAGCGTTCGAATCCTGAATCACGTCAAGGTATCAATGAATTCCAAACCGAAATCACCATACTTTCGAAGCTTCTACACTGCCATTTAGTGTCCTTGATCGGGTGTTGCATGGAAGCGAATGAATCGATCCTCGTTTACAGTTTCATGGCGAGAGGTGCATTAGCAGACCACCTTTACAAGACCAAGGAATCACCACTTCCATGGAAGAAGAGGCGGTGCAGCTCGAGGACTGCATTATCTCCACACGTCGTCAGGGAAGCAATGTATCATTCACCGTGATTTGAAAACTACAAACATCCTATTAGATGAAAATTGGGAACCCAAGCTTTCGGATTTCGAACCATCGAAAATAGGACCAAATATGACAATGACAGAATCTGAAACTCATGTGAGTACTTGGATCCAGAGTATTATCAACGTCAAAAACGGACTGAAAAATCTGACGTCTACTCGTTCGGGGTTGTGCTGATTGAAGTGTTGTTTGCTAGACCTGCCGTATTACAAAGTATCAAAAATGAAGAAGACTATGGCAAGGTGAATTTGGCTGATTGAGCACTAAATTGTTATCAAATGGGGACCCTGGAACAGAACATTGACCCTTTCTTACAGGGAAAGATCAACCCTGAATGTTTTAAGACATTTACAGGTATAGCAAAGAAATGTTTGGTAGACAAGGACGCAACAGGCCTAGTGTGGGGGAAATATTGTGCAACTTGGAGCTGGCATGGCGGCAGGAGCTGAAGAGTTCATTGATGGAAGCCAACGGAACTCATGGAATGACTGACGTTAATTTTACTCCGATGATTGATGGTCAACAGTTGTTCCCCGCCGGTAATTCGGAACCAACCCCAGGTGTTGAGTTTTCAGAGATCATCGTTCCTACCGGACGTTGACAAGTTTGCATTCGCTGATTCTATAACCCATGTTTCTGTTTTAGGTTACTCTAACACTTCATTTATCATTTCTAGCATTATTTTTTCGATGTCCTGCTTGTTGGGGGTGTATAAAAAATTCTAAACACAAAAAAATCAAAGCGAACTGAGTTGGAAAAATCGAATTTTTTCATATACTCGGCTTTATAATTTAATTAATTTTCACATTCGATTTAATTGATTTATTCAATTAATTTTTTATTTTAACATTTTAAATCGAATAAACCAAATAAATCAAACATGAAAATCAATTAAATCGACTATTCACTTGATTTAAAATTTGAGAACAGAATAATTAAACAAACTTTAAAATCATAACTCATAAAATTAAAAACCGATAATTCTTTTACATACTCAAACCCAAGTTTAGACACTAAACTTAAAAATCCATTAAAATTTAATACCCTTAAAAGTCCAAACCCATTAAAATTAAAACCCAATATCCATTAATATTTAAAATCTAAATTGAGATTTTATTTTTTATAATATTCATTTTAATTATTATTTAATATATATAAAAAAACTCTATATACCTATCTCAGAAATTAAATATTTTTGGAATTCATTAAATTTGTTTAATTTAATTTTTAATATTTTTTTAATGAATTTGAAAGAAAAATAAAAATAAAATACAATATACTTATTTGAAGAAAAAACAATTATTTAAAAAAATTAAAAGAAATAAAATTACAAGTAACTCAATTAAAAAACGAATCAAACAAAAAAAAAATTCATTCGGTTTATTTAATTTTGCTCCCTGAATCAATTCAATTTATTCGGTTTACATACATGGATAATTTGATTTTGATATATAAAAAAATTTGTCGGTTAAAATATCATTAAAACCCCTAATATAAGAGTTAAATTATATTTTATCTCATTTATTTAAAATAACCAGAGTTACACGTGTAACTCATGTAATCTTTTTTTTTTTAATAAAAGGAACAAAATACACTCTGATCGGCCTGCCTGCCGTTGATTTAGAAATGTGAATTTTACAGTCTACAGGCATATATAGACCTAAAGCATGAAACATAAGATGGAAAAACAAGTAAAACACGAACACGACATGACTAGATACATTTCGAAACCTTAAATATGATTACGACACGAGATAAAATACGAACACGTGATGAATTACACAAAAATTGCTAGGCTAGTTGCTTGCATGCCAATCCACTAAAATACAATCAAGAATCTCAAAATTCTATGTCAAAACATCTTAAATTTGATGAGCTAATTCAAGGAGCTTTGCATTAGAAATTTACCTATATAGCTTTCATCTCCTCCTCTTCTTACTGCCTTTACCTAATTGTCCAGATTTAAAGGCATGTTCTTGTTCTTGCAAAAATGCTATCGCCCTTCCATAGTTAGCTGCTCTTTCCTTTTCCACTAATTCCTTATCTCTTTGCTTCGCCTCGTATAAGAAATAATTGTCTTTACGTAACTCTCGAGCCGCGCCTTTAGCTTCGCGTTTTATCAGTTTTTGTAGCTTTCTTCTCTCAGCTCGTTCTCGATCTGGATCGTAGTCTCTACCTTTAACAAAGCTGCAATGTAACATGGGAAATAGACCATTAGTCCCCCGAGTCTAAATATCATTGAGATGGGAGGTAAAAGTTAAAATTCGAGCTAATGTGATTTACTTCTCTTCGAATTTTGGATTAAGTAATTTGATAGGAGCCGGCTTCTGCTTGCGTAGCTGAAATGGTCTCCGCAGCGTATGAATTTCGTCGGCTTTCTTCTTAATGAGTTGAGAAACATTGTTGAACTTATCTTTCAGTGCCTTCGGCATGTGTTTCTGCTCCGAAACTTCAACTAATAATGTTGCAATTGGTAAGAAAATTTCGGGAAAGGAGTTCAACCCATCATAGATCTCGATAAATCCTTGCAAAGTTTCAATCACAGTTAGCAGTGCACTAGCCCTGAAGATAAACGCAATGAAAGGGAAAAGTCCATATAAGTCGAAAGTTACCTAGGACAGTAGAATTAATGAAATGAGACAAAGAAACCAACAATGAAAAACAGCAACAAGTGCTGACCTGAAATTATCCGAGCGGAAAAACAACGAGTCATCTGACATTTCCATTACCATGAGGAAATTCAGAGGATTAATTTCATCCACACCGTCATGTATGCATAATAAGGGCCTGAGTGCTTTCAGTTCCATAAAATGATAGAACTGATAAGAAAGAAATGTACATAAATAGAACAATTTAGTCCAATAAGTAGCACGAGAAAACAAATTTATTAGGAAAAAAGAAACTGTTGTCTAATTATGTTTACTATTATTGTTCATAGGCTGCAATGAGGAAGTTAAAATACCTGTGAATCTTGCTCGGATGCTAGTTTGTGGTCTGTAGCTGCCATCAACAGAGTTCGGAGGAACATAATAGCTTCAGGACAGAACTTCCGAGATTGCTTCGTGAACTACAAATACCAAGACTTATCATGTAAGGAACGGCATATATATCGTACGTTCGTAAACATGTGAATCAATTTAGTAAAATCCTTTTGTAGTTGTGGTTTGTGGCAATGCCTCGGTTCGAATCTGGCTTTACAAGTTAGGGACCTTAAGAATACAAGTGATTGGACAGATAAACTTATAAATACGAATTTCATTTGTAACACAATTATTAAGCAGCGTGCTTTAAAGTAACTGATTTTCATACGCTCAATAAACAAAAAGAGAAGACCATTATCTAAGATGTCATAAGGTGCGTGTAAGAAGAAACTTCAAACTCTTACAAGACAAGTTCAAGGATAGAGTGAAAAGGATAAACATGTACATACCATGAGAATCATGGAACATAAAAACGAACCAATAGCGACATCTCGACCCGACATAATGGGACAACGCATCAGATACTCGCACATTAACAATAGTGCTGGAGTTGTTACTACATGACGATAATCAGAGCATGGAAAAATCATGGACCATAACCTCAGGAGAAACAACGTTTTCAAGGTAGGCCAGCATCCATTTTCTGCAAATAAAATAAAATGCATCTTATAAGGAATTCTACAAATATAATGAAGTTAGGGCAGTGACAAAGAATCAAGCAATCACATACCATGGTTCTTGAGAGCCTCACAAAATTGTACGCGAGTTCGTAAGATTCGCTCACGAGCACATATTGCGGAGAAAAATGGGATCTCCGTACTCATCTCCATTATTGGCTTGACAAGCAAATTCGATAACTCAAAATTCAAGGGCTTTTTATTTGCTAACACAGCAAAATATTGCAAAAGAACACCATAAAATACCTGGTAAATAGAAGATATATCAGTTTTAAAATGAAGGTGCCAATCTCAATATTGGTAGGATATCAGAATACCCCATAAGGAAACTTACTTGCATTTTCTTCCGATTTTCTGCGGCAAGCTTAATTGCATTGCTTGCCCGAATTCGATTGATAATCACAATAACGTCATCATTAGAATGATTCTCCAATAAGGAAGACAGTTCGTCTAGGTTCTTTGGAGCTTCGATTATAAACGGAATGTCCGGCTTTGCTGAAGTATGTTTGCCACTTGCTTTGGGTTTTTTTGCATCCACGGACTCTACACATTTCTTAAGTTCAGTTTTGTTTGTTTTGTTACGGCTTTTTTTATCCACATCTTCATCACCAATGGCCTCATCATGTTCATCGGTCTCCTCATCCTCTTCCAAATCTGTACCAACATTGTCATCATCGCTCTGCTCCCAGTCCTTCAAAGAGAGAGTCTTTTCACATTCATTTTCATCTTCTTCTTCTTCTTCAGATTCTTCATCTTCATCGGTATCTTCGGCACTTCCCAAATCTTCAGAATCATCCTCATCTTCATCCTCGGAATCATTAGCATCTTTTCTTTCAAGAATCTCATCAACCCAACCCTTTTTCTTACCAGGCTCATCATCAAGTGCAAAGGAGTCACCAAGATCATCTCCCGAGATAGCCCTTGGCCTCTGAGCATAATCTTTCTCCGCATTTTCACCATCTTCATCACTAGAATAATCCGTTGCTAACATCCTCTTTTGACGCTCCTCCTGAAATTTGGGGAATCCTATGTAAGTTCTTAAGCAAACATGCTAACATAGTGTCTTTAACATATATAACCATGAAAAAATAATAATAATAATCAAACATTCTAACATAGCGTCTTTAACATATATAACCATGAAATAACAATAATAATCAAACATTCTAACATAGCGCCTTTAACATATATAACCATGAAATAACGATAATAGTAGTTACCGTATCAAACAAAATCTTATTTCGAACCAATAAAGCACAAGATAAAGCCCTGTTTTACGTGGATTTCCATCTCTCGGAAAAACTCTATCAACTGTAATAGCTACTAAATAGCTCTCCAAATAAAACTATAGCATGCAAAAGCAAATATAACCAAAAGGAAGTAGTTGAGCTTTGACCACAGATACCTCTAATCGCTCGAGCCGCTCCCTTTCCTCTTGGGCAATCTCTTCAGGTGTCTTTGTCCTGTCAGATGGCCGAGCACGCATATCCAATACCATCTCATGGACAAGTTTATCATACGAATCAGGTTGTTCCTGTCGGTAAAAAAGGGGAAAAATGCTTAATTTTGATGCACCACTAAAAGCAAGAACATACTAACACTAACAGTGAAGAAATACGGCATGCTAAAGTAAGATTTCAGAAAACAGTAGCAAATAAATGAAGATCAGAACTTTGCATGGGCAAGAGCACTGATCAGCATGGCCAGTTTAATACCATGTGGATTAAACTTCATTTTTCTTTTAAATATCCGTGTCTAAAACTCCAGTCTGAGACACAGATACAGATATATGAGCTCAAAGGATCCTCCAAATGCAACAGAAAACTTAGAAAAATCTCACCATACCCGTGCTGGATACAGGTATGCATCAAACAGACACCCAAGTAAGAGTAACATAAGTTTAATAAGACCCGACGTAGAACCATAACTCAGTACCTGATTATTAGTTTCAGCTTTCCGCATAACGGCTAACTCTTCCTTTTTCACATGGTCATCCGGAATACTCTTGTTCACGAGAGCTTTCAAGGCATTCATTTTGCCTGGCTCAGTGAGAGACAATAAGGCTTGGGACTGCACTAAAGATGAGAAGCTCTTATCTAATTCATCCATCAGTTGCTCGTTTTCTTCTTTATCTCTAGCTTTTTGTGCCTGGTACAAAACAAGGAAAAAAATTAGAGACCAGATGTCAAGACACGACAACAGTTGGGAAACAATAGAGTTACCTCTATGGGGCATATGAAATTTTACCTTGAAAAACTTGCTCTTCAAAATAACCTCTTCCATTATTTCCTTCTTGGATTTGTGCTTCTGTAGAATGAAAACCATCAATTTAAACTATGTTTCAAGGCATCTAATATAACACTGCAAAAAGGACACGCTCTGTATATCATATATAACCCTAATGAGGATAAGACCAAACACAAATGACCGATAAAATTGAAATTGCTAAGCTGACCATCAAACACAACTACAAACAAGTGTTTCTTAATGAAAGAGAATAGGCCTTACATTTTCTTCTCCTTCTATCAAATCCCCTTCCAAGGGATCCTTGGCACTGTGAGAATTAAGGCGCTTTAAGACCGTTGACCGCTCTGAAAAGGCGAACAAATCATCACGACCATTAATGTAGCTTAAAGAAATAATATGAAAAAAGGTAAAAATATTCAGATAAAGAATAATAGATTGGAATGTACATAAAGAACAGAACATCCACCAAAATACGCAGAAATATAGTAAAAGGAGAACCGAGAAGATGACAACTCAGGCCTAAACTAAATTACTGCATTTGCATGCATCATTAACAAAAACAAGCTTTAAGCTTATTGATAATGGCAAGTACATATAGAAGAATACAAAGTTCTTGCTGTAGACCGGAGCTTTAAAGACAAATAAGCAGGAACTATGACCACTTCCATGTGTTACTGATATGTAAAAGCTAACTAGTTAAACAATACATTGTCTAACAAATGAAAAAAAAGTTACTAGGAAATTTGGATTATCTATAAACAAATTATAAAGCATCATCATAATGAACAGCAGAAGTTTAATCTTACTTTCATCAGCATAATTATCGTCACCGGACAGCATTTCATCCTCAAAATCATCCCTCTCCGGAAGGGAACCAAATTCCGGAGCATCAAACTCATCTTCTTCTCCATCTGATAAATTGAACTTGCTCTTTTTTCCCAATTTCAACTACAGAATCATATAAACTTAATCTCAACAGGTATTCATTTTCCAATCATGCAAATAGAAGTAACCAATACAGCACAGGCTAAACTTGAGTACTATAAAGATTCAATCAATATATTATTTAGAATGTTAAAAATATATTTTTTTATCAATGAAGGAATATTCCAGCTTCCATTCTCCCATTATGTTCAAGCAATGCTCAATTCGACTAGACTTCAATATTTCACTTATAAACTACATACACACACAAGCATTTAAAAAGAGAAAACAACCTGACGTTCACGTTGAGACCTCAAGATACCCTTTTCAAACTCTCCCAAGTCATCATTTTGTTCACCAATTCTCTTATCAACAAAAACAGAAGACTTTGTACTTTGCTCATACTCTTTCAACAGTGTTTTCTTCCTCTGAAACAAAACCGCCAAAAAAATCATATCAACACACTAACAAATATGGAGCAAAAAAAAAAGTTGAAATTTTTATGGGGGATAGAATTTTATAATTACCTTTTGAATGGCGAGGGAACGTGCACGGCCGATGCGGCGTTCTTCGCCTTTACGTTTCTTGCCGAGTATGTCGAACTTGCGACGGGACCAGATGGTTTCGAAAGGGTTAGGCTTTTGAGACTTGAGCTTCATGGAGATGGCATCTGGATCGGATTTTTTGTGGTGTTTTTTGTTTGATTTCTTCTTGGTTTTAGCTCCGGCGGTCGATTGCTTAGCCATGGCTAAGCCGGCGTATCTTTGTCGGTCTCGGCGGCGGCGGGAAATTTAATGGGTTTATTTTGGCGGAGGAAAATATCGAGGGGGAAAGACAGGGTTTTTCAGTTTTAAGGTTTTGGGTTTTGTAAGAGCTTAAAGAGGTTTATCGTTGATGGGCTTTGGCTGAGACATTATATGGACCTTTGCCTCATATAATTTCTAAGGAGTTAAACAATTTGGTTTAATTACAAAATCGGATCCCAAATTATACCTTTTTTCACTTAAGTACTTAAAGGTTTTTTTTTCAAAAATATTCAGAATAATTTGAAAAGAAATAAGTTATTTATGATTAAAAATATGATTAATATTTTATTAAAATTATAAATACATAAGTGCCTTTATGATTATACATTGACTAACTAAGTTTTAAGTTAATATAGATTAGCTAATTTGTGTGTTAAGATTTTGAGTGTTAATTTTTACTTTATTTGCTTAGAAAAAAAAACTATGATGTTGAAAATAAGGATGAATATCAAATTCATATATGAATTTTGGTCTAATGTGAACTTTGATTTGGTGCAATTATACATATGAAACTTGAATCGTGATTCACATGTATACAATAAACTTTGATTTTGATTCAATTGTACACATTTAAAGAAACGAATACGTACATTTATTTTTATATCGGATTAATATAATTGTTTGTGTATGCAATATATCAACATGGAATGGTGTTAATTCGATAATGCTGCTAGTGATTTCTAAAAATTGAATTAAATCAAATTTTCATTTATAAAATCGTAAAAAATCAAAATTGAAATATGGCATTACATATTGAACCAAAGTTAATATATCATTTTTATATTTATCTCATCGGAAATAAATCGATTTTATATCACCGTTCAATTCTAATTACCAATATCTCATTGTATAATATGAATTTCAAACATTTATGATTTGGTATCTCTCCGAAAATTATGAAAAATGTTTCATTGGAAATAATATTCGAAAAACTCTAATAATCCGAAATAAATTAAATCACGAAATTTTATCAAAATATATTTAGCATTGCTTTTAAAAACAGCACTTTTTCAAATTATCTTTTGAACACTTACCTTCATTTACCATCACAAAAAATAAATTCCTTTTATTTCTCTTTTTTTTAATATTTAAAATATATAAAATTATATATTTAAATTTGTAAGAATTATTTTTATATATGATATTAATATTTGAAATATGATTTATATCTTCAAATTAAAATTTATAAAAATTTACATTAATTACTTAAAATATTTAAAATTTATATTTCATATATCAAAATATTAATAATAAATTAAAAAATTATACTTTTATTATAAGTTTATATATTTATCAAACTTCTCAAAAATCACTTTTTTTTTTAATTTCTTTTCAATGAACACTTTGTAAAAGCAAAGATATCCTAATTAAACCTTGTTTCTCGAATACATAATTTTTATAAAATAGGTCTTACCTTAGTTTAATAAAATTAACCCCTTATATAGCATAATAATTAAATTATTTTTGAAAATGAGGGACTTGCCAATTTAGTTTTTTTTTCCTAAATAAACATCAAACATACAAAATTTTTAAAAAAAATTTATTTTGATAAAATTATAAATGTTGTTTAGGTTGGTAAAGATCAAAATAATTTTTGAACAAGGACTATATCCATAACTCACGAGACTAATGGTAGAATTTGACCTAATAGATTTAACTGCTAAAGTTTAGTTTAGACCCAAATTTTCAAAATTCAAAAAGTATATGATCTAAAAACAACTAATCAACGTTTACCGGTCTGATTATTTAAGCCTTTTGCATGGCCATAGAAGTGATCTGAAGTTTTTAGTTTCTCCTAGACTAAAATAAAACTAAATTAAAATATTAAACTAAACCATAAGGATTAGTAGCAATATTT
Organism: Gossypium hirsutum; assembly: GCF_007990345.1. Lineage (NCBI taxonomy): Eukaryota > Viridiplantae > Streptophyta > Magnoliopsida > Malvales > Malvaceae > Gossypium > Gossypium hirsutum. The sequence goes on from NC_053440.1 coordinate 58,007,192, forward strand.
GACCAAAGTTACAATAAAAAGCCTGGATAATTAATAAATTGGAACTTGATAACTAATAATGGGAAATCCGAGATCCATAGATATATTATACACTTATCATAGACATATATATATATGTCAAAGTAGTAACATACATAAAAAGCCATGAGTTTCCAACAAATTTCTTTTTCCTTTTAGCATGCCATGATAATGCAACTCCATTTCTGCCTATATTCACACAATCCAAAACTTCATAATTAGCTGCTAAATCAAAGCATTCTCATATATACATACATGCATGCATGCATGCATACAATGTATATGTATATATGTATGTATTTAGAGTACCAGTTTCATGCAGCAAAATATCCCAGATGGCAGGTATAAATAGGTTCAAGGGTAAGGTCAAGTTCATTCCTCCTCACTTGATCAGTTGCTTCTTCCTGGTATGTCCCACTGCATCAACACAAATTCCACTACCAAATTATCACCATTTCCATATATATATATATAATCTTCTTTTTGGCTGATAAGAATCTATGTTACTTGAATTTTTTGTTTTTCTTTGAGATAATATAATTTGGTAGTCATTAAACTCGACAATTAGGTTCATTTTGATACTTATATTTTTTTCTATTTTGGTTCGTGAATTTAGCAATTAGAATCATTTTGGTCATTAAATTTGAATTCTATCAAGATTTGATTATACAACTAGTGTTAATGGAACATGATCGGATAAAAGAAAAATGGAACTAGTTGTCAACTTCGAGTGCAAAAGTGGACCAAAAGTAGACAAGTTCCAAAATAAACCTAATTATCAAGTTTAATAGCCAAAATTATATTATCCCTTATTTTTTTATTTTTTTGATCGTGTACCGAAAGAAGAGAGAGAAGAAATGTTACCCGATATTCAAACAAGGATGCGGCGGCTGAGGCAGCAGGAAAGATGTTGATGTGTTGAGGCCAAGCTGCTGTTGGTGCTGCCCCCACTGCGACTGCTGTGCCTGCGCCACCGTTTTCTCCCTTTCCTTGATCTGCAAATGTCACATGGATGTTGGACACGAATACTTTTAGAATCAATAACGACCCAAAGCAACATTGTAAGAAACCATGAATGCCGAGCAGAAAAAGAGTAAGAAACCATGAACATGGAAAGAAGGGTAATTTCTAGCTCAGTTGGCATCAAATCAATGATGTATTCCTAGAGATTGCAAGTTCGATTAGACTTAGACACGTAATGTTGGGTTCGGGGGTGTAGGGCAGATTAGGAAATATATATATATATATATAGGCATATATGTAAAAGAAGGGTAAATCACCTGCTTTGCTAGCATGGCGTTTTGCTCCTGTATTGCCTTCTCCTGTCAAAACAAATTTATGTAATTGTAGGACAATAAAGAATATTTTGCTAGGCCTTTATATATGTATATATATACACATTGATAAGCAAAACATATGTTGTGAAAGGCTTTACCTTTCTCTGCAACTCAGAGATTGACTCGGAGATGAGTTGGTTCTACAAAAACACATAATTTCATCACTAGAAAGAAAAAAAACAGTTCTAATTGAACAATTTTAATTGTAAAAATTTTTAAAAAAAGATTACTTTTTTAGATCGAATGTGTTTAATAGCAGTATCAAGCTGTTGTTCCAAATTCTGTAGCTCCTTGAGACTCAGTGAGTCCAAATCTTCTCCCATATAGTGCCTGCAAAAAATTGCAAACAAAACCCTATGTTACTCGGATTTTTAAAATACTAATATCTTGTATCCATATCTAACACTAATCCAAGTATATATATATATAGAATTATACCTGTGATTTTTCTGCAAGAGGTCAACCTTAGCCTTAAGTCTATTATACTCCATGGACCAGTTGCCCTGCAGATTTGTATACCATAACATTAACACCCATTTTTTTTCCTTTTATGTTATGTGCTATATATATATATATGTATAAGAATTATATACCTGAGGTTGAGATTCAGTAGCAACAAGCTGTCTCTCAGCATAGGAATACCTTTCATAGCGTTCAAGTATCTTTTCCATACTGAGTTACATGCAGAAAAAAGGTTCATAAATTTGAAAAAGAAATGAAATTTATTTATTTTTCTTTTAAAAATGTAAAGACAATTTTAGAACTTATAAACCCTAATTCACAATTCCATTTTTCAAGTTGCAAGGAAAGAACCAAACCCTAACAAATGTGAAGTTTACTTTACTTCTACAATATATTATGCAAATATTTGCTCTAATTTATTTTTATAAAAATAGATTCAAAAATATTCGAATCCATTATCAAAATTTACATTTATAATCAAACAATCTTTAACATGTACATCAAGAAAAAAAAAATCACTCAATAAATCAAAACCAATAAATTGCTACTACTTATAAATGTTCATTGTTTATTAGTAAACTCTATGTAAATATTTTCTATATTATTTAATATTTTTTTAATTGTAAAAAAAATTAAGATATAAAATTTGAGGTATAAATTAGGAAAATTTTTTAATATCTATAAGTAATTATTTTAATTTGGAACAGGTAAAAGCTCAACTAGTAACTTACTTATTCTCAATAATTTTTTTATAAAAAATTGAAATTTTAAATTATTTTGAAAACCATAAATAGATAATTAAAAATATATATAGCCCACATATACACCCCAAAAAATGGAAAGAAAAAATAATAACATTAAAGAACAAAAAATTTGAGAGAATTTTCTGTCTTTTTTTCCCTGGTAAATTGCTTAAATTATTGAATATTTAACATTTTAAAAAATATTTTTTTGTTTAAACTATAAAAAAGATGTATCATTTTTTAGGGTTTTTAGCTTAGGTGTGGGAGTTTCTTGAACTAGAAACAGAAAATAAAACCAGAGAGGGTTTAGGTTTCAAGAGCTGCTGAAGAAGAAGAAGAAGAAGATATAATTATGTACCCCAAAATAATACCAAAAAAAGTGTGTAAGTAAAAATTAAAAAGGAAATGAGGAAATGAAAATAGGGTTTATTTAAGTATCAAATTAAATGCTGAGCAAAAAAATATCAAATTAAACATTTTTTTCCAAGAGAAAAATAAATTATAAACAACATATAAACATAGGGTTAGGTATTTTTTTCTTATCTTTTATTTCTTGGTATAATTTAGTTCATTTAATAGATTTTTTTTTGTATTTTCTCCTAATTAAGAAAGTTAGACCATTTGAACATGAAAAAAATAAAGAATCATAAAAAAAGGGAAAAAAATTATTGTTCTTCCATTGGTCAATAACTTCCTTAACCAGATTTGACAAAAAATTCTTTCTCACAAACTTGGTCATTCATTTTAGTACTTTCATGATCCTTTTACATGTTTTTCATTACACAAACATGTCCTGTTACCTAAAATGCTACCTCAACATGTCTTAAATTCTTTCACCTGCATGAAAATACATGAAACAAGCAATAAAAACCGAAAACCGAAAAAAGAAACCCAGATTTTTAAAACATGGATCTGCCGTTGAGATACGAAAAAAAAAACAAAACAGAAATATTATTGTTTTTTTTTACCAGGAATCAGTTGAGTACTCAAAGAGTTTGCCTTTATGGGAGAAGACAATTAAAGCAACTTCAGCATCACAAAGAACAGAGATCTCATGAGCTTTCTTCAATAAACCAGCTCTTCTTTTGGAAAAAGTAACTTGTCTGTTGATCTTGTTTTCAATCCTTTTTAATTGAACCCTACCTCTTCCCATGATTTTTTTTAAAAAAAATATACCTGTAAGAAGAAAAAATTGTTACACCAGAAACAAAGGAACAAATAAACCCAGATTCTTTAAAACCAAAACGATATGTGTGTGTGTGTGTGTGTATGTCTATATATCTATGTATGTATATGTGTTGTGCGTACCTAAGTTGGGGAATTTTTGTTGTTGTTGTTAGTTTATGTTTTGAGTTCTTATGATTTTGCTAAATATGAAGTGGTTTTCAGAGAGTGGATGAGAAAAAAAATAGAACATATATAGAATTGGGAAATGAAGCAAAACAAGAAAGTGAAAACCAGAAGAAGAAAAAAATGTGGTTTTAGGGCAAAATCAGAGTGGTTTTTTGACGGATGTGCTGTCGGGTTCTTATTGGCTGGAATGGCTGAGCAGTCGTTACCATCTTCATTTACTTTACATGGATTTGTAAAATTACTTGCTATTTTTACTTTTTATAATTTCATAAACACGAAACAAAAATATTAATTTTACAATTTTAATCAAAATTACATTTAATTTTTACATAATAGTTTATCACATAAAAATTTTCACCCACATTATAAATTGAAAAATATTAAAACAGATTAAAAATATAATAATATAAAAATATAAAATTTTATACTAATGATTTTAAATTATTTTATACTTCCCAATAATTTCATCATAATAAAATAATGGCACCTATATAAAACTTTAGAAAAAATAGGGTTTTGAGCTTATAGGCTACGAATGCTATTACCGTCAAAGACCGACCCACCACACTGCCACACACTTGCTGTTGTTGACGGCGGTGCTCCTGTTTCCCCTTATTATTTATAATCCATAAATACTTTTAATTGATATTCAGGTATAACGTTGTATCTGAATTATTTGAGTTTTACTTTTAGGTCACTTAGTTATTAGTGGATTTGTGTTTTGGTCACTAAATTATAAGATCTCTCAATTTCGTCTATAACGCTTTTGATTGGTTCTGTTTTGATTACTTTATGTTAAATCATTAACAAAAAAGATGATGTTATCCGTTTTAACTGGTATAATAACACAATTAATTTACTTATATATTTTATCAATTTGATCCTAATTTTAAACAATTCAACAATTTTAACATGTCACGTATACATATTTTATTCATTCGGTCCTCAAACATATCTTTATAAAAAAATCGATTTGATAAGTGCAGGAAACAAATGCTAAACACCGATAAATTGGTTGCACAAATCGAGTTCCTCCTACATCTGCGAGGCCTTTTCCAGAGAGCTAATCATCTATTCTTCAATACATGCAAATAATGATTTAAGTCGTACAACTCACTATGTAACAATCTCATACTCATACAAAAACTTGGATTGCTCTTCACTAAAACTTTTCCCCAAAAGTTTAGCCGTAAAACCAAGTGACCCGTTTGTATTTATATTTTACTTACAAAAATGCACTCTCAAACAAATTCCTTATTGAACAAAATATAGGTAATAACTCTCTTTGCTTCAAATTAAATAAGCATGTCATATATAAGAGTTTATGGCTTGCTAAGATAGTAGTCAATGACAATCAAATTTCCATCGAAGTAGCCATCCAAAAAGGACTATAATTATACTAACAAAACTAATGAAGGGGTTTAGTTGATTTTTTCATCAAACTTTAGGGGATTATATACCCATTTAGCCAAAACTAAATGATGTTTTAATTAAATTGATAAAATTGAGATATTAAATATCGTGTTATTTTAAATTCAAATATTGTGCGTATTTTTAGGTTCAAATATCATAATTGTTGTTTAAATGGGATTGGAAGTATGGCTCAGAGCCATTAGCTCTATGGAGAAGGTTAATCGCTGCTAAGTATGGTGGAAGCGTGCTCGCTTGGTGGCCGTATTCGTCAAATACAACAAAGGTGTCTGTCAATTGGAGGAATATTATTAATATAATTAAGGACGAGTCTGTGGTTAATTTTATGGGGCCCGAATGTTTTACCTGGATACTTGGGGATGGTAGGGATATCCTCTTTTGGTCGGATGCATGGTGTGGTGAACTCCCTTTGAGGAATTCCTTTCTCAGGCTTTTCCGTCTTGCTCAAGGCAAATGTAACAAAGTGTGTGCTTATTCGAGGAATGTTTCATTTTCTCACCAATGTTGGGAATTATTATTTTCATAAGTTGAGTTAATAAATATAAAATAAGAATATTAATTTACAAAATTAATATGAAAGTATAATAAAATTCGGTTAAATAATTTAGTCAAAAAAATAATTAATTAAAGCTCAGAAGCGTAGAAATCCTATCATTATAGAGTTTTAATTAAGAAAAAATTTGGAGACCTTGTTTTTATACGGTTGGTGGATGATAATGATTATGCAATTTAGTTTGAATTAATAATTAAGAATATAATAAACCTTAATTAATCTAATTACTTAATGTTAATTGAAGGTTAATTATAATATATAAAATGCTATAGTGGAAAGAAAGATGATTTTTCATCATCTTCATCCACCGTTTAGAAGAAAAAGAGAAGAGAAAAACTCCATCTAAGCTTGCATTCGGCCAAGCTAAAACCTAAGGTAATTTAAGCTTCTTTTTTCATGTTATTTTTATGGATTTAAGGTCATGGGAGCTTGATTTAGCTAGTTCATTTATCAATTTGGTCAATTGTTAAAATTTTAGCTAGTTGGTATTATTGAGAAATTGATGCATTAGGTTTGAAATGGATAGAAATTAAGCTTAGATTATGAAAAGGACTAAATTGTAAAGCCTAATAAGCTTGGTTGTCAACTTTGTTACATTGGGGGTCAAATTGAAAAAATTGAAAACATGACCTGAAAATATGTTAAGAATAGAAATTACAAGGTACCTAATGAAAGAACATGAAATCAGGTTTTGATCTGAAGCTAAATATCAAAAGATATGCTTATCCCGAGTTTAGAGACTAAATTGAATAAAATGAATATATGTGTGGCTTTGCATTTGGATGTGGATTGAATGAAATCTGATATTGTCTTATTTATTAATTATCGATTGTAATGAAAGACGATGCCGGGCCGTCGAGAGGGAAAAGAAAAGCAAGATTCATTTACGAGTGACGCGAGATTTTGATTTGTACTTTTATGATTCGAGATCAATTTATTTGTTTGTATATTCATGTTAACTGCATGATTGAATATCAATGTGAGTATATAATTTTCATATGAATTGATTTGATGTGATTGATATTGATTATCGAGATAGTGGACTGAATTGAATAAAATGGAAAGTAGTATGACTTAGTGGAACATGATTTGCAATATAAGAATGGATTGAAACATGCTAGATAGAATGAGGTATTGTATGTTGATGATGAAGAGGAATATGATTCTGAAATTGAATGTGAAATTATATATATGAATTCGATTGAATTGAAATGAAATGAGATAAATGATTTGTAACAGCTTGATTTTTAGTGGTGTAGAAAACGAAGATTTTGGAACCCCATTTTCATAAATTGAGTCAATAAATAGTAATATTTATTATTTATTATGCTAGTATAAAAGTTTATTAAAGTTTGGTCCAATAATTTTGTCGAATTGATAGTTAATTAAGGTATAGGGATACAAGGGAGTATGGTTGTACCATGGAATGATATCGATTGGCTTGCTAGAATGACACCGTGACGACAGTTATCAAATGGTTCTTCTAGGCGACACTGTGATGAAGATTTATAGTGTAACACCCCTAACCCGTATCCAACGTTGAAACAGGGTTACGGAGCATTATCGGACTTATAAATCAAACAATCATACATTTCATATTCATTTCTCATTCAAACAAAAATCATTCAAAACCATTTATATAGTCCCTAATACGAGCCATCGAGGCCCAAAATAAACATTAAAAATGGTTTGAGACTAAACCAAGTACTTAAGGAAATTTTAGGAAAAACATGGAAAATTTTCAAAGTGCAGGGGACACACGCCCGTGTGGTAAGGCTGTGTGAGACATGCCCGTGTCTTAGGCCGTGTGGACATTCGAAATGGGGCTGCACGTCCGTGTCCTTGCCCGTGTCGTAACCCGTGTCCAAACTAGTGAGTATACTAACTTGGGTCACAGCCAGACCACACGCACGTGTGTCAGGCTGTGTACCCTTCAAAATGGCCTCACACGCCCGTGTGCTAGGCCGTGTGCTAGGTCGTGTGAACACTAAGAGCTTGTTTGGTTTGGTGTATTGGCTAAGCCAATACACCCCTAATCGGTGGGCCCCACGTAATACCTATCTAAGACGCCGTTTGGTTGAGCGTATTGCTAATACGCGTGTATCCCCTTACTTCCCTAATCGGTGAAAAGCACCGATTTCTATTCCCCTTCTTCTGCCCAGATTAGACGACGCTACCCTAAACCCTCCCTCTTTTACCCCTAATCGATCCCCTCTGTTTCTCTTCTATTTCCCACCTTCATCCGAATTGCTTCCTTGTTTCATTGTTTTTTCCCAGTATTATTTTCTTGCCTTTTCTACCGATTTGCCCCCTGATTATTTTCTTTTCTATTCGGCCGATTTGCTCACAGTTTCTGCCGATTTGCGTCATCGGTTAGTCTATGTTTCCCGATAGATTAATATCCTTTTCTATTGTAGATGAAAACCAATACTTCCAAGGTAAATATGATCTATTGTTTTTATCTAATCGGTTTCCCCTTTTGCTTTTTTCAGGTTCTTCTTCATTGTGCCCCGATTTGCTAATAGGTTAGTTTTAGCCAATTTTATTCTGTTTGTATTGCATGTGCGATTGAAATGTGTTTTTTGTTGTTGGTTAGGCTTAAGAAATGCATGCCGTTAGAAGTTGTTCTCTCTTCTTTGCTAATCTTCGATTTCTGTTTGTTCTGTTGTAATTTTCGAGTCCTTTTTTGATCTCCAAAACCGAATGAGATTTCTTCTAATGTTTGTTTGTTTAAGTGCCTGAACTGAGTAGCAAAAATAGGTAAGATCATTGAGTTCTTTTGGTCCTCTGAAAGTAGCAAAAATAGGTAAGATTCCTGCAGTTCGAGTTCTTTTGTTTGTTTGTTCTGTTGTAGTTTGGTCCTCTGAAAGTAGCAAAAATAGGTAAGATAAAAATGTTAGATGATAACGAATGTTCAAAACAATTTATAATGTTAAGAATATTGAATTTCATGCTGAGTGCAGATCATAGAAACTAGAAGCTGTTAGATGCAATTTGTGTAGTCTGGCTTTGGATATATGTGTGAAGATACTGATACTGGTACTTCAATGTCTTTCATGTTTTCCATTTTTTCTAAATAGTTAATTGGGATGAACAGAAATATGATTTTTTTAAGATATTAAACATTTTGGAACTTGAGTTTCTTGTTATTGATTGAATAGGATGTTTGATATGAGTAAGAATTTCTATTTTCTTTTTGTGTTTTAATCTATGAATTTGGGCAAGATATGAATTTGAGTTATATGTATATAACTAATTTGTTGTAAATTAAGAATAAAATTTGATATTTTCAGACTTTGATAAACAGAAAAGCAATGATGAGTTGGATTTTCCAATCAGTATAATATGATTTTTTTCTTCTAACCAAGCTATCTATATGTTTATGTTTAATTGTAGGTCCAAAGTTCTGAATTCTATAGTCAAACTTATAATGTTTCATCGGAACTTTTTAAAAAGCAATAATATTATTGCAAAATTCCCTACAACTACCTTTTATCAACTTGTTACAGTCATTAAGTTCTATTGTTGGTTTTTGAACTTATCAAAGTACATTGTGTTTGGATCATTTATTAAACATAATTATGTATTTTCTGCTAGTAATATCACAAGATAGATAATATCGAGATAGAACAGTTTTAACCTCTGAGGTGGGTTAGCTTTGATACACATGGTCAGTTTTATTATGATTTCAATCTTGTAGGTAAGTTAAAGTACTTGTACATTACAAATTCATGTTTGAAGAGGTTATAGGCGATAAAGATTTTGTTGGTTTGTTCTGGACATTGTTGTACCTGTCTGCTAGAAAATGTTATTTTAGTTTGTTAGTGAGTAGAAGATGAAACTGTTGTGGAAGATGAAATGTTATTTTAGTCTGCTGGACCTTGTTCTTGATTTGGTAGTCAATAGAATTTGTTATTTTAGTTCTTTTGGACCTTGTCTGCTGGAAAATTTTGATTTGTTCTTGATTGGGACGAGTATAGGATTTGAAGAGCATGTGTTTTGAACATAGGCCATGATAATACAAAGGAAAAAGTCAGCCATTAAAATAAGCAAGTAATTACTTTCAGGTTCAATTAGCATTCAAAATAAGCTTTCCTCATTTGCTTTCAAAAAAATGCTGATCAATATTGCTAAAACTTGTAGAAGCAAGTAATTAATTTCATTAAAATACCTTTTCTTTTAATTACTTTTCATGCCCTTCATGATGTTTTAGGGTGAAAGTTTGTAATCTATTTACCAAAGCTAAATTATAATTATATCTTTCTTTCTATGACATTTCACCGACCAAAGTAAGCTAATTTAATATGATTAATTGCTCTCTTTTTATTATGGTTTACGTCACTATCTCTCAAACCATATTCATTTCGTTTACTTTTGTCTCTAATTTTTTTTACATTGGTATTTAAATTATTTATCGATTACTATTTTTAGTCAAATAATTTAACGAGTTTAAAAAATAAATACTCCATCCGATTATTATTTTTATTCATATTTAACAATCTTATTTGCTTATCTAGTTTATGACTTGTATAATATTTGTCATGAGAGCAATTTTAAGTTAAAATTGTCACTTAATCCAATTTAACAAAGTAAAAGGATTAAATTTTTAAAATTATAAATAAATAAATTAAATTTTAAATGTGTAAAAAATATAGAGATGAAAGAATAATTAAACCAAAAATGGGGCTTGTGACCTAATCTATCAAAAAAAAATTCTTCATGCGGCAAAGGTTGTTATTATTTAAAATAGTACAGGTAATTTATTATAAATTCGATGTTTAATTAAATTATAAATATTATGATACTAATAATGAGAACATTATTAATAACATAAATATAATTGTAATTATTATAATTTTTATCTTTAATATTAATAATTTGAAATTAATAATAAACATGAAACCTGTTTGTTAAGTATTAATGTTGATATAATTTTATGTGGAGAGAATTATATTTTTATATTAATTAATAAAAATTATCATATATATTTAAAATATACGTAAAATTAAAAGATTATACATACACCAACAATGTTTTTTAGGGTAAATAACATTAAACCAACAATTATACATACACCAACAATGTTTTTTAGGGTAAATAACATTAAACCAACAATTATACATACACCAACAATGTTTTTTAGGGACAATAACATTAAACCAACAAGTAATTTTAGGTCAATTATACATACACCAACAATTAATTTTAGGTCAATTATACATGCTTTATAATTTCTTTATTGTTTGGGTGATTCATAAAGAAATGAAATTAAAGTTGCAACGATATCATTTAGTATCAACTATTTTGCTTCGTGTGTTCTAAATTTGTATTATTTATTTTTATTTTATAATGTGTAATTGCAACTTCAATTCATTGATAGTGTGTTATAATTTTAATATGTTGCAGTAATGGCTCGTCTGCCTTTAATTGCACAAAGTGTGAGGCGTAAAAGAATTGGTCTTGTTTTGACATTATGGTTGGAAATCTGTAGAATTGCGATTTGGTTCTTGTTTAGAATGGGTGCCAGCCTTAGCCTACAGACTTATCAACCAAGGATTAGGTCTTACACCTTAGATTTTTATGCAAAACGGGATTATGTGAAGAGGCTTGTATATGCTAGTGACGAGACTTGTATTGAACAAGTTAGGATGAATAGAACTGCCTTTTGTAAACTATGTGAGATGTTAGAATCGATAGGGGGATTGAAGTCGTCAAGGTTCATGCTTGTTGATGAGCAAGTAGCAATGTTTTTACATATCATCCCCCATCACCTGAAAAATCGAGTTATCAAGCATCACTTTAGAAGGTCCGGGGAAACTGTAAGCAGAGCATTTCATAGTGTTTTAGATGCTGTCATACGCTTACAAGATGTCTTATTTAAAAAGCCGGAGCCAATTACAGCCGACTCTTCTGACACAAGGTGGAAATGGTTTAAGGTAGTAGACTGAGTTTTAGATATAGCTTGTACAACATTTAGTTGACTTAGATTTAAATTAGTATTCTAACACAAGGTTTTATATCATGTGATATAGAATTGCTTAGGTGCTCTTGATGGAACCCACATAAAGATTAGGGTGCCAACAGCTGATAAACCTAGATATCGAACCCGAAAAGGTGACATAGCAACAAATATGCTAGGTGTTTGTACACCTGAGATGCAGTTTGTTTATGTTCTTCCTGGTTGGGAAGGTTCAGTTGCCGATGGACGGGTGCTCCGAGATGCCATCAGTAGAAGACATGGACTTAAAGTTCCTCATGGTACAGTGTATACTTAGAGGAATTTGAATTATTCATTAAGATCAAACTTTGTTTGCTGAATTAATCATTTTTTAGCCAATTTATTTTATAGGTTGTTATTATCTAGTTGATGCTGGATACACAAATTGTGAGGGATTTCTTGCACCATTTAGAGGACAGCGATATCATCTGAACGAGTGGCGTCAGGGTTTTCAGCCAAGTTCTCCGCAAGAGTTTTTTAATATGAAACATGCCTCAGCACGTAATGTCATTGAAGGATGCTTTGGCTTATTAAAACTTAGATGGGGAATACTTAGGAGTTCATCGTTTTATCCTGTAAGGGTACACAATAGAATTATTATTGCATGTTGTTTGCTCCATAATTTTATTCGAACCCATATGAGTGTTGATCCCATTGAAGCGGAGGTGGGAGAAGGATTACCTACTAATGTGGTGGATGACGATGAACTGAATATCACAAATATTCATCCATCGGATGCTTGGGCAACTTGGAGGATGGAACTAGCCAACCAAATGTTCGATGAATGGCAAGCATCTAGAAATTAGTTAGGTTTAGGGACAAATTCAGTTTGAATTGATTTGTTGATGTTTTTTTATGTATCTACTTTGTGAAACTTTGGTGGTCTTTATGAAACTTTATGAAACTTTGTTGAATTATAATGTAATTATCTTTTCATTAAGCATGTGTTATAAATTTAAATTTAGAATTGAACTACCGATATAATATTATAAACTGTTCACCCAACAATTAAATGATATTCAAAATAGTAAATAATGTTAATTTGTTTTTTTTTAAGAACAATATGTCAGGTGTTCCACAAACGGGTGCTTCTTCTCAAGCTTCTCGAGGAAGCAAAAGAAAATGGGTTCCAGAGGAGGATGTAGCCTTGGTTTCTTGCATGGTGGATTTGCACAATGTAGGAACATTTAATGCTGATACCGGGTTCAAAGCCGGTTATTTGAACAAGCTAGAGAAAATGCTAGAAAAGGCTTTACCAAGAGCAATGTTGAAGGCGAAACCAAATATTGAATCTCGGATTAGGTGCCTAAAAAGGGAATGGTCAGTCGTCTACGACATGCTTAATGGCCAAAACAACAGTGGTTTTGGTTGGGACGAGCATAGGCAGCTCGTTGTTGCTGAAGATGCAGTTTGGGAATCCTATGTAAAGGTAAAATGTATTTCAAGTATTTATTTGTTTTTTTACAAAACTTATAACTAATATGATTTCCTCATTTTTTTAGAGTCACAAAGAAGCCTATCAGTTCAGGCATCGTTCTTTCCCTTACTACAACCAGCTTACTGCGATATACGCAAGAGATCGGGCGACTCGGAAAGACGCTCAAACAGCTGCTGATGTTCTTGAAGAAATACATGCTGAGGATGAACGTACTACAGATATGAATGAAGAGAGAAACACATTATATGACTGCGAAGCTGACGTCTCTTTAGACGACATGGATGTTTCTGGTACAGATCCGCGTGGAGATAGAGACCAAGGGGGTTCCTCATCTTCAAACAAGAGAAAGAAGAAATTTGATGCTCGTGATAATGTGTATTCTTCATTTGAGGAGGCTGCCACTTTGTTGGGGGAAAAAATCCAGGCCGTTGGCGATCAAATCAGTAGGACTATGGCCTCCGAGGTGGTAGTTCAGCAGAAGTCAGAGGAAAAGATGGAAGAGAAAGCTTCAAATTTATATTCAGCCTTATGGTCAATTGAAGGTTTAACCGACGATCAGCGGTATGATGCTTTGAGTAAAATTCCCAATCATCCAACTCAAATGATCGTTTTCTTTAGTTTACCTTCTGTTGCCCGATTGGAATGGGTCAGAAGATTTCTTTCTCACCATTAAATATCAATGTTCAAACTTTTTGATGTTGTAAAACTATATAACATATGGATTATGATGTACAATTTCATTTTCATCTAACTTTTTCTTAGTATAAGTTAATTTTGTTTATGCAGAAAATAATTCTCAAGTTATATTTTGATTTTGGTAAATTCATAAGAACATTTTATGAAATTATATTTAATAATAATTATTTTAAATTGTATTAAATCATATATTTTAATTAAAATATATTTAATATTAATTATTTCAAATTTTCATTTAGTATCATATATTATGATTTGAGTAAATTCATATAAGAATATGAATTATTAAGAATTTTATTAAATTATATACCAAAATTATAATGTATTTAATAATAATTATGTTTAAATACGATTAAATTATTTATTATTGATATTAATAATCTTATTAAAATTTAAATAACAATAACAAATTTCTGCTAATTATAAGAATTTTATTAAATTATATATTTAATTAAAATATATTTAATAATAATTATGTTTAAATATGATTAAAATATTTATTACTGATAATAATAATCTTATTAAAATTTAAATAACATTAACAATAATCATTTACCAAAATAATTTTCTGCTAATTATAAGAATTTTATTAAATTATATATTTTAATTAAAATATATTTAATTATAATTATGTTTAAATATGATTAAAATATTTATTACTAATAATAATAATCTTATTAAAATTTAAATAACAATAACAATAATCATTTACCAAAACAATTTTATGCTAAGGGTATTCTAGTCATTTTAGTTTTTTCCATTATGCTATTACACCTCTATTCCATTCAACCAAACACAAGATTACTATTACGCCTCTATTCCATTACATTCAACCAAACAGTGGATTAGCTATTACACCTCTAATCCAATACACATCTAATCCAATACACCTCTAATCCAATACAGCGAACCAAACGCACCCTAAAGGGTATACTGACTTGTGCCACACAGCCAAGCCACCCATGTGCTAGCCGTGTGAAGCTACTGACTTGATTTTTAAGGAAGTTACAGGGGACACACGACCATGTCACCTAGCCGTGTGTGACGCACGGTTGAGACACACGCTCGTGTCTTTGCTCGTATGGACAAAAATATGTCATTTTCCAAGCCATATTTCTCACCCAAATTGGTACCAACCTATACACATCAATATGCATATAACCATGGCCTAAATAGGCATTTAAAACTAACCAATGTCAAGTTTATAACATGCAATAATATCACATACCATCATGATACATATAGGCTCCTCAAATGGCTACTCATAATCATGCAAACTATGTCTCTAAATATACCTAATTGGTCAAACACAAATATGCAATCTTTGTGCCTAAAACTTAACATGTATGCTACTTATAAATCTCAACCATTTGGTACCCAAAATACCAATTCACAACCATACATCATATACTATAAGGCTATTTACATATTTACAATTCAAAAGATATGTCCACAAAACAAGCCAAATCAAATGGCTAAAACACAACTAGACATATAGGCTTCCATTACCCAAAAAGACCAATACATGCCATTTAACCCAAAATATAAAGTCAAAAGTAACAAAATAACGTTTGATAGTGTGATGCGATCTCCAACAACTTCCAATCCAAACAAGCTTCTGAAACACTATAAAACACGAAAAAATAAACAGAGTAAGCAATTAAGCTTAGTAAGTTCGTATAACACAGAATTAAACTTACCATTTAACCCCCAATTTAGGTAAGTAACCCAAATCATAACACAATTCAATTCGGCCAAAGCCTATCACATAACCATTTACCAAGTTAGCCATGTATTCATATAAAAACTGAAAATCATGTATGAATTCAACAATTATTAAATTCCATGTACATGTAACATCTATACCGTGTATATGTATATTATACATAGATCATTTCCATGTAAATACATGTACTAGTTCATATCGAACTTGTATAATCTCATAATAACACTACTCCCGTTGAACCACTTAGAATATCGTTAGATACGCGGGTGGTACACACGAGTGTACTGAACTGTAATCCGTCAATTCCTGTACATGTATGATCATACGAGCGATAAACGGTAAGCTTTTTCGAGCTAAATAACGGTAAGCTCATACAAATTGAGTATCGGTAAGCTCATAAACCCTAATTACATGTCTTTTGTATCCTATGAATTCCTAAGGTTCAAATGAGGCTCGGTATTCTTCGTATGTCGTCGGTTATGTGCTCGATAATTATACATAATAATTAAATCATTCACATACATATATTTCAATTAAAGTATAAATACACAATTTAATTACACGAACTTACCTTAAGCTCGTACGACGAAAATACGATCCTTTAGTCCACGACTTTATCATTTCCTCGATTTAATTTCGAATGTTGCTTTTCCTAATCTATATAATCAATTTTAACTAATTTAAGCATCACTCTATTCAAATTAACCAAAATTCATGTTATGAAAGAATTACCATTTTGCCCCTATACTTTTAACTTCTTCACAATTTAGTCTGTAGGCTCGTAAAATAAAATTCATGCAATTTCATCCGCACCTAAGCCTAGCCAAATTTTATATGTTCTTATAGCAGCCCATATATTCCACAAATTTACACATTTACCACACAATTTTCATATTTCACAAATTAGCCCCTAATTGACAATTTCAACAAAACTCACTTAACAAAACTTGTTTATTTAAAGGCCAAGATTCATTTTCTTCCATTAAACTTCAAAAAATTAAAAAATTCATCAATATAAAAACTCAAACTATTCAATAGTTTTGAAAATTAGCCCCCTAATTAGCTAGGTTAAGCTACAACGATTCCAAAAACATAAAAATTAACAAAAACGGGACAAAGGATCACTTACATGTAAGGGATTTTGTGGCTGAAAAATTCAAGCTCTCAAATGGCTATTCTCTGCTGTAAATTTCGATGCATGCAGGAATGAAAGAGATGACCATTTGTGTTTTATTTACTTTTCTTATCTTTAATTACCTATTTCCCCTTACCTAACTTTAAAATTTACTCAATTACCAAGCCATGCACATCCACTAACTCATTTAATGGTATAATTACCATTATAAGGACTTCCACTTTAAGGTTCTATAGCTATTTAACACCTTTAGCTAATAGAACGCAACTTTCGCACTTTACGTGATTTAGTCCTTTTTCACAAATTAAGCATACAAACGGTAAAATTTCTTAATAAAATTTTTATACCATAGTTCTATCATGTTGTAGATCATAAAATAATATTAAAATTAATTTTTTGACTTCATATTTTTGGTCCCGAAACTACTATTCCAATTTCACTAAAAATGGGCTGTTACATATAGGTTCCATAGAGCAACATTGCAACGACAGTTTGCGGACTTTATGGGGCGACACCATGATAAAGGTATACTGGATCTACAAGACAACACCTCAAAGAGGTTAAAAAACTCTCGAAGTTAATAAAAACGGGATAGTTTGTCGGGATAGTAAACACAGGATAGTCCGCAGGGATCGTAAACATGGGAGAGTCCACCAGGACAATAAACATGAGGTTACTTTGTGTAAGACCATATTTTGACCATGGCATTAAATCAAGTTTTCCAGAATGATGAATCATGAAAAAGATAAGGCAAGGAAAGGGAAATCATTATAAGACTCGCGTAGGGAGAAGCAAAATAGGAAGAGTCGGCGTGCCAAAGAATGCAGTAAATGAGCTTGTAAGGGAATCCGCCTAGGAAGTACGGAAAGGATGGATTGGTCCATGTGGCCTTAACAAGGTAAAGATAATAGATGAAATACCCACTGTAAGGTATGTAGTAACCATCATTATTAGTTCGTCAATGGTTAGCTAGAAATATAGCCTCGGGTATAATAAGAGGGTCAATGAAGCAGATTCTTAGCCAAACGATTTGAGCAGTAAGTCCGCTAGTGACTTACCGAATAAGAGGATTCCAGTTTAAGATCTTATAATTCGAGGGCTAACGAGTAAAGAAGTCTGTGGAGGATTAATTTGAGTAGGGGTATGTTGGGACCATATAGCACAGAGAAGAATGCGTTGGTGTGTATAAGATAATATATATTTAATGTGACAAGTGTCCCATTTATTTATATATATTTTTATTATACCTTATAAGACACATGTCAGACCAAAACCCACTTGAGGTGTCAAAGAAACTCCACATATTGTGTATGAGATAATTTTATTTATTATTATAGTTTAAAAGTAAATTTACATTAATGGGTTATTTTTTCAAGAGTGGGTAGTTTTGTTCAAATGTGATATTTTTATCTTTATTTGATAAATATATAATAAAATTTTAGGTTTTTTTAGTCATGACCAAATGGTGATTTTTAAATTAATTAAGTTCTACTATATTTAAAATCTTATATGGCAGACATATTATCACATGTGTAATGCTACATTTGTTTGATATTTCCACTTATTACTCGCAAAAAAAAGAGGCAATTAACGAATTCAATTGTTGTCATGTGCGTCAAGTTAGAAATTCCAAAGTTCAAAAGGTATTGAAACTAAAAATGATCAATTTGGAGAGCATGGACTAAATATACAACTTTTTTGCATATTACAAGACTAATACCAGAATTTAACCAAGCGAATTTAACTGCTACGATTTGAGTTGTGATTAAATTTTTAAAATTCAAAAAGCATAGGGATTAAAATTGACCGTTTTGAAAAAGTAAAAGACTAAAATTGACCAAATTAAAGTATAAAGACTAAATCCATAACTTACACATATTACAGAACTGATAGCAAGTTTTAAATGGATAAGGTTTTAGAAAGTAAATAGTTTTATTTTATTAAAAATTTTGTATAGAAAATTTAAATGACATAATTACCCTTATAGTAATATTTCCTATTTTTTTATAAAAAAATTGACATGTTAATCATTTTCCAACTGAATTGATGTTCAATTAACTTGTGATGTCAACCCAAGAACTTTATAATAATAGAGATATAAATTAATGAGGTGAATGAACCTAGTAAATCCCTTTATTAAAGAGACGAGATCAAATTAATCTCCCTATTATTAATGGATCAATTTAGTCCATGTATTATTAAAAAATATTTAAAAAAAACATGCCTAAATTTCAACAGAGTTAACAATTATTACTAACATACTTGATATTTTAAAAGTTTTTTACGATTCTACAAATGAAATCATTTGTTTTGAGTTGAACTGTAAATGAAAAGAATAACTTTCATGCCTTTTTTTTAATAGTACTATATGTCAACTCTGTTACAGTTTAACATTATTTGATTCTTTTTAAAAATAAAACGATGAAAATGATGTAACTAATTAGTAGATGGACTAATTTGATATCATCCCTATAATAAAAGGGACTTCTCAAGTATTTTCACCCACAAAATTGCCTTCAATTTCGCCGACAATCCTTCTCCTAGAATTACCATGCATAAAAATCTCAAAATGAATATTTTATTATTATTATTTTTTGTCATTTTCTATTACTTTGCATATGCATTTTGGTCCGTGTAATTAATATTTGAAACATTACCGTTTTAAGTTATATTGCATTTTATAAGTAGGGCATACAAGTAAGCTACAACTAGTATTAAAGGTATTGTACCCAAAATGGCATTTAAAAGAAAGACAAAATTATAATACGCCTACATTCTTTTTTTGGTACTATTCAAATGAAAAGCAAAAAGGGAAAATCTTATTTTTGTATAAATGATAATTTAATTAAGACCCATATTTAGACATGGTTTATAAATACAAAAATCGGATCAAACTGATTAAATCAAATGAATCGATTGGTTTCGATTTTATATTGGCTTCATTAATCTCAAACCAACTAACTCCTAAGCTTTTTTTTCTTCAGTATAATGGCATTGACTTCATTGATTCATCATATGGTAGATAAAAGTTCACATGCATTATGAATTATTTATTTATTTGTTTTAATCCTATGACAAAAAAAAATTAGATTTTACAAATTCCACAATCATTACAAAGTAGATTTAGGGTGGGTTTGGATGGGCGATTGGGTGCGGTGCGTTTAGTTTACTTTTTGTCTCACGCTACAGTATCATTATAGTATCTAATCCCACTACCACCGCTGTTTTTACACTAACCACAGGTAAACGCACCGCCCATCCAAACTCACCATTAGTTTTGAAAAAAAAGGTATTGTCTTTATCTCAAAATAATTACTAATATATATTTTATATACAATATTCATTTAATATACATTATAATAAAATAAATAATATAAAAAAAATTAAAATTGTGTGGCATACTAGGATGACGCTAGGTCGTAATGAAGTATAAGATTAATTTTTAGTTAAATTAAAAAATTTTAGTCCTGATTCATATAGTAACAGTTAAATCTATTTAGTTAAATTTAATTGTTAATTGTATGTTATGCATAAATTTGTAGATTTGGTCAATATTCTCCAATTAGATCATTCTAAAACCCTATATTTTATTCGAATTTTGAAACTTTAATCTTGACACAAATAACAATCATTAATTCATTAACTGATTTTTTTTGTGGGAATTATGTGGAGATAACAAGTTGATATGACATTACACATATAATAATATCCACTATATTTCAGAATCTTGACACTATTTGAAAAGTAAAATTACCAATAAATAATTTAATGTTTGAAATCCAAATATGAGAGTCCTATATAGAAATCTCACGATACCCTCCCATGAATGTTAGATTCCTTGAACCAAATTCATTCTAAAGAAACTATCAAAACATGTTATGATGCATTTTATAAGTCATCATGTAACACCCCTAACCCATATCCGTCGCCGGAACAGGGTTACGGAGCATTATTGGAGTTTACAGAACAATTACAATTAATTCATGTCTTTTACTATTCATATTTGAAATTAATTATATTTTATTATATAGTCCCTTTAAATGGGCTCTCAAGGCCTAAAATAGGCATTAGAAACAAGTCGGGACTAAACTGGAAACTTAGAGAATTTTTTCGCGAAATTTCAAAAATTTTCCTAGGTGCAGGGGACACACGCCCGTGTGGCCAGGCCATGTGGCTCACACGACTAGGAGACACGCCCGTGTCTTAAGCCATGTGGGCATTCGATATGAGGCACATAGCCGTGTCCCAGCGCATGTCTTTACCCATGTAACTCTCTGACTTGGGTCACATAGCCAACCACACACCCGTGTGTTAGGTAGTGTGAAGGGTGCAGGGGTTACACAGCCAAGCAACACGCCCGTGTGCTAGGCCGTGAGCAAATACCTGGGCATTCTGTTTTAAAATTTCAAGGTGCAAGGGACACATGGCTAGACTACACGCCCATGTGCATGACCATGTGTCACACACGGCTGAGACACACGCCCATGTCTCTGTCCGTGTGGATGAAAATAGGCCATTTTAAGGCCAATTTTCTCACCCTTTTTGACATCAACCCACACACAACATTTAAATACACTAATATATCCCAACCAAGCAATCAAAACCAACCAATACATGTTCTAAACATAATATAACATTACATATACATCAATTACTTATACTTACCCATTTAACTCATTTCATTGATTTATCAAATTCTACTACTAATTACACACATACAAACATTTAAGATTCACAACCACAATTCAAACTATTTCATTGCCAAACCAACCCTATACATGTCATATAAACCAAAATTTACATTTAAAAAACTACCGAATTAAACTGGATAGTGTGTCTTGATGTGTTGATCCGATCTCCCGATCACAAGTTAATCTATAAGAACATAAAACAACACGAGTAAGCTTAATGAAGCTTAATAAGTTCAATAAATTAAACATTGATCTTACTGAACTTAATATATTAAACAAAATTGTAAAAAAATCATACATTCTCCCTGTCAAATACAACATAAGTCAATGAGTACACTTTCTTCATATCAATATCATTAATAATCCATATATCTTTCAATTCATTCACATGGGTCTTGTACCAATTCTTACTGAATCGAGGAACGACTTACGGGTATGAGTACATTGTTTTCTTTGTGCCATAGTCCAACTATGGTCTTACACATGCATTTCCATGGCCCAGCCATGGTCTTACATTCGTAGTGTCATAACCCAGTTATGGTCTTATCATCAGAATGCCACAGCCCAGCTGTGGTATTACTTATAAATACTGTCATGGTCCAACCATGGTCTTACGTTCAAAGTGCCATAACTCAGTTATGGTCTTTTCACTAAAATGCCATAGCCCAGCTATGGTCTTACATATAAACATTGTCATGGTCCAACCATGGTCTTATCCGTCAATTCATCCTTTGCTATAAAACGATTATACTCTATCCTGCGTTCTATTTGTTTTAAGCATTCATTTCAATTTCATATTTTAACAATAAATTTTAATTTCAATAATAATAAAATGAATAAATAAATTATATCATTCATAAATTAATAATTAATCATGAAATTTTAACCATACAAACTTACCTGAGTTAAATTGTGGAATTTGTAGTGGTTTAGAGATTATTCGGCTATTTTCCCTTTTTCGCGTTGGTCTAAGGGCTCTTAATCTAAAATATAAAATTATTCATTAATTAGCACATGTTTCAATTCTAATTCACTTCACAATTTATACCCGTTAATTTTCAAAATTACACAATTACCCTAATTTTTACAATGTTTGTAATTTAGTCCCCCACCAATTAGCCCATCAAATAAGCTAATTTTTCTCATGTAACACTTTATCTAAATATTCTAAACTATTACACAGCCTTTGATAAACATAATTTAATACCAAACCCTAAGATTTCTTCTTTTTCACAATTTGTTCCTAAAATCAATTTCCCTTGAAATCACTTGATAAAATCATTATATGGCAAAATTAAAGCTTCAATTCCATGTTAATTAATCATAAGAATCCAGCACTTATCAATGGTAACTTTCAAGATTACTCATAAAATCAAAAACTAATGAATTAGATAGTTGGACCTAGTTGCAAAAGTCTTAAAGACACAAAAATTTCAAGAAAAGAGCAAGAATTGAACTCACATATGTAGCTAAATATGAAAACCAGATTCTTATGGGTTCTTCAATGGTGTTTTTGGCTGAGAATTATGAAGAAATGTCTAGATATTCAATTAACTCCTATTTTTAACTATTAAGTTTTATTTCATTTCCAACTTTACCCCTTATTCACACTAATTTCATGATTTTTCTACACTGATGTCATCCAACCTCTTATTTTAGGCTTATTTACCTTTCAAGTCCTCTCTCATTTAGCATTTAGGCTATTTTATCACTCTGGCAAGTTTTGCACCTTTTTTAATTTAGTCCTTTTTAATTAATTAATTGTCAAAACGTTAAAATTTTCTAACGAAACTTTAATACTAACTTAATGACTTACGGCTCAGTTTATGAAATCGGGGTTTCGATACCCCATTTTCAGAACCACTTAACCTAATAAATTCTTTTAAAACACAAATCACTATTTCAAAAATCTTTCTAAAATCACACTTAACTCATAAATAATAAATAATAAAATTTTTAAACTCACTCGTCAGATTTAGTGGTCTCGAACCACTATTTCCGACACCATTGAAAATTAGGTTGTTACACAAACAAAGTACGTGTCGAGTTGCATAATCACTGATAATATGTTAGTTGCTTGTGAACTCATTCATCATCTTCATAGGTCAAAGAATCATCCGAGGAAAGGTTTTGCACTAAAACATGACATGTCTAAGGCTCATGATGGTGTGGAATAGAGTTTCTTGCATGATTTTACTGTTTGCATGAGTTTAAATTGTTATTGGATTAGAATTATTGTAAATTGTTTTACTACTATTTCATACTTCATAATAATTAATAGGACGTTAACTTTTTTTTTTGCCAAAAAAGGTTTTTGGTAAAAGTACCATAGAGGTCTTTATATTAGGAGTTGAATTGCATTTTACCTTCTTTATTCAAAGAATGAGCAAATTAGTTCATGTACGTTAGATCAAAGAGCAAACCGGTCCTTTTTGTTAAAAAATTTCATCAATTCTAGAATTAAAAACTGGTCCTCGTATGGCAGCATAAAGTACATGCAGCATGCCACTCTAGTTATTTCATAAGCTACGCTGGTTTTTAACGATAGAAATGGTTGAAAATTGTAACAGAAATAACCGATTTACTCTTTGATCTAACATACAATAACTGATTTGTCCATTTTTAAGTAAACGAGACAAAATACAATTTGACTTATAATATAGAATTCTCCATAATACTTTTATCGAAGACTTTCAACCATTAATCCCATATCTGATGACGAGTATGTCTAAATTCTAAAGCACCATATGGGAAGATTGAATGATGTATTACTTAAATGTCATGTCTCATGGACATGCATGGTTTTACTAGTTTAATGGTATAATGGTAATCAATGATCTCATGGTAGAGGTTGGGGTTTTTGATTTTTTTTTTCAATTTTTAATTTCTCGGTATTAGTCTTAGTAAAATTTTTTAATTTTTTTCATAAATATTTTTTTAAAAATAAAATTTTCAAGTAAATAAACAATAATAGATAACTCTGCTGTTGTATTTCTCTGAAGAAAACAATTTTTATATAGAATTTTTACATCATAAAAACTTAAAAATAGAATTTGGTGCAAGTAATTGCGGACATTTTCTTGACATATCACTATTATTTGCTTTTACCAAAATATCATTGGTTTTTAATGGTTTAAATTGCGAGTGTACCAAAAAAACATTGTGACATCCAATCACAATAATTTTCTCTAATTTTTTCCCATGTTCCTTTTATTTCACTGTTGAAGTTGCAAAGAAGTATCATATTACAAAAATAGAGAAACCGGGAGAATCTTTCCCTCGTGGGTTCAAGCAATAGAAGCCATTAGCCATTGATCATTTGTTCAGAAGGACAAAAATGAGTCACCTCATATGCCCACGTCTATTCCTACGAAAACTAGTAATCCGGTATGTACCACACAAACCCTTAATAATTTATTCAACAAATTGACGACTCATATGTTTTTGCCCCCACCAAATAAACCCAGGTAATTACGAGAAAACACCCCAATGTTGGAAAAGAAAGAAAAAAAGAAGAAAGCAAAGTACTAATTTGACAAATACAAGAAAAATGATTAGGCACTTGATATGGTGTGATACAAGGAATGGGAATGGGAATGAGGTGAGGTTCATCATGTGTTTTACTTCTTTATATAAAATAGGTATAAGTTTATAATTAGCTTTAACAGAGAAAAAGAAAAGGGGGAAGGAGGACCACTTCTTTTTAGTGAAAGGTAATGCTTTTTATAGTGAGAAATACATGGATATAATTGTTACATGAATGAGAAGAAATTGCCACAATTAAACCATGTCAAACCTATTTTATCCCATCTTGTCAATTACTTAGATTTTTGTATTTTGCATATAACATCTTTCAATGGGATCTACACAATTTAATCATGCCTCAATTTAATCGAGAAAAATATGAATACATGTGTATTGTGAGACCGAATCATTAGAATTGTCTGGTGATGTGTATGACAATAATTTACTTTTAGTAGACATTATTAAGGATTGTATTGATGAATTCTACTAAATTTTGAATTATAGGCGTAATTTTAAGAATTTCACTAATTAAATTATATCATTTAATTTATTTCATGATGCAATTTTAATCTACTACATTATAATTAATAGAAATAATGAAAAATATATGTGCATTCGATAAAAACAAAATTGCTTTAAGCTCTAGCTTAGTTGGTATCGTTACCATTATAATAATCAATAGAACATGGGTTTAAGTGTGTTAATGCATGATTTTCCTCCGATTTAAGGGTTAGGTAGGGAGTATGAGTACAAAGTAGGCATTATATAAAAAAATTGCCAATGATACTTAAGTTGTGTTAGCAAGGTTGAGGTCGTAGGCTTTTATGGTTGAAGTTCGAGTCTTAACATGTGCAAATGCCATGCGTGCTTCTCTTCTTGATTAGTACTACTATGCGTGGGTTCTGTCTAGATTTATTTTAGCCTTCGATCTATTGAGTTTTGTATTTAGTTAATTCTAGTTTTAGTTAATTGTATATGTATTATTTATGATTTTTACCCCTAGTTATAAAATTTGAATTTTTCTTTTACAAATAAGAAAAAATAAATTGTTAAAATGTATTCGGTCACAAAATCGAAGGCTGATGTAGCCTTCTTTTGATTGCTATAATAATAATTTAGCCCTAAATATTTTACACATTCTTTTAATTTGGTTCTAATTCTAAAAAAATCAACAAATTAATCATCAATGTTTACACATTCTATTAATTTGATCCTAATTTTTAAAATTTTAAAAATACATAAAATTATAAAATACTTTTTTTTAAATATCCTAACCAAACTTTTAATTATTTTTTTTTATGATTTTTGAATTTTTTGATTCAAAACTAAATTGATAAGTTGTGTAAACATTGACGGCTAAATTTATTAAAAATTTTAAAATCAAGATTAAATTAACAAAATGAGTAAATGTTGTTATTATACCAATAAAAAGAAAGCCACGTAAATATTCCGTTTGATGACTAAATACATTTTAACAATAAAGTGGCTAGAATTTGAAATTAAGTTAATAATGGTGAAAATAAGAACACCCTCAAAATTGAGTGACTATAATGAAAAATTTACCATTTATTAAGAAATAAAGGAAATATCATGATGAAGCTGAATGATGATGTGCCAAGGCCTGTTAACCTTATTATGGTGATTTGACACCTCATTTTGATTCAAAAGATGGAAAGACAAAGACTACCCAACGAACTTTGGGAAACCATATTTATTATAAATTTTATTTATTAACAAATAATTAAATTAAACTTATATATTAATCTCGTTATAAGTTTTTATCATATCTACTCTTTTTTGATACAATATCTAGAATTAGCCATGGTTCCTCCCCAGCCTTTAAATAGAAGAAAAATGCACTTCAGCACACTCAAACCCACAACTTCATGCATTGATAACAATGTCGATATTAATCGACCAACCTACTATTATATTTCTCCAACAAAACAACTATTAGATTTGTGAATATTGTGTAAACTGGATTCGGGTGAAGCAGGAAATTATTTTAGGGTTCACAGATGAATAATAAATATTTTTGAGGATTAAAGTATAAATTTGTTATTATGCTAATTTATAATTTTTTAAATTTTGAAGAAGTTATAAAACAATTTTACCATTATTAGGATTGTTTAATACTTTAATTCTATCGGTAGCCGCAAAGCAAATGGTATATAGATGCAAAGGTGGAACACCGTTGGAGTAGGAGGGGATTTCGCCACTCCAACATTTTGGAAAATGTTCTTTATACCCTTCAACTTTTTTTAAAACTTTAATTAAGCTCCTTCAACATTTCTAGAAATTCTAATAAAGCCTTACAAAAATTTAAAAAATTCTCTTTAATCTTCTCAAAAATTTTGAAAATTTTCATTAAGCCTCTAAAATTTTTAAACATTTTAATCAGATCCTTAATTTTCTTTTAAAATCTTTATTTACAACCCTAAAATTTATTAACACGTTCCACCACTAGATAGATAGATGTCTTAACTAAGGGGGATGTCGACCGATCCGAGATGTTCATGGCTTGGTGAGAGGAGGAGGAAGTAATCTAAATGCTACTCAATTTTCTAACTCAATTTGTCCACAGTGTATTTTTAGTAAAAGTACATGAAAGTTCTTGTATTAGAAGTCAAATTGCAACGTATCCCCTTTACTCAAAAAATGGGTAAATTAGTTCCTGTACGTTAAATTAAAAAGCAAATTAATCATTCTGTCAAAATTTCTATTCATTTCTATGAGAAATTATTTTATGGACCTTTCCCACCATATCATCCATGGTCCCTTTTCAATTATTTTTTGACATTTCAATATTTTTTCCATGTCATTGATACATAATTTTGGTAATTTTTTATCCTAAACTCCAAACTTAGAACCCTAAACCCTAAACTTTGAACATCAGACTTTAAATCTTGAACCCCAAACCTTAAATGATTTGGGTTCAGGGTAAAAAAATTACCAAAATTATGCATTAATGGCATAGAATAAATGACTGAAATGTCATTGAATAATTGAAAAAGGACCATGAATGATGTGGCGAGAAGGGTACAGAAAATAATTTCTCCGTTTCTATTGTTAAAAACTAGTTTATGTACGCTAGAATGAGGTATCCCATCAGTCATATCTGTTTTTAATAGTAAAAATAGATGTAATTATTAATAAAAAAAGATCAATTTACTCTTTAATTTAACATACAATGACTAATTTATCAATTTTTTGAATAAATGAAGTAAGATATAATTTGACTCAAAATACAGGGACCTCTATGATAGATTTTATTTTACGCATGGTATTGTTGCTGTCTGGTATAGCTGGTCCTGTCTGATTTAGGCATTGTGCAACTAGGTTTTTATTGCTGCCTAAATTGGACTTTATTGATAAAAGAATAAATGAATTGGCCTTTAAAAATGAAATTAAAATTTAATATGAAAAAATTACCCACTTTTCCATGCTGCATTGAATTTCATCGCAAACTTTAACTTCACATTTTCTTTACATCTACTTTCTGTTGAAAAGACAAATACCTGAATCACCTTTTTTAGGTCGACAAACAAATATCGAATTATTACAAGATTGGATTTTTAAACACATGAAAAATCTATACATACATTCTCCTTGCTCATCATATTAAAAGCTCCTGCAAATAAGGCCCAAGTCCGGAATATGGTATTGGGGGCCAAATGTCAAGACTTAAATTAAATAATTCATAACTACAATGGACTAAAACTGTAATTTTACCCTTCAGCTAAGGGAGTGAAATACTAACATATGAAAGGTTGGTAGCATATACATTATGAAAACTTAGGTTTCATGATAATAAAAATCCAAGAAATTATTACAAATGGAGCTTTACCCCAAGCATCGACCACCCTTTTTAATAATTAAATACAGCCAATTTCTGCTATTTGTTTCATCACTATAGAGAAGAGATTATACATGTATTTATTTGATTATTAAAATGTTTTAAAACTATTAAAGCATCCAATCAGGGATGAATCCACTTGGTGCTGAAGTTGTAGTAGCAATGTTTTCATGTGTCAGATCAGCTGGAACATTGTAACTGCAATAAACACACACAAAAAAAAAAGTTGAAAGGGCTAAATAGAAATCTTTTTGTTTATTAGGGGACTAGAAGATAATTTTCCCATTTGAGTGAGGCTAAGGCCCTAAAATGGGAAATTTATCTTTTAATCTTTTTTTTAAAATTTATGAAATTACAAGTTAATACAATGGTAAAACTACACTTATTATTCAATTTTGACTCCCTTAAAACAATTTTCTAACTTTGCTCTTAGATAAAAATCGAATATATATGGGCACATGTTTATGTCTATGTCTTGAATTGGAATAATGGAAAAATTAGGGTTTAGGTTAAGTTACCTAATCTGCATAGAAGTGGTGCATTGTAAAGGCTCAAGAAATCGAGGATGCTGGAGGTTGCATGGAACACTTTGCTCCCCAGTTTCCCATGTTGATCTTAGTGTTGAAGCATTTTCATCCAACTGGGAACATGAATTCCATTTAAGATCAAATGATAATAAGTGAAAAAGACTGTATCCGTATCCAATCCCAACATGGTACGAAGATATGATCCTTTAAATATATAAATATTTTAATATATATATATTATATCAAACACACATGATTAAGTGTGCAAGTAACCTTGTATTTACTTTTCTTAAAATATTTGTTATAATAAACGTGAATAATGATATTAGAATGATCGCAATGTAATAAGAAAAGAAAAATAAGAACACATAGATTTTACGTGAAAATTTCTTATCAGGAAAATAACGGACAAAAGAGTAGAAATTCACTATGTTTGAAAACACGCGATACAAATGGAATTCGAGTTGTACGGATTCAACTTGTACAACATTCGGGTCACACAACTCTAACAATATTTGTGCTTCGTATTTATATAAAATGCATGGATAAATTTGAGCATGTGTTGGGCGCATATCTGTATTGGAAACTTGCATCAGAACATTTAAAAATGAGCAGGTTTTTTTACCTTCCTTCTCAGGTTTCTGTTGGTTTCCAGTAGCATTTCTTCCTGTATACAAAGAATACAAGCATGATGATATCTAGAAAACACAAAGTTAATAATACATATACATATACATGTACCTTTCTTTCAAGTTTAGAAAGCTGCTCAACCATATGCTCCATCTGCATTCATTCAAAAAAAGCATAAATTTCAGCATAAGATAAGTATTTTTTTCTCAGCAAAATGTTATTAATAAAATACCACTCAAAGATGAATAATTGTATGGGATTAATCTATAAAAAATGATGTAAAATTAAAATAATCATATTCACCATAGAGAACCCTAATTGAGAGAAAAATACCTTTAATGACCTGATTTTCTTCAAAGAGAAGTCCAACTGACGCTCAAGCTGCTCAAGTTCCTCAGAGCCCAAGTCTCCTAAATCTTCCCCCAGAAAATGTCTACAATATATATATATGTTATATACACACACATATAGATACTATATATATAACTTTGTTTTGCTTTGTGTTACCTTTGTGAATGTTGAAGGACCTCAACTTTTGCTTTGAGCTTCAAATATTCCTGGTAGTTTCTCTGTTTGATGACATGCACCAGTTTTAGATTTTGTCAAACTTATATTCATATAACATGATATCCCAGAGTGGTTTAAAAATACGAAAAATTTATCATTTAACCCTTTTAAAATTTATGAAATTACAAATTAATATAATAGTGAAATGAGTGGTTGAAACTCAAAAGAATTTATGATATATCTCTACTCCTAAAGCAATTTTTGGCTTCACCCATGCCTACTGCTTTGACTAAAGTTATATATATATATATATAGTGAATCACAGGCATGAAATAACCTGTGTCTCAATTTCTGTTTGACCAGGTTCCAATGCTCCATAGGTGCACCTGTTGTACCTCTCTAGTATATCAGCAATGCTGCACGCATAGAAAGAAATTAGTACTTTAATATACTAATTTTATTGTTATTATAAAAATTAAATAAGGAACCATTTGTACATCGACATGGAAAAAAGTAACTATGTTCAGTCACAAATTTTCATGGGTGCTTCTCTAATGGTCACCATTTATTAAATTTTAAAATTATGCTTAATTTTTATTATTAAAATTTAACTAGTCTTATGGTACACAAATAATAAAAAAATAATATGAAAATAAAATAATGTAAAAGTTTTAATTACAAAATTGAATGAGTAGAAGTAAGAGAGTGTTTATTTTATTTTATTTTTTAAACATTAAATTATTTATTTAACAATAACTCAATCACTTTTCTCTTATAAGTTTATTTCACTTAAAATTATACTTATAATTTAAATTATTGTTAAATTATTAAACAAAATGTAATTATTTCTACTTAATATTAGTTTCCTAAATCTTTCCAAAAGTGTCTCATTAAACATCAATTGAAAAATCAATTTATTGATTTAATCCCTCATTGCTTGCAAATAATGTGAATATTAGATTCATTAAATGTACATTCTTGGAAACTTATCTTTTATTTAATTTATAAAGGGTATTATGATAAAAAAAATTATTTTATATATAAGTTGTCCTATCCATGGATGAATGAAACAATGGAGAAAAGGGGCCCTAAATAAAAGCACAAATTTGCAGTAAGCTTTTATAGAGAAAGCTGCATATTGATTTATATGAAGACATATAGAAGACAATGTATTAATATGTCATGTACTGTGAATTAATCCATGCATTTTTAAGATAAATTATATGTATGCATGTCAATTCATCATTAGGTTTAAAAAATTGTATTTAATCCAAAATCATTAAAAATAGTGCATAAGTTATAAATTAAAAAAAAAAACCATCTATTTTAGGGTTCTTAGAAACTTGGTAAAATAAAATCGAAACACAAAGATCTTGAAATTTTGTGGGGGTTTTAAAAGATCTCTTGAAAAGAATCCAGAAGAAAAGCACAGATTCAGATTTTGTAAGGGAAAAAAAAAAGAGTTACCTGTTAGAACTGGAAAATTCATAGAGTTTACCACGATTAGAGAAAATGATAAGAGCAACCTCAGCATCACAAAGGATGGAAAGTTCATAAGCTTTTTTGAGTAAACCATTTCTTCGTTTTGCAAATGTGACTTGTCGATTTATCTTGTTTTCGATCCTCTTCAACTCCACTTTTCCTCTGCCCATCTGTTTATATATTTTGTCAAAAATAACTAAAAGAAATAAAAGCTTTTATGAAGGAAGGAAGGAAGAAAAACAACCTATGTTATTTTGAGAAACTAGGTTGTTGGTTTTTGTGTTTTGTTTTGTTGTTCTTAGGGTAAGAACTAAGGTGTATTGCTTTTTTTTTTTCTGCTTATGAGTCTGTAAATTCTAGGTGTTAGGTTTTCATTGTTCCTTCAAATAGAAAAGATGAAAAGGAAGTGGGACAAGACAACTACATATGGTTTTTTTTTTCTTTTCTTTTTTAATAATGTATGTGGTTGATAACTCCATATACTCTCTCTATATTTTTTATATCGAATATTATTTTTTAAATATAAAAATAAATAAATTGTAATCAATAAATTGAGATTCATTGTACATAATCAGATTTAAAGACCTACGTATATAAGTAAATCTCAAACTTAAATATATAAAACCCAAGACTTCCGTCTTTACCAATTGAATCAGTACCGTATTGTATTTTCAAAAGAAAAATCTAAAGTGTAGATATTAGAGATAATGTTATTAAAAAAAGATAATCACGAATATAAAATCAACATGAATAATATCTTAATTATAAAAAAGTAGATTTAAGGAATTTCTTAAATTTTTGACTAAATGACGTCAAACATCAATCTTAATCTTTAATAACATTCCTGACTTTAAGTGTGTTTCTACGTGTCGAAACAACTGTGGAAGCTAAGAACACTGGTTGTGTTTGGACAATTATATTCCCACCTCTATAGGCATACTTTTTGTTTCCAGCTTGAAGGGATAGGGGTTAGAAATGTAAATTTGGGTGAAGAATCAAAGACTTTGGTTCTGAAAATGTTGCGACATGGGGAAGGGATCATCAAATCATGTCATTGGCGTAAATATATAAACTCAAAAGCACAAAAGCAAAGGTAACCGAATGATGTTTGGTATAATGGAATGTTTTTTTATATCATTTTCGTCTAAATTTTAACTTTTTAATTTGAAATTTATATCTGTTCGATAATGGCGGTAAAACGATCGCAAAGCAATAAAAAAATAAATATAAGAACACAGATTTTACGTGAAAATTATTTGGAAAAAATATCACTGGCAAAAGAAAAGAAATTCGTTAATGTTGAAAAATGAATGATACAATAAGAATTTCGACTACATCTATTTAAGAGTTAAAAAACTTTGTTCTAATCAAAATAAAATAGTAGAAGTATAGTTCTATACGGACTTGGGTTACACAATTTCTATCGGTTCTATTGTTGAAGTATAAGTTTGTTTATTTCTAAAAAAAAATGTAAAAGTTTGATTAAGATTATAAAGGTGTCTAAAAAAAGGTCTAATTTGATTCTTATCCCTTTAATTTATCAATATTAAAAAGTTAATCCCTCTAGTTTACTTTATTAGAATGTGAAAACGTGATGATTTTTTATAATTTTTGCATATAAATTCTGATATATATTGTTTAAAAATTTTCATTTACATAATTAATATGTCATTTCTAGTCTATGTATATAATTTCTCAATTTCATAGATTGCTTAAGGGGAATTATAAAATTATAAAATTTTGAGAGGTTAAAGTTTAAAAAAATCATATTAAAAGGGCTTAAATTAAATTATTAAAACTTTTGGTGGGTTAAAAATACAATTTTTTTTCTATTTAACCAATGGCTAAAAAGTTTAAAATAGAATGTTTTAATCTTTTGAATGGGCTAAAAAACAATTTTTCTATTAATAGAAATTAATCAAATTTATAATTTATATTTGACCCACAAAAACAAAAACAAATTCTCTAGCTTCACTTGGAATAATATTTTTAAAGATTGACATATGAATCATCGAGATTTAAGGTGAGTTTGGATGGGCGGTGCTTTTACCTACGGTTAGTGTAAAAACAGCGGTAACGGTGAGATTAGATACTGTAGCGATACTGTAGCGTGAGACAAAAAGTAAGCTAAACGCACCGCACCCAATCGCCCATCTAAACTCACCCTTTAACATATAACCAAAATTTCTCCACCTTTGCATTAAATTTAGATCAGCAAGATTCATGAGAGTAGCCTTTGCTTTAGGGTACAAAGATGACAATGCGAGTCACAACATGTGTTTGGTCAATTACCCAAGAAAAAAATAAAAATCAAAATTACTTTCAAGTCAAATCACATTTAATTTGATATTCAGAGTTAGGTTTATGTATATTATTTTATATAATTTTTAAATCCTTAAATTAAAACTTAATCCAAGGGTTTATATATTTAATATATTAAAAATATGTAAATTTATATAAGATACCTTATTGGGGAAAAACCTTAAAAATAATTACTATTTAGATTACTGTTTGCAAGTAAAAAAGCAACGTTCTTTTACTGGAAAAACAAAAAGCATCAGTCACGATCAACATGCAGGCATACAGCAAGATAGGGGCACGTGTCGATCTATCATTGTTCAAATCTAGTATAACAAATATATACTCCAAGCAAGCTTTAGTATAACACCAACCAAGGACTTTCCTTTGAGTTTCGACATCGCTTAAGCTAATTTTTACCTCCAAATTCCCTCAGCCTTATAATTGGAGCAAACGCGCAAAATTACTTATCACAAGTTTCTTGAGAAACTATAATGTTTTCTTGTTTTTTTTTTTTACCTATATTTATTTTTATTTAAAAAAAGCTTGTAGTTATTTCTAATGGCCAAACAATTTTTATTTCGGATAAAATTAGATTAATATAACATTTGATACTTATACTTAGTTTTGATGTTCAATTTGGTACTTAAGTTTTTTTTGTCTTCATTTGATACCCGAGTTTGGCTTCAGTGTTTAGTTTGGTACCTGAAGTTTTTTTTTTCAAAATGATACTTGACTTTTTCTTTTATCTCATATAAGTACCCAAGTTTGACTTTAATATTCAATTTGGCACCTATAAAATATTTTTTTTTGTCTCAATTAAGTAAATATGTTCTTTTACTAGAACATACATGTTAAATATTTATTGGACCACATGGCCATGATGTTGTTGAATCTAAGTATCAAATTGAACATTAAAGTCAATTTTTTACTAAATTGAATATTAGAACAAAATATAAATGCCAAAATGATATATTAATCTAAAAAATTTATAAACACACAAATTTCTAGATAGAAGGTTGAAATCTTGTTTTAAAGGATAAAAATAAAAAACCAGTGTTAGCACTAGGACATGTCGATTTCACAACCATTAACCTGGATTTGAGGTTTTTTTCATTACAGGACTAGGAATCTAGGACGACAAAGCTCTTTTCATTTTCCTTTGCTCAACAAAACTCCACTTAATTTTAAAAAGTTATTAAATTGGTCAATAAATTATTCAGAAGTTTTTATTTAAATTATTGTATTGTTAAAATTATTATCGTATGGTCTTCTCTATTCGCATCGCCTGCACCAATTAAAAGTTCTCTTTCCCTTTCTCTTATACAGTTCTTTTTTTTTTTGCATGAAACAACTTTGAGCATTGTAAATTTATGAATCAAAATCTAAACGGCTTTCTTCTCTGATCTTTGGCACCGACCGTTAGATTAACTTGGATCTAAGATATGTTTTACGACACGTCGATGGCTATTTATCCACTATACCTGTTAGAATTAAGTGACCCAAATCCTTATTTAAATTAAATACTGTGGTAAAATAAAATAAAAGTAAAATCCCTATAGAATTATACTTTTTTTATTTTATTTTAGAATAAGGTTTTTTAAACCTTATTAAACTCCATCTATTTGATATTATTAGAATAAGGAGTTTCACTCCTATTAGCATAAGGTTTACAAGCCTATAAATAGGCATAGTCTATTCCTCTTGTAATTAATTCGAATTCAACACAGTGAATTTTCTTCTCCTTTGCCCGTGGTTTTTTCCCGAAAGGGTTTTCACATAAAATCTATGTGTTCTTTATTTTTCTATTTCTTTTTCTTTGCGATATATTGTCATTACCGGCATTATATTTTTTTCAAATTGGTATCCGAGCTTCCGAGTTGTTCATCTCAAATCACGGTAATGACGTCTTTGAAGTACGAAATTCCGCCGTTGGATCGCAACACCAGATTTGCATTGTGGCAGATAAAGATGCAGGCAATTCTTGCACAGATGGACTTTGAAGAAGCCCTGCTAGGGGTAGATAAGATGCATTCAACATTGACGGAGGAAGAGAAGAAGCGAAAGGATCGAAAGGCGTTAACACAGTTACATCTGCATTTGTCTAACAAAATTTTGCAGGATGTGATGAAGGAGAAGACCGCCGCTAGATTATGAAAGAGGTTGGAACAAATATGTATGTCGAAAAATCTAACTAGCAAGCTGCATATGAAGCAGCGTATTTATGCTTATTGTTTGGAGGAAGGTGAATCTGTGTACGAACACTTAACAGTGTTTAAAGAAATTCTCTCAAACTTGGAGGTCATAGAGGTTCAGTATGATAAGGAAGATCTAGGGTTGATTCTACTTTGTTCATTGCCCCCGTCTTATTCAAACCTTTAGAGATACGATTTTATATAGTCGCAAGTATATAGTCGCGAGTCTTTCACAGTTGATGAGGTTTATGATTTTTTAATTTCGTATGATAAGATGAAGTATCTTGTGGTTAAAACCGACTCTCAGGGAGAGGGTCTTATTGTTCGTGGAAGACAAGATCGAAATGTTGATGATAATCGTGGAAGGACATATGAACGGAATTCTCGCAGTAAATCTAAGGGTAGATCGAAGTTTTTAAACAGAGGTAAAACTTGTAACTTCTGCAAGAAGAAAGGGCACATTAAATCTGAATGCTATAAGCTACAGAATAAGATAAAAAGGAGGCTGTGAATCAAAATGAAAAACAACTAGAAAATTCCAGTAAAGCTGATGTTGTAGAAGACTACAGCGATGATGAACTTCTAGTCGCTTCTGTCAATAATTCTAAAGCGAGCGAGAAGTGGATCCTTGATTCGGGTTGCACCTTCCACATGAGTCCCAATCGGGATTAGTTTACAACTAACGAAACGGAGTCTGAATGTATTGTTTTGATTGGAAATAATGCTTCATGTAGGATTGAAGGTGTTGGAACAATTAGAGTTACGATGTTTGATGGAGTCGTTAGAACACTTAGTGACGTACGACATGTTCCAGAATTAAAGAGAAATTTAATTTTGTTGAGTACTCTTGATTCAAAAGGGTATAAATACACAGCTGAAAGTAGGATTTTGAAGATTTCCAAAGGTTTCCTCATTGTGATAAAAGGACAGAGAAAGACTACCAAGTTATATGTTTTGCAGGGTTCTACTGTTACTGGTAATGCAGTTGTCTTATCCTCTTCCTTGTCAGATGATGATATTACTAAACTTTGGCATATGCGCTTAGGGCATATGAGTGAGAATGGTATGGCAGAATTGAGCAAAAGAGGACTTCTTGATGGGCAAGGAATTTGCAAACTGAAGTTCTGTGAGCACTGCCTTTTTGGGAAGCAAAAGAGAGTTCGATTCACCAGAGGAATCCATAACACCAAGGGAACGTTACAGTATATTCATTCTGATCTGTGGGGGCCATCCAGAGTGCCTTCGAGAGATGGCGCTAATTATATGTTAACTTTTATTGATGATTTTTCCAGAAAAGTGTGGGCGTTTTTCCTGAAGCAGAAAAGCGATGTGTTTTCCGCATTTAAGTCTTGGAAAATCATGATTGAAAAACAGATGGGAAAGCAAATAAAATACCTCCGCACAAACAATGGCTTAGAGTTCTGTTCTGATGAATTTAATAAACTGTGCAAGTCAGAAGGGATCGTGAGACACTTGATAGTTCGTCATACTCCACAGCAAAACGGCGTTGCAGAACGAATGAACAGAACGATCATGGAAAAGGTTCGATGCATGTTGTCAAATGCCAAATTATCAAAGTCATCTTGGGCCGAAGCAGCCTCTACTGCATGTTTTTTGATCAACCGATCTCCATCCATTGCCATTGAGAAAAAGACTCCACAAGAGGTATGGTCTGGTAATCCTACGTATGCTAATGTTGATAATGGAAAATTGGAACCGAGATATATTAAATGTGTTTTTCTTGGTTATAAAGTTAGTGTAAAAGGGTATAAGTTATGGTGTCCTGAAAATAGAAAAGTTGTGATTAGCAGAGATGTTGTTTTTGATGAAACTACTATACTACCTAACTTGTCTCTTAAAGACTATTCCAATAAAGAAAATCAAAAGCAAGTGGAGCATCAGATTAATCTAGAATCTACAACAGAGTCAACTACTAAAGCCAGTAAAAATATTCAAAATAGAGTTGCTTCTTCACCAAAATACTCGATTGCTAAAAATAGAACTAGAAGAGAAATTAAACCTCTAAAAAAGTATGTCGAGGCTGATCTAGTTGATTATACTTTAAATGTGGCTGAAGATATATATGCAAACCAATAGCCATCTAATTATTCTGAGGCGATTAGTTGTGAAGGCTCAGAAAAGTGGATGTTTGCTGTGCAAGAGGAGATGGAATCACTACACAAAAATAAAACATGGGATCTTGTGAAACTTCCTAAAGGTAAAAAGGTTGTTCGTAGTAAATGGGTGTTTAAGAAGAAAGAAGGGACTCCAAGATTTGAAGAACCCAGATATAAAGCAAGGCTTGTTGCAAAGGGTTACAGTCAAATTCCAGGAGTGGACTTCACAGATGTGTTCTCTCCAGTTGTGAAGCATAGTTCAATTCGAGTTTTGCTTGGTATTGTGGCCATGCATGATTTAGAGCTTGAGCAGTTAGATGTTAAAACTGTATTTTTGCATGGAGAACTTGAGGAGGATATTTACATGCAACAACCAGAGGGTTTTACAGTCTCAGATAAAGAGGAATATGTTTGCTTGCTGAAAAAATCCCTTTACGGTTTGAAACAACCACCAAGACAATTGTATAAGAGGTTTGATTCCTTTATGACTTCTCATGATTTTAAAAGAAGTAGCTTTAATAGTTGTGTTTACTTTAAGAAAAGCAGTGATGGTTCTTTTGTGTATCTATTCCTTTATGTTGATGACATGTTGATAGCAGCGAAATATAAATGGGAGATAAGAAAGGTCAAAGCCTAACTAAATGAAGAATTTGATATGAAAGACTTGGGACCAGCAAAGAAGATACTTGGTATGGAGATTCTTAGAGATAGAAAAGAAAGTAAATTGTACCTAAATCAGAAGGGGTACATTGAGAAAGTTCTTTATAGATTCAATATGCAGAATGCTAAGCCTGTTAGTACTCATTTAGCAGCCCATTTTAGACTTTTATCGGCTTTGTCTCCACAATCAGATGATGAGATTGAGTACATGTCACATGTTCCATACTCTAGTACAGTAGGATCTCTCATGTATGCCATGGTTTGTTAACGTCCAGATTTATCATATGCAGTTAGTGCAGTTATCAGATACATGGCGAATCCCGGTAAAGAACTTTGGAAAGCAGTTCAGTGGGTTTTAAGATACTTACGAGGTACTACCGATGTTTGCTTACAGTTTGGAAGAACTAGAGATGGAGTCATTGGGTATGTTGATGCTGATTTTGCTAGAGACCTCGATAGAAGAAGATCTCTCACAGGTTATGTCTTTACAATCGGAGGTTGTGCAATCAGTTGGAAAGCCACTTTGCAAACTACAGTCGATTTATCTACCACTGAAGCTGAGTACATGGCGATTACCAAGGCTTGTAAGGAAGCTATTTGGTTGAAGAGACTCTTTAGTGAACTCAATGAAGACCTTCAAATCAATACAGTATTTTGTGACAGTCAGAGTGCCATCTTCCTTACAAAAGATCAAATGTTTCATGAGAGAACAAAACACATTGATGTTCGGTATCATTTTGTTCGTGATATTATTGCTCGTGGTGATATTGTTGTGAGCAAAATTAGTACTCATGAAAATCCTGCAAATATGATGACTAAGTCACTTCTTATAACTAAGTTTAAGCACTGCTTAGACTTGGTTGGTGTTCATTGTTGAAAATAAACCCTTAAGGGGTTTTATGGAAGAGGTAGAGAAACTTGTTCGTTGAGAGTTCGCGATGAAGAACTTGTTCATTAAGAATTCGTGTCAAGGTGGAGATTGTTAGAATTAAGTGACCCAAATCCTTATTTAAATTAAATATTGTGGTAAAATAAAATAAAAGTAAAATCCCTATAGAATTATACTTGTTTTATTTTATTTTAGAATAAGGTTTTTAAACCTTATTAAACTCCATCTATTTGATATTATTAGAATAAGGAGTTTCACTCCTATTAGAATAAGGTTTACAAGCCTATAAAATGGAACAGTCTACTCCTCTTGTAATTAATTCGAATTCGACATAGTGAATTTTCTTCTCCTCTGCCCGTGGGTTTTTCCCGAAAGGGTTTCTACGTAAAATCTGTGTGTTTTTTTATTTTTCTTTTTCTTTTTCTTTGCGATATATTGTCATTACCGACATTATATTTTTTTCAATACCGATTATCGAATTATCACTTAGATCTCACTGTCTGAACTTTAAAAAATAAAAATAAAAACTTAACAACCTAGTGACTTAAATAAAAACTTTCAAATAGTTTAGTGACCATTTTGTAGCTTT
Source organism: Gossypium hirsutum (assembly GCF_007990345.1). Lineage (NCBI taxonomy): Eukaryota > Viridiplantae > Streptophyta > Magnoliopsida > Malvales > Malvaceae > Gossypium > Gossypium hirsutum. The sequence continues at coordinate 58,048,048 of NC_053440.1, forward strand.
TTGTAGTTGCGTGACCAAAACATAAACTTACTAATAGTTTAGTGACATTGAGTGTAGTTTAGCATGATATTTAAATGATACTTTAATAATATTAAAAAGGATTCATTTACTATTTGATACTTAAATTTGCTTTTAATATTTAATTTGGTACTTGAGTACTTACCTTCAATATTCAATTTGGCATTGATTTTTTTTTGTTCTGATTAAATACATATGTTCTTTTTACTAGATCACGTATGTAAAATATTTATTGATCCACATGATACCGTTTGGTCTGGATACCAAATTAGACTTTAAAGCTAAATTTGAGTATATATAGTATTAAAAATAATTTTATATGTATCAAAAAATGTTAACTATAATAATAAGATACATTATATTCTCAGTAAAAATAATTTTAAACCTTAAAAATGACAATATTAAAAAAACAACAACTACAAACTCGTGAAACATATATTTAAAAATAAAAATCGGTGTGTTCCTCATAGTCAATTGGTCGCATATTGAAACATAACTCATAAACCAAACCATTGAATTATTGTATTAAAATATCTTGTCAAGCCGTAAACTTTGACGATATTTGATATTTAATTTTTGTACTTAAAATTTAAAAATTAAATGTTTGTATTTTTTATTTAATAATTAAAATCGTTAGTACTTTTTTATTAAATAATATTTTGTGGCATATGAAATTAAGTTTTGGATTCAATATTGGTGTTAGTCTTAAAGGGCAATAATAAGTCCTTTCCTAGCATTGTCCTTTATGTTACCCACATGTTTCGAAAGGAAGGGGACAATAGTGGGAAGTGATTTAGAAAGTCAAAAAGAGAAGAAAAAGGAATTGGACAGGGAACAAAGGTGTTTGTGAGTTGGATGGTCTGTTGGATCTACTCGATTTATTTTATTCTTAAAAAAAATATATTAACTAAATTTAAATATAGTAAAACATGGTTAGGCCAAACTCGGGATTGCATTATTTCTAAAGTGAGTAGTGATCCTAAACCCATGATTTTAAAGCATATACATGTCTTGATTTCACGTATGAATATGAATTTTAATTTCGAATCGAGTAGTTATGTAAGTAAAACTTTAATTTAATTTAATTCTATATATTTAAAAATTAAAATCCATGCATGCAATTATATAAAAATAAACTTCACCTATTATATTACATATTAAATAAAAAAATTACGTATAGTTTTAATATTTATTCTTATATTTATATATAACCAACGGATGAATCGAGTTAGGCCGAAATAATAATGAAAGAAATTATTAATATTTGAATACTTTATAATTAGGTTTAAATTAAGAGAAATATGTTTAGTAAAGATTGAGAAAAATTCCAATTGTTGATTAGAAATAACAAGATGTAGGGCAATGGCATTACTACAAATGACATAGCAATGTTCCGACAAGTAGACTTTCAGACAGTCCTAATATTAGCTTAGATTAGTTATTTAGTACCCTGTCTAAGCATAAAACATAAATATTTGGTCATTTGTGGGGTCTTTTATTGGGCCTTTTGGCTCTCTCAACTGCAACAACTTGGGTGGGTCTTTCATTTCAATTGAATTTTTAAAAATTTTGATGTCCCTTTGAATGGACGGTGGATTTCAGTGCGGTGCAGTGCAATTCGTTTAATTTTTTTTGTTTTATGTTATAGTGTTTAATTTTATTGCTGTAGTAATTAATTTCATCGTCACCGCTATTTTTACCCTAATCGGAAATAAACGCATTGCCTATCCAAAGAGACCCTTACTAAATATCAATTGGTAAACAGGTAAAGCCAATTTTTATTTTAAAAGAGGTTAGAACTATATTATAAATTTTTGGAGGAGTTAAAATACAATTTTATCATAGTATTAGTTTATAATTTTATAAATTTTGAAGAGATTTAACTAAAATTTTACCATTTTTGAGGAACATGTAAAGTCAAAAAAATCATTTTAGGGCCAAATTTTACCATAGTATTAGTTTATTATTTTAAAGGGTTAAGGCTACTATCTGTCTTTACATTCGTCTTTGAGACTAAATCCTTTTTATCATTGACCTCGCCGTTACTCGTAAGAGTAATTGCATGAATTAATTGAATTAAATGACCAAGCGATGGCAAAGCTAGAGGGGCAGACAAGGCCCTATCCCCTCAAATGAAAAACTGCTTCTTTAGTCCCTTTAATAGTTGCAATGTTTTAAATTAATTTAATAATAAATTTATATTTCGACCACTCCTAAAATTTAAAATCCGTTTATGCCTTCTCAAAAAACACAAAGTTTATAGTTTAATCCCTTGAAATTTGTAATAATTTACATTAATACAACGAAGAAAGTCTATTTTTAGCTTTTTGAAAAATTTACAATTCAAATTCGACCCCTCCGAAAGATTTTCTAATTTCACCCCTGCTGCTAAGTGAGATTTTTTTAATTTCAAAATGTCACACCAACAAATTTAACGAAAAAAACTAACATTGTTGTTACAATTGGACTTGAATTTTGAAATCTGGAAAGTAGAAAGACTAAATTCTAAATTTGGGAAAGAACAAGGACCTACGACATATTTTAACAAAAAAGAAAAAGAAATATATAGCCCTTGAAAGCTACAAAAGAGTAAAGACATAGATGGACATACATACATACATACTTTTCAGACAGAATACGTAGTTGTTGTGGAACTCATGTTTTGACTCACTAAAGTCACACTCTATCAGCTTCGACTTCACCATATATATAATAGTAATAATCTTTGTTTTCCATCAATCTATACAGCTATCTCTGTTTTAGCCTTCATTTAACATTGCTATCTCCTATTCTCCGTGGTAAGCCCTACCAAGAATCTTTTTCTTTTTTTTTGTTGTTTGGTTTCCTAGAAACTGTTGGAAAATGAGAGAAATATTGGGAATCTTGCAACATCCCAAAAAATGAGTTCTTTTTGTCTGTTAATCTCTAACAATGGATAGTTTTGATTTTTTTGATTGATTTAGCCTAATGATTCCTTCTCTTTTTTTTTATGTAGGCATTTACATTATTTATCAGCTGATGGATTCTTGGAGCTATGATTGTGAAGGGAAAAACCTATTTTTTACTGATTTTGAGGCAGAGGGTATGGAATTCAATCAATTCATGGATTTTAGCTTTGATTATAAGAAAAAGAAACCCTTTTTTAGTAACACCAATTTGGGGATTTTTAGTGATGAATTTACCACTACTACTAGTTCATGTTATGTTGAGCAACATTCAAGTTCATTAATGGAGTCCAACAGTCAAGAATCTTCAATCATTGATTATGGAGATTCAAAGGGTTGTAAGGAAACTTCCGTTGTAACTTCGATTCAACCGGTTTTGATATCGAAGAAAGCTTCGACAACAAGAAGTTCATGTCCTCAAACACCTCAATGTCAAGTTTATGGTTGTAATAAGGATCTTAGTTCATCAAAAGATTATTACAAGAGGAACAAAGTTTGTGAGATTCATTCTAAGACAGCCAAAGTTATTGTTAATGGAAATGAAATGAGATTTTGTCAACAATGTAGCAGGTTTGTCCCTTCAATTTTGATCTTCTTGTATTTGTTTTTATCCTATTAAAGGTGTTTGTATATATGTTTCATAGAGATACTCATAGTTTCAATGTAGGCAAATGAATTAACCACCTTTACTCGACTGGACCTTCGATTTAAGCTTACTAATGTTGTTTCATGGTGTTTATGTTTTGGCATTGTCTCTGGTATTGAATGTGATTTATGTTTGTTTATTAGGTTCCATTTATTGGCTGAATTCGATGATGGTAAGCGTAGTTGTCGTAAACGACTAGTAGGACATAATGAGCGTAGAAGGAAGCTTCATTTCGGTACCCTTCCCGGAAAATCACATAAGTTTTTGCAGTCATATCGAGGTATGAACAACTTTTTGCATCTCTGTAGGAAACTAGGACATGAGCACGACCTCTTTGGTCATGTAATCCAATTGACAATTTGGTAGCAGTGTCACCTATGTAGCAAACTTTGAACAAATTGTCACCTATGTGGCCTCTTGGGTACCGAGATTCTTCAGACTTGTATACTGAAAATGCCTTTTGTTACCTAGAATGCATTTGAAAGTGACTTTGTTGTTTTCTGCAGAGAGATATGAACATGCTGATCAGGTTAAATTCAGAGAGAAACCGGTTTATGATCCTCAGTCGGCAATATCGATCATAAATGGCAAATTGGTGTCGAAGAAACAACACATCCCCGGAAGTTTTTCGTTGGCAACTGAAGCCTTCCATGCTCCTAATGAGTTATCTGGTCTTTCTTGCTCGGATTGTGCTCTCTCTCTTCTGTCTTCTCAATCACGAGACTTATCGAGCCATGCGACCGGAATTCAATTGACCGAGCCCTTTATCAATCAAGCTAGCCACCACCATGGGAGTTGTTTGGAAAATGCCAATGGCTTTTACTCATGTGGGATGAACCCCATGGGAGTTAGCCAAGCAGGATCTTTTCGAGACTTGGGTCTTTCGAGTCCAAATGGAACCACTGTTGATTTACTTCAACTATCAACACATCTCCAAAGAGTGGAACAACAAAGGAGTTCAATGCACGTAAAGCCTGAAAACGAGGACCTTTGTTATTTCCTTACAACTTAAACCAGTATGAGAAGGACAAGGCATGTTCTGTTGTTCTTACAGGTTCATGACATGTTACTCGGACTCGGGTTTTTCCCAAGATTTTCGTATATTTCGAATGTCCTTGGAGGATCATATATGTACCAATGTACGGATATGTGTCAAATACGGGTGTTGGACACAAGTACTTCTCGGGTTTTAATGATCCCTATCACTTTTGTGGCACTGAAGGGGCAACTTGAGAGGGGACAAAGTAAGAGTCTAAAGTTGGAACAATACCCTTGTAAAAAAGTTTAGAAAGGAATCATGTAGCACTAACATGTTTTTATTTATAAAATCTTTGCACTTTATACTGTGCATAAAACTTTAAGTGGTTAATATTAATTGGAGAAATAACTTGGTTCTTATAATATTTTTTTTGCACCTTTGGTGCTTGTTGATATTATTTTAGTCCTTGGAATTATCCCAAAAGTGTTGGAGTTTTTTACTATAGGTAGCTTAGTATTAAACTTCGGATTCGAGTGTGAATGTTCGATATATGTATGTGAATGTTCGATATATATATGTTTTCAATAGAAATATGATTATATTTTAATTTTTTTTAAATGCATTTAAAAGATTGTATCTTCATACTCATGTCGTGAACAAAAATAATAAACTATTTTTAATATTTTATGTTTTATATATTTGTAAACACAGATTTCTTTTTAGCACTTTGAAGGAATGAGTGGATTGCCACTTCATTTACCCATCAATTTACCTTTTTTTTATGTTTTGGTTAGTGATTTTGTTGGACATTGAGCTGTTAATATCACAAAAATCTCTAAAAGCTAACAACAATGAAAATGAAACCATCAATTCCCCCATAGGAATCTCATTCAAGAATTACAACTTGACTTTTAATGGTATATTATTTGAATCCTCCTATACATATTTGTGTATATATATATTCGATTAGTTGGTTACATGCTGATGCTTCAAACTTGATAATCTTTCAAAAGTCTTTGGTAAAAAATCTTTTCGGCCCCTCTAAAAAAAGTTGAAGCAATTTAATCCCTGTCAATTTCAAAAGTGAGTAATTAAGGATAATTAATCACAACACTAACATTTCCGCCAATTGCACATATTTTGATTGGTTTAACTCTTAATTTTACTCACTTTTAAAATTGATAGGGATTAAATTGCTCTGATTTTATTGAGAGAGACCAACTTACTCAATATCAAAATCGAGAGGGACCAAAGAGCTGTTTTTACCAAAGCTTTTCTTTTAATTAAAAATGATGTCATAGGTGACACAATGTTCATTGGAACTTGATTATATAATTATTATCATTATCTGCTTTTTTGCACCTGTCTTAATGTCGTTTTCAAAATGCATGTCTTTTTGCTAACGTTTAATAGTTGACTTTGAGTCAACCAATAGTGAGAAAGGCAATGGAAAAAGATAATGTTTTTAGTAGCTTTCAAGTGAAATGATCTTTGATCATGACATTAAGTGTTATGATTGATTTGATAAAATTAAAAAGAGGTCCCCAAACTCTGTCCATCAATTTTTTAATCTATTAAAAATGGTCCCATTGTCTAATGGCACTTACCTGTTTGTCAAGGTATTTAATTGAGGACCTCAAATTAAGTATGTTAATGTCTGAATGTCAGCATTTTTCACAGTTATAATACGTTAAAAGAACAATAATAAAGTAAGTATTGAACCCAAACAATGGGTACTCCATAATATTTTATGATCAAATTGAAAAAAAAAAATTAGCAGGGTGTTTGGTGGTCATTGTCTGCATGAAAAAAGAAAGGGACATATTGTGTTGATTTCATGTGATTAATCAATGTGAGCATTCCATTGGCAGGCTTACATCTATAGATTTGAGATTCATAATTTCGGGTATAAGATTTCAAAGTGATTTTGGATTAAGTTTTGCCCTGGAGATCTTTAATTTTGCATGCGATGTTAAAAAATTCAATATATTTTATTCATTTATGAAGTTGAAATATATCAATAGCAATGTATCAAATAGTTATCCATATATATATTATGATTAAAAAATTAAGTATAAATCTCAAAATCATAAATGAACTTTGATTCGATTTAAAATTTGATATATAAACTTTGATACCGTATAATTATATATATGAAATTTCGATTATAGTTCAAATGTATACATAAAACTTTAATGTTGATTCAATTATACACATTTAAGTTTCGATGTGGCTGGCTTGTCCGAAAACCATATCAGCTTCCCTATTGTTGGTTGGACTAACTGTGCAGGCAGCGACTGGCAGTTCGGTTCAATGTTATCGATCGCTAAATGGACAGCTTCGGCTTGATGACTGGGAAAGTGAATGTTATTCTCTCGGGTGGCGGTTTGGGGGAATCGATGATGAAAGTTACCCATTTGTCTGTCTCGTTGAGTGCTGAATGGTTAGAGCATAGTGAGGCAACGTGATGGTCAGGGCCTATCCCGAGAAGGATAAGATCCAACTTGGGGCAATCACTAATATCGGAAACACTGACCGATGTGTTTTTACTAGCTAGCGTATAACAAACATGTATTCGTCGGCAGCTTCCTCTGCCGAAACTGAATCGTTGATGGAATGAAGATGGCTGGGAACAATCGGTACCTGAAAATACGAGGGATAAGCCATAAAAGCATATAATATGCTCACAAACTGAAAAATAATTTTTGATTAACCTATCCCTCAAGGAAAGCATCGTTAAATTCGGAACTTCGAAATGGTGTCACCATGACACCAAATGCAGACGGAAAACAGGCATGTTTTAGATAACTTTTCGGAAACTTAGATGAAAAGAAACAACAAATGGTAACCTAACCTAATAATCAAGCTCAGTTCGATGCTAAGTTAAGTCATTTTCGATCACTAGCAACTCCAAATGGATGCAGTGCATGATCATCGAGCTAGTTAGTTCATTTCATGCTTCAGATAACTCACAACGAACGAACATTCATCGAATTTACGTAAGTGAAAACCGATACGAAAAACTTAAGATGAAAGCAAAGAACAAACCTAGGAACCACCAAAACTAACGAATCCATTAATGAATACCAGAATATCATAGGGTAAACTAATAGTAGCAGCTAAAACCGGTCCATCCCAAACTCGAAAAAAAGCTTAAAGACCTTCTAACATAAGCTAATATTTCGAGATCCGAAGTGCAGATCAATAGACAATCCTAATATTTAACTAATTATCGTACTAAATCCCTAAACTAACGAATCCATTCCATCCCAAACTAGCTTATAATGAATGCTATTGTTTCGAGATCCGAAGGGCGACCAGATCAGTGCAATGAAGGAACTAATCTATACTACACATCCTAGTAAAGTAAGATACGGATTCATTTTCTTATGGAAAACATAAACGAACACGAAAATTTTTGAAATACTAAGAATCCAAACCATGGAAATGTCTTTTGCAAGCTTATAATTTGTTTTTAGCCACAACACGTTCATCAGCCCAAAATATGTGCCATTTAGACCAACCTATAGTCTTTTTATAAGGAGCTTTAACAGTTTCCTGTTTCAAGTTTCAACAAGGTCAAACTACCATTTTGTACCCCTTCACTTAAAAAACAGATAAATTAATCTCTGTACATAAATGATCTTTTTTTGTTAAAAATTTATTTCATTTCTACTATTAAAAACATACTACATATATAGACCAGTTTTTAACTGTAGAAATTGATGAAAGTTTTAAGGGATAAATCTCAAAATTATACATGAATTTTGATTTAATGTGCAATTGTATATACGAATTTTAATTTAGTGCAATTATATACGTGAAACTCTAATTGTGGTTCAAATGTATACTTGAAACTTTAATTTTGATTTAATCATGCACATTCAAAAAAATAAAAACATCAATTTATTTTTATATGGGATAATATAATTATTCATGTATGCAACATATAAACATAAAATGATGTTATATCAATAATTGTGTTAATAATTTACAAGAATTTGAGAATTTGATCAAATCAAAATTTTATGTACAAAATTGCACAAAATCAAAGTTCATGTATACAATTGCACATTAAACCATAATTCATGAATAATTTTGAGATTTATCCCAAATTTTAACAAAAAGTCTAATTTACTTTTTGATCTAATAACTGATTTACCCTTTTTTTTTAGTAGGAGCAAAGTGCCCTTCAACAACGAAACACTTTAAAATGAAGAACAACAAATTAAATCAAAGATAAAAAAAAATTGATAAAAAAGAATGCAATTTGATACCCTGTTAAGCCAATGAGAGAACCACCAGATAATGCAATGGCAAAGGCTCCCCTTTCCTTTACTGCTGCTTCTGATAGCTCAGCAATGTAATCAGCCAAATCCGACTTTAGTTCATCTAAATTTTCATAGATTCTTAATTCGCCCCTGAAGTATACTCATTTCTCAATTTGGTACCTAAACACTTAATGAAGAACAGTAAAGCCATTAACTTTTTGCAGCTCATATGCATTAAAAAGAATCTATCCCTTGAAAAATAGCCAATAGCTAAATGCCCTTTAATTGATTCAAAGAAATTAGATTGTTAAATTGAAGCAAGAGGACAATCCAAGAAAAGGGTATGATCATCATAAACTGAATATCAATAAAAATCAAAACTTTAACAAATTTGATAAGTTTCAAAGAGATCAATTTCATGGAAAAGTATACAATTTTTTATTACTTATGACAAATAAAAGTAAAAAAAGGGAAATGGAAAATACTTACAAAGGAGAAAACTATGACAGAAGATGCTGGAGGCTGAGGAGCAAAGACAGAGATGAAGATGGAAACTGTAATATAATATTACACACACACACACACACATATAAAGAGTCAGAGAGAACTTACCTTCTGGGTTTCCACGTGCAACCAATGATATTGAAAAATCACCCAAATAAAAAAGATAAACTCTGTTTCTTGCTCTGTTTTCGTAGGTGAGAATGAAAGGCAAAAGAAGGATAAAAGACTAATAGAAAGAAAAAAACAAATAAACTACGTATAAACTCATTAAATTAATTTGTAAAAGTTATAAAATTATTATTAAACTATTGGAAAATTTTTATTTAAGAAAACAATCAAACACCTTGTGTCAAGGGGGCTAGAAAGAAAAATGAGGTGGCAAAGGAGTTATATTTCGTTGTGAATGATGTAGTTAAAAGGCCCAAAATGAATTTGATTTTGGATTTTTATATTAATAGAGAAACGTGCAGGCAGATGCCTTTGTAGCATAGTGGTAGTGCGTTCGCTTCGTAAGTGAAAGGTCACGAGTTCGATCTTCGTCAGAGGCTTATATTATATTTTTTTAAAAGGTTTAAAATATGTTAAATCTTTATATTTTAATAAAATTTGTAATTTAGTCTCCTCAAATTTTGTTTATTTAAAATTTTAGTCTAATTATTAAAATTATAAATATTTTTATCAAAATTTGTCAATTTAGCATATCGATTAAGTTGTGGAATATAAAGATCAACTAAGTAAATGTAAAATATGAAATACGGATGTACTTATTTTTTTCATATATTCAAAAGATCATATTTTATGCATATTTGAATCATTTACTCTGAGTTCTCAAACCTCGCAAATTCGCCGAAAATTTTGCTAATTGCCGATACAACAACGAGAACAGAGGACGCTAACCAAGTTCATGCACTACTATTCAGCTATGTTACTTGTACTTGACACAGGTGACTACCTATACTTGAAAAATGTTGTTGCAGTCATTCTTCGAGATTACTTCAGATTGTTATTTCGATTCCGTAAAGCCGTATGTGGTTGGAATCGGACCCTGCAAGGACACATGTGCACCATCAGTCGATAATGACTTAAGTGAAGCCGGTAGGTGGTAGCACTGATCTTGTAGCCAAAGCACATGTAACGATCGGTCCTAAAACCGACACGGTAGAGACATCCTAGAACCTGTTTTCATTACATATTTTCAGGTCGGAAATGGTGAAGTTAATTATTGTTTTGTACTGTTTTTCAGATGCATCCGTACACTTTTTGGAACGAACAAACAGGATCCATATGATTTGTTGATAAATAAAATGAAGGTAGCCTTAATAATTTCCAAGAATGGACAAACTCCCATTTGTGTCTGCAAAAAGACAATGAAGAACAACATTCATATTATTATTTTCTGGCCAATGAAGAAGTTCATTAATTAAGTGCTTTGTAAAAGAACTTGCTTGGTGCATGTACAAAATATATGTGTTACGTGTATTTGGATGGGAAAGCATTCTATGAAATAGGGACGCCACGTTATCTGTGTCTATTTTCCAATAGTTTTATATCACATCAGCATTCTTATCTTGAAAAAAGTTAAATCCAAATTTAAAATCCTTAAATTCAGGATAAAATTACTGATGTGGCATAAAATTATTGAAAATTGATAATATCTCTGTTTCATACAATCCTTTATTGTATTCGGATATTGATATAAAATATGATTTAGTTAATTATCTTTGGGTTTGATCTATACTATAAGTAAAATATCCTAACATTATAATTTGTTGTCAAGCGGCTGGAGTAGCTCAGTTGGTTAGAGCGTGTGGCTGTTAACCACAAGGTCGGAGGTTCAAGCCCTCCTTCTAGCGTTTTATTAAGATTTTAGAAATTTCAAAAATTCTAGAATGCACCATGTTAGCCTTTTTTTTTAATGTATAAATTTTAAAAATACATAATAATATATAAAAATTGAAATTTTTATAAAAAAATTTGAAATAAAAAAAAACGTAACATTTTCAAAAATATTCTAGAAATGTTGTAAAAAAATTTATTATTTTAAAAAATCAAAAAAAATGAATAAAATTTTAAAAAATAGAAAAATTTTAACTTTAAAAAAAGCTTAATGTCAAGAAATTGAAAAAGATTAATTTAAAAATTGAAAATTTTTAAAAATCAAAATTTATAAATTTTATAAATTTAAAAAAAACTTAAAATGATCAAAAATATATATTCTAGAAAAGTTGTAATAAGCTTTATATATTTTCCAAAAATTCTAAATTCTAAAAATTCAAAAGAACGAATAAAATGTAAAAAATAGAAAAAGTTTAACTTAAAAAAAAAATTTAACGTATAGAAATTGAAAAATATTAATTTAAAATTTAAAAAAATCAAAATATATAAATTTAGAAAATTTTATTTTTTTAAATACAGAAAAGTATATATTATTTTAAAAATGATGAAAATTTGAAAATACTTGAAAGTTAAAGAAAAATATTGGTTAACACTGATAAGCGGTGGTCAATGTTGGTCAACGAATGGTCAAACTAAATGTATTTTTTAAAATGTTTAATCTTTAAATATTTTTTGTAGTTTTGAATTTAAATTTAAATTTAAATTGACTAGATGTCCTACATGGAACATTTTAATTGGTGTCACGTGTCCATCGTTTTTTCTTAACGTCATTATAAAAAATGGGGTGAATCGAGTAATAGAGGATAATTTAAGTACCAATGTGAGACACAAAAAGGTTTAGGTACTAAGGTGGGAAAACAAGTATAGTTTGGAGGCCAAAGTGGGCACTAAACCGATATTTTTATTAATTGCATCATACGCCCCTCAACTATGACTCAAACTTAACATCTTCTAATTTAGTCCTCAAAGTATTGTGTCAATTTTAGTTTTTTTTATTATATATTATAGTTTTATTATTTGCACCACACATCCCTAAACTATGGTTCAATCTCAACGTTCTCTAAATCAATCCTCAAAGTATTTTGTCAATTTTAGTTTTTTTTTATTTGATATAGGGTTAAAGCATCATTTGCCCCTAAAGTATACCATTTTTTTCGTTTTGGTACTTCAACTTTTTTATTGTCTAATTTAATACATAAAGTTATATTTTATTAATCGGTTCAATCCACGTGGCATTTCAATCCAATAGAGAGTGCCACATGGCATCAATATGTCTTGAGACAAGAAGAACAAATATGACCATTGGAGCCAGAGTTCTCGAGATAAGGCTCCCCATAAGCATACTGTAGCTTCAATGTTGGTTGATCTTGAGATAATATGCTTTTTGTCTCGAGACAAGGTTCATTTGAAGCTTTTTTAGCTTCGATGTTGGTTTGTCTCAATATAGACATCCTTGTATCTCGAGACAATATTGAAAACCTTAAAAAATGTAGCTTAGAAACAGTTTAAATGATTTGGGAATTCTCGAATTTTTTTTGTAAAAAGTTAAAAGTCATTTAGAAACTTTATTTTTAAATTTGTAACACTTGAAAATATAATTGAATAAGATAAAAAAATAATTTATACAAAATTGATTAAGAGATTTTATAAATAAGTTTGTTATATCAAAACTAACAATACTAAATCAATTAAATAAAACAAAATTTTAGTAAATTATTTGATTAAATAAAATATATTTTATTTATTATTATTTCTCTCCCCACCATAATTATTATCACTTCCCAAAAAATAAAACTTTAATAATTTTAAAAATACTACACTAAAGTCGATTAAGTCTTAGTTCGATTTGTATGAACATTGTTGTTAGTGCAGGAGCACATAGGTTCGAGTACGCTAAAGTACATTATCCTTCTATTTAAGGGTTGGGGAGGAGCTATTGATAGTTCTAGACATCGTATCTCTAAGAGTAGATATAACCAGAACCTATAATGAAATTATTCAAAAAATATTACATTAAACCTCACGGTTAATTTATTAAATACTTATTATTTTATTTATTCCCAATCTCCACTCATTTTTCAGTAATTTTTAATTACAAATAATAAAAATTTAAATAATTAAAAAATAATTTTAATTATGATTAAATTGCATTATATTTTAAATAATTATATATTAAATATAATATATTTTTTCAAATTAGGATATAACAGCAACATCAATTTAATCAAAACTTGACATGATAAGGGAATTTCCCTTATGTGCTTACTAAAATAAAATAAAAAATTATTTAGTAAGTCGATCTTATAAGGGTTTACATGATTTTTTGCCAAATAAATCTTTGCCTTTTATATATATGAAAATAAATTTTAATAATGAATTAAAAACTGACATGCTGTCTTTAATTAATATTTAAAAATTAAAACAAATTTTACTATATATATAAAACCATATAGTAATATTTATAGTAATATTTTTTAACTATTAATCTTTCAAAAAGGATTAAATTATTTTTAATAGAAATATTGATTAAATCATTATTATTTTTTAAAAATATTGACATGGCAACCTGCGCGATAGTCCGCATGTACTTCACAATGACATTACAAGTAATTTAAAAATTATAAAAATCTTTTAAAAAGTGAATTGTAATATAAAAAAATCAAATACATTGTTTTGAATAAAAGATTGAAGTTTTAAAAAAGAAGGATTAAATTAATAAAAGTGTAAATAATATGGGGTATGCATTATAAAATAAAAAAAGTGAACAAATAATTTCCGTATAATAACCCTGGTAGAACATGCCTCTCCTTATTTATAGCACAATGTTTCCTTCATTTTTCGATTAAAAATAAAAAATAAAAAATAAAATACCGTTTCTTTTTATTATTATTCAGAAAAATAAAATTAAAAAAAAGATTGTTTCTCTCCCTCCCATAATTATTATCACTTTCCCAAAAACAATTTAACCCATAACCAAGAAATGAATGCTTCAACATCAGCTTCCATCCCCGCAGACCCTCCTCCCCCGCCCAGTGTCCCCGCATGGGCCCCCGCTCCGCCTTCTGTGGTCGAACCACCGGCGGCGGCGGCCGCCGTGCCTCCGGTTTCCGACCACCCTCCTTACCCAGACATGATAATCGAGGCCATTGGTGCTTTGAAAGAGAAGAATGGGTCAAGCAAAAGGGCCATTTCTAAGTACATCGAGTTAGCTCACAAACCGTACCCACCGAGTCACGATGAGTTGTTGACTCAACATTTGAAGCTCTTGAAAAGCAGCGGTCAACTTGTTATGGTAAGGAAGTCTTATAAGCTTGCTCCCTCTGCCGGATCTGAAGTTCCGGTGCCGGATTCTGCTACTTCTAATGTCCCCGACGGTTCTTTGGCTCCAAAACGTGGTCGCGGGCGTCCTCCTAAGGCTAAACCGACGGTTTCGGCTACTGATTCCGGGTCTCAGCTGCTGGATGTTCAGGTTGCGGGTGAAGTTAAGAAATCCGTCGGTAGGCCTAGGAAAAATGCACCCATTGGTCAACTTGATGCTAGGAGGGGCCGGGGTCGGCCACCTAAAAGTGGGTCTCGGAGACCGAAGACGGTTAGGTCAGTGGTGGCTGGTGGTGCTAATGCGGTGAAAAGGGGCCGTGGACGGCCGCCTAGGGCCGTGAACCAGGTACCTCAACAGGGGTTTGTGCCGATCCAGGGTCAACCCGTGGCTGTTCCCTATGCTGACGCTGATCCTGCTGCTCCTGTTGCTCCTAGTTTACCAAGGCGCAGAGGGAGGCCTAAGGGCACGGCTCGAGCCACCGGCACGGTGGTCCCCGGTAAGCGGAGAGGTCGACCGCCCAAAGTTGGCAGCAATACAATGGCCAAGAAAACCACTGGGAGACCGGTAGGCCGGCCCAAGAAGGTAAACCCGGTTTTTATGCAGTACATTTCCTAGTATTACGTATTAATATTGCAATGTTTGGGCTATACATTTATTCTTTCTTCAAAGATATCAAAAATATATGGAGACATACATGTAAGAGAATGGTACATGTTATTGTCTATGATATGATTATACGAGTAAGGGGGTGACCATTCAAGTTTCTTTTCGGTTCGACTTGATCAGCTTTTCAAATTTAACTGATCTAACTAGCCATTTCTATCATGAACCGAACCGACTGATCGCTTAATTGAACTATCCAAAGTGAGTCAATATCGATTGTTTCGGTTTGGTTTGTTGGTTTAGTTGATTAAATCAGTTATAACTGATTTCCACTCCCCAATGCATGATGTGGAAATAGACATCACCTTTTTACTGTTCTTATAATTTGTTATAATTTAGATTAAAAAGTAAATTGGTTTTTTCTGTTAAAAATTGATATAACTAATGGGATAGATGATCTAATGAGTTCCGTGTGCCATTCTATATGTAATTCATGTTGACGTACATGGATCAATTTTTAACTATAGAAATAGATGAAAAATTTTACAGAAAAACTAATTTGCTGTTTAACATAATGTACAAGCAAAATACAATCCGTTTCTTTTTTACTCTGTTGGATTTGTTTGTGTTAAATCTAATATGACCTATTTTTGGTTGATAACAAGACAACTGGTGGAGCATCAGCAGCTACATATGAAGATCTTAAGAGAAAACTCGAATTCTTTGTAAGTCTTATCGGAAAGTTACGATTATGCCTATTTGGGATTTATACATATATCTATGCATGTATGTATCAATGAATGAATGATGTAGGGGCAGCGCCAAAGGGCCCTGGCCACTCATATCATTTTGGCCTCGCTAAAGATGAAAAATTTTCAATTTAATCCTTTTAAAATTCTAAAATAACAAGCATATGCAAAGATAAAATTGTACTTTGACTCCTTTAAAATTCTGTAATTTAATTTTGGCACCTAAAGTATACTTGTGGCTTTGTCCCGGAATGATGTCTGATTGCAGCAATCAAAAGTGAAGCATGCAGTTGAAGTACTAAAGCCTCAGTGCATCAACAACGGAACAGGCGCAGGCGCGATCCAAGAGTTAGAAGGACTTGCAGAAATGGACATTAACGCACCATTTCACGAGCAAGCTCAGCCGTCGCAGCAGGTGCCAACACAGCCACCGATACTACAGAACGAAGGACAAGGGCCTTGATGTTTTTTAGTTGGTGTAGGAAATGTTTTGACTTAGGCACACAACCATGATATATGTCTGTAAAGGGAAACAGGGAAGTTGCAGATCAATTTTTTTTTTCTTTTTGTTGTTGCTGAGGTTGTCTGAAACATTTTTTCTTTTTTTGGAGAATGACTTTGGTTCGGCCATTTTTCTCTGTAGTGAAATTACTGATTCCAGAATTTCAATTTTTGGAGTACAATTTTCTCATGATCTGAACTTAGCTGGAATTTATTCATAGTTTTGTACTTGAATGGTAGTTGGTATTTACTGCACCTCAGGATTTATGTGTGATTGCTGAATTCGGGTATCTGTAAATTTATTTATTTTAAATGAATTTTATGTATTTTGGGAGTATTTAAATGAGATGGTCCTATGTACTTGGCTTTTTCTTCTTATCCAGTATCCACTCTCTTTTTCTTCCCATGTTTGTAAGAGTAGGTAGGTTGGTAGTCGACAAGTGATTAGTAAAGGTAAAAGTATCATAGAAGCCCTTGTACTAGAAACTAGATTGCATTTTATTCTTTTACTATAAAAATGAGTAAATTAGTCTTTTTACATTAGATTAAAGAGTAAATTGGTTATTTCTATTAAAATTTTATTTATTTTTACTTTTTAAAATTGGCATGCTAAGAGAGAAAAATCATAAAGTTACACATGATGTGTCATGTGCGTCTCATGTTGACATATAGGAACCAGTTTTAAATAGTTAGAATGGATGAAATTTTTACTTTATCTAATGTACAATGATTAATTTATTAATTTTTTGAGTAAATAAAACAAAATACAATCTAATTCTTAATATAAGAGTTTCCTTAATATTTTTATCGTCATCTAAATAATTATGACACGTAAAATAACAAAAAGAAAAAAAACCACAGTGCAGTAATAAATATCTGTTTGAATGTGAATATTACGAGTCTATTCGATTTTTTATGGGTGTTTGAAAGGAAAATGGAGGGGCCAACCATAAAGTTTTAACAGTTTTTTTGCATAAGAAGGATCCTTTTAATGGTGGCAAGGCAAATAGAGGAAGCTGAAAGCAACATAAAGGGGTTGGAGATTCTTGAGCTTTAACTTATATGAGCTTTGCAAGCAAAGACAAAACCTTTCTGGATATCCCTCACAGCTTTGCTATGTAAAAAAAAAAAAAAACAATTTTTATCAACTACAATCAGTGAGTCGTTCTCACTCTGTTGGGGAAATCCTTAACAAAGCCCAGAAAATCATGACCGTTCAAAATCATCGGATGATTCTCATTTGATTACACGTGTTGTCTATATTTTTTTTCCCTTTTAAAGCATTTTGCTTCCATGCATGTAAATGTAATTCCACAACACTAAAACAAAGGGAAAAGAGAGAGAACTGAAAAAAAAATAAAGGGTCTTTGGGTTCTTTGCTTCCATTATTCTTCTTGTAGGCCTTTTCATTGCCATTTTAAGCCACCCCCATTTACTGTGAAGTTCTTTTTTTTTCCATTTCGGAAAATTGGGATTTGAAGAGTCTGTTTTTGGATCCTTTAAAAAAAAGAAGAAACTTTGTGACCTGTTTTCTATGCTATCATGAAAAAATGCAGTCTCTTTGAAGATTGAGGTGAGAAATGAGCTATTGATACTATGTTTGCTTATGTTTCTTTTTTTAATGTTTTTGAATGATCAGTCTCCATTGAGTTTTAATGGCAAAAAGTCGAGAAGGAATTTGTTTGTAAGTTTTGTAACAAGAGAGATATCGATGTGGAAAGTCGCTTGGTGGTGACATAAGGACTCATATGAATTTTGCTGAAGCTGATGAAGGATCAGCCGAAATCTCCATTAACAGGCGAGCTGCTGAAGGTGAAAATAATGGTGGTGTTGGTCGTGGTCGTGGTCAATCCCCATGTTGTTTAAGGGTTAACCCCAAAAAGACCAACAATTTCTCTGACACAGGCAACACTTGTGTACTCAAAGGTTGTAAGGGTTTCCATTCATTGAAAGCTGTTTGTCGTCACATGGCTTGTCATTCAAGAAACAGTGACACAACTGGCGTTTGCTGTAAGAACTCTGTCACTTTGGCGGATATGGAGGATGAAGAACAAGAACAACAAGAGGTGGCTTTGTGTTTGATGATGCTTTCAAGAGGTTCTGCTCGTAACAATGACTTGAAATGTGCTTCTAATGGTGGTCAGTTTGTGTAGAAACAAAGAGATCATTTTCCACATGGTTATTGAAAGAAAGAAAAAACAAGGGGCACCAAAATTTTCAAGTCTGGCCAAGCAATAGGGGGTTGTTGGAAGTTTGGAGGAAAAAACATTAATGATGAAAACAGGACTCAACTGAGATGCCATTGCCGAGTCTAATTTATCTGAACTTACCAACTCCTGTTGAGGATGATGCTGATGAGTTCATGCCATGGTACATATTGGAAAAAGCCACATTAAGCTTTCAATCTTGCTGCTGCCATGGTGGGTTTTATCTGTAAATCTCAATTTCTGGGCTTGTCGGTTTTAACCTACGTTACTCGGACTTGGATATGAGTAAGTGCTGCTGGAGACAGAGACAGTAGGTTGTATTGCAATCACAAGTTATTTTCATTTCAACGAGAAATTTAAATATCTCAATTTTAAACCCATAATTATATTTGCTTCATTGATAATGTATCATTAACGCATCGAATGAAAATAATAATTACATTCGTTTTTGTTGATAATATATGAAATTATATATTAACATTATAGTTACTTTTAAAGAAATTGTTCTCATTAATCAACACGAGCATTAAAAATTATATAATAATGACAATATATAAATGATTTAAAATTGTAACTAATACAATATATCATTACCGATTAATTATTATCATGAATCAAGTGAGAAGATAAGAGAAAAAGGAGGAAGACATTTAGATGAGTATCCAACTTTGAAATCCCACTCAAATATCAATACATTATTGTGTTAATTAGGAATGGGGTAGATTTTGATAGGATTCTGCTTCAGATTCTCGAGTGCTAAGAAATTTTGTTTGGAAGAGATCTCAAAATAGGTTAAAAATTACATATGATAATCCACCAATATTAATATCAATTTATGTTATTTATTTTAATTTTTTTATAAATTATTTAAACTTATGTGGTGGATATTGGTTATGCAAATACAAAAAATTTTCTTACACCATATCATGGGATACGATACCATTTGAGATAATAAAGTTAGACACAAGCATTAAAAACGATTCAAGAACTCTTTAATTTAAAACATTCAAAACTTCCAAATATAATTGAGAGGAAATTTGTTACTCTAAAAAAAATTTCCCTATTAACCAAACATGTTTAAAAATTATAATTTTTTTTTTGTAGTTAAAGAGTATAATTACTTTCATCATTGCTCAAATGCACCCTTAAAATTTTTCAAAATTATTAAATATATTAATAAGAAACTAGTATTTTATAATCTATACAAAAATGAATTTGGATAATTCTAGTATTTAATTTTAAAATTAAAATATATTTAGGGAAAAAAGCAAAAAAATGGGGGCATAAATGGAATTCTAAGCGTACATATCGGCCGATCTGATGGCGCGATTGAACACCCTTAGATATATATATATAAAAAAAAAAAGAAGGAAAAAGAAAAGGCTTTTACGTATCTGAAGCGTGGACTTTTTTTCACTAAAAAAGTTGTTACGATTCAGATCCGCAAGAAGAGAAAGAGGAAGGAAAACTTATAATTTCAGAATCCAGACAAGCTAAAGCTTTGTCTTTTTTCTTTTCTTTTCTTTTTACACGTGTTAATGGCGGATGAGATGCAGGAGCAGAAGCCGCCGTCGAAAACAGTAGCTTCGTCTAAACGGCCAATGATTACACCACCACCACGGCCGTTCTCGGAGGCGTTATTCAACGGTGGGGCAGGCTTGATGGGATTCAGTCCAGGTCCCATGACACTTGTTTCCAACTTCTTCTCCGACACCACCGACGATTCCAAGTCATTTTCTCAGCTGCTCGCCGGTGCCATGGCGTCTCCAGCAGCTCAAAAGCTGACCGAAGAGCAGGCTGAAGGTGGAGGAGTTAACACGGGGTTGCGGTTCAAGCAGAATAAGCCGGCCGGTTTAGCGATAACTCAACAACCGTCGTCGTTTGTGATGCCACAAGGATTGTTGAGCCCTGCGAGCTTATTGGAATCTCCAGGATTTAGTGTGTTCTCTCCTGGTCCCCAGGTAATATTAGCAACTTAAAATTGATTTTCTTTAAATGAGTTCCTTCCCTGTTTGTTGTTTTGTTTGAGAGAACCAATAATATAAAAGGGATGCTTTTAAGATGGGAAATAGAGTTTGTTCCAAGTAAATAGGAAAAAGCTTTTATGTATGTCATCTTTTTAACTTTCTTCCAAATATATTTTATTATATATACTCCATCCTCGCACTCAAAATAACATTTTCTTCTTTTAGACTCTTGTTTTTGTTTTCATATAGCAATAAAGGAATGAAATAAAAAAGAAAATTTGTGAAATTAGGACTTGAGGGAATTTAGTTTAGTTGATTTACGCAACCCCTTTTATATATATCTAAAGAGTTTGGAATTTGTATTTGCTGTAAAATACCATGTAAAGTACGAAGAGTCAAATTGCATATTGACATTTCTACTAAAGAGAAATGAACAAATTAATCTTTATAGGCTAGATCAAAGAGTAAATTTGTTATTTCTTTTAAAAACCATCTATATGTAGTGTTAAAATCTAGTTTGGCTGACAGAATAATCAGTCAGTAACACGTGTACTTCATATTAATGTACAAGGGATAATTTTTAATAGTAAAATAAGACCAATTTATTTTTTGATATAATGTAAAAGGACTAATTTATCCATTTTTTAATACCAACTTCTAGTACAAGTGACTTCGTAATACTTTTACTTTTACCTAACATTTGCAAATCCTTTATTTTATCCCAAGTTGTAGACTCCTTTGGATTGAATTGGACTCTTTAACCATTTGATTGATGTTAATGTAAATTACAAAACTTGTAAGAATGTGCCTCTTGGTTTATGAGTCTTATATGAGTGAGGAGATAGATATAAAGGAAGCCATGGATGGTTGCTTATGTTGTTGAACGTATCTCGAGTGTGATTCGTTGCTTATGTTACTTCAACATACCCGTGTCTAATTCATTGTCGCGTTAGAAACGAGCATGGATGACCTAAAAGCTTATGTTGTTGGATATATGGTTTGATACACATACACTCGACATAAAAACTTTTCAGGTCCATGCATATGTTGTTGAACATATCTCGAGTGTGATTAGTTGCTTAAGTTACTCGAACATACCCATGTCTAATTCATTGTCATGTTAAAAAACGAGCTTGGATGACCTCAAAGCTTATGCTGTTGGATATATGATTCGATACATTCTCGTGTCTGATTCATTGTTACATTAAAAAGCTTTGGCAATGTGGGGTGTCATTGTAGTGGCAGCTCTTAGTTTTATAACTGTTGGTGCTTTTGATTCACTGCCAATATCCTCTGTTTATGAAATGCATAGGGACCTTTCGGAATGACACACCAACAGGCTGTAGCACAAGTCACGGCGCAGGTTGCACAAGCTAATTCGCATACGCAAATACATGCCGATACGGCAACCTCGTTGCAAGACTCTAGTGTTATGATTAAGCAACCGTCGGACGTATCTCAGTCTGATCAGAGATCCCAACCTGCTTCTGATAAGCATGCCAGTGATGGCTACAACTGGCGGAAGTATGGGCAGAAACAGGTGAAAGGCAGCGAATTCCCAAGAAGTTATTATAAGTGTACGCATCCCGGTTGTCCCGTCAAGAAGAAGGTTGAGAGATCACTTGATGGCCAAGTCACTGAAATCATCTACAAAGGGCAACATAACCATCAACCTCCTCAGCAGAATAAGCATGCAAAAGGAAACGGAACTTCGAATAATCGGGGGAATTCCGAATCAACTTCTCAACTTCATAGTACCAACTTGAACATAATTAAAGAAGGGACATGTTCTTCAATGTCTAAGAAGGATCAAGAGTCTAGCCAAGCTACAACCGATCTTCTTTCCGGGACGAGTGATAGTGATGATGAAAAAGATGAAGATGAACCTGATACCAAAAGACGGTATGCAAAAAATTTCCTGTGTTCTTATTATATGCACCACCACTGAATCAGTATTGAAACTCCCTAGATCCAACGAAACTTGTTTCTTTATATGCAGAAGTATGGAAATTAGAGTTTCGGAGCCATGTTCGTCGCATAGGACTGTTACCGAACCTAGAATTATCGTGCAGACAACAAGCGAAGTTGATCTATTGGATGATGGCTATAGGTGGCGCAAGTATGGACAGAAAGTTGTCAAAGGCAATCCTTATCCAAGGTAATGAGTCTTGGTTTCATTGACTAACTGTTTATCCGTAACCCCGGTGTTAGCTCTTGGAACAAATGTGGATACTGGAATGTTTCATTTTCTGTTCTGTTCTGTTCTTTTGTGCATGGATGTGGAACATGCCTAATGCATTTTTTTTGGTTCTACAGAAGCTACTACAAATGTACAACCCCGGGATGCAATGTCCGTAAACACGTCGAGAGGGCTTCGACTGATCCCAAGGCTGTTATAACGACATACGAGGGAAAACATAATCATGATGTACCGGCTGCCAGAACTAGCAGCCACAACACCGCCAGTAGTAACGCAACACAAGTAAGAACACAGAATATAGTAACCGATAACAACCACGGTGTAAATAACAGTGTCGATTCTACGAACGATAGGCAACGACCGGTAGCACGGTTACGGTTAAAAGAAGAACAGGAAACGTAATGTCTCTGAATTGCAGCATGGAAAATCTGTCATATTTCAGGCAAATGTAAAGCTTAAAAGGTTGTACGTAAAGTAGTTTAGTGCGTGCGTGTATATATAGTGTAATTTGATTCTCTTATTCCATGCATTATTTTGTACATGGAACATGCTGAATTATGTTATTTTTGTGATTGTTGGCCATTAATATGTTTAAATAAAAATAACAAAATTCTGAGTAACCGTAATTTTTTAAAATTTTTTATTGTCAGGACAAATAAAAAATATTAATCGAATTTGAATTTTGTAATATAAACTCAATTGATGGATAATCTTTGATAAATTAATGCTTCTCACATGTTTGTGTAAAGTTCAATAATGAATGACACCCACCCATGACCCACTCTTTTGACGCAAATATGAGGGGAAAAACAATGCCATTGGGAATGATTACATTTAATTATGGTTACTCAACTTTCTACTTATCTTTCTTCAAGTTAGACCTTAAATTTGATAATTATTTTTGTAGAATTAAATTTTTTTGACCCAAATTATTTTTAAATTTAACAATTATTTTTAAATTAGGGCCTGAATTTTTTTTTGTCCAAGTTAATCCTTAAATTAGACAATTATTCTCACATTGGGGTTTAAACTTTTTTTTATCCACCTAGTTCTTCATATTTCCTTGAAAACACTAAATTCAAACTCAATAAGAGAACAATTGTTAAGTTTACAGGGGCTAACTTAAGTTCAAGTCCATGTATAAACAATTATCTAATTTAAACCCAGACGTGAAAACAATTATCAAGTTCAGAAATTAACTTGAACAAAAAACACTCAAACCCAAATATAGAAGTTACTGCTAAATTTAGCCAAAACAATAATTTAACCCTATGATAAAAAGGAAGACCTGTAGCTTTAATTTCATTTTAGGACCTCCCAATTTTTTGAAAATTTTAAATAAACTCATCTAAAATTTTTGAAAATTGAATGTAAACCTTGCTTTCTATATTTGCACCCACTAAAGAGAATGGTTAGTAATGAATACATAACTAATTAAACAAATTCATATTTACACCCGTAGCTGTGTCTATTTATTGATAGAAAGAGAGAGGGTGAGATTTCAGCACCCTCTTCATTTTTGTATAGTAGATAATGTATACAAATGAGACCACATAATATGATATGATAGATGGCATGGCATGGCATGGCATGGCATGGCTTGCTTAATATGTTAGACAATTACATGTCTTTTCTTTATCAATACTTTGTTCTCTCTCTCTCTCTCTTTGCTACTCTGCTTTTACACTGTTTTTCTTTCCTCTGTCTCTGTCCGTTTTTTCTAGTTAACGGTTTTCAGTCATGGAACCAAAAACAAAAAAGCATGAAAAGGAGACAGCATAAGTTCAAATGGAGTTGGGTTAGTATTATAAATTTGTTGATTAGTGTTAATATTATTATTAATAAGTGTTTTTATCCTCTTAAAAAAAATTAAAAATAATAATTGTATCGGTGAATTGACGTAAACTCTTGGGTCTAATATCTTAGTGTTTTGTTTCTTCTAAAAATGCATTTTATATATTTTTTTATTAGCCGTTACAAGTATATATTTCTTTTCATTTGGTAGTTGTTATAATAAAAATCGATAATGGCGATAAAATGACTGCTAAGTAGAAAAAGAAAAAGAATATTAATTTTATATAGAAATTCTTTCAGAAAAGAAAATCATGGATAAAAGAGAAGAAATTCATTAAGGCTGAAAAACGAATTATCTAAGAAAAGTTTTGACCACATCTATTTAAAAGTTAAAAAATCTTGTTCTAATCAAAGTCAAATAAAAGAAAAACAGTTCTTTTGTCCCTACAAATCCTTTTATTTTATCAGTGCATTCATTTTCTTAACAAATATCAAAATTTAAATTGTATAATTTCTAACAGTAAAAAAAAAAGAGTAATTTATTTAATAGTAGAATTGAAAGTTGATTGGTGGGGGGTGACACAAAAAATGAGGAAAATGAGAAGATAGAAAGGTTAACTAATGTTGGAAGCAAATGACAATAAAAATAACTTTTATTTTAAAGAAAAAGAATTAATTGATTGATTTGTTGTCTTTGCGCACAAATGAAGCAAAACTTATATTTGATTATAATCATTTTGTTCCTAATTGCTTTCGGCTATAAAGCTGTATACTTTATTTTCGGTCCACTTCCAATGTTCCATCACATCTTATGGAGTAAAAAAAATTTCGAGTTTAAATTAAGTTGTATGTTTTTACGATAGTAAAAATATAATTTTTATTATTTTAATAGTTTATATTTTATAAATTTTTATTATTTTAAAAAAAATTAAAATTAAAATTTATAATTACTAATTTAAAATTTTATAAATTATAAAAAAATTATATATATATATACATTTTCTCGTAAAAGAATAAAAAAGGAAAAAAGATATGATTGTGAATGAAAACATTAGAGGAGGTGAGGTGGACATTGGTCTGTCACGGGTATCAATATGTATCAATCACGTGTGTTTCTATTATATCATGCTCACTCACGGGACATTTCACACTTTCTTTTTTTAATAAAATAAATTTTATTTTTATTTATTCAATTATAGACATTATTATTAATATTAAAATATGTAAGTTTAAACACACTCAAATGTATTTTTTTCTAAAGTTAGACAGCAATAAACATAAACAAATAGTTTTTCTTTGGGTAAATATCAAAATAGTAATTTATATTTTAAATATTACGTTTTAGTCACTTACGTTATCGTGTTGTAATATTTTAGTCATTAAGCCGTTAATTGTTGTTAATAGTGTAACAGTAAGCTGACATGATATGTTAAATCATCGTTTCAAATAAAAATTTTAATTTATACAATTGGTCTCCATATTTTTTAGTTTTGAGCAATTTAATTTGTTTATTTTATGTTCTTTTAATTTTCCTCTTTTTTTTTCTTTATCTTACATTCTCTTCTACTTATCTCTCTGTTTTTCTTCATTCTCTATTTCTTTTAATGTAATTTTTCTATGTTTTCTATTTGTTAAATAAAAGTACATGGGCTAGTTTTATTTAACAAATAAAAAAAATAGAAAACTATGCTAAAAAAAATAAAAAGGGAGGAAAACAGATAGAGAAGCATAAGAGAATGGAAGATAAAGAAAAAGAAAAGAAAAATTAAAAGAACATAAAAGAAGAAATTAAATTGCTCAAAATAAAAAAAAAATAGGGACTAATTATAGAATTTAACTTAAATTTTTTGTTTGAAAAGATGATTTAGCGTGCCACATTAGCTTACCATTATATTGTTAATAACAATTAATGACTTAGTAACTAAAACATAACATTTTAAATATAAGGATCTGTTTGATTGAAGGAATTGATTTTCCGGAAAATCATTTTCAACTTTTCCAGCGTTTGATTGGCAGAAAACATTTTCCATTTGAAAAATGAACTCCAAAACAAGGGAAAATGAGTTACATTTTAGGGAAAATGTCTTACCCTTTCAATTTCCGTAAGACATTTTCCGTGCTCTCCTCTCTATCGCCTCCTTCATTCCTTCCTTCATTTCCGGTAGAAAATTACTTCTGTTTATCGATTTTTCAGTAACTTATTTTTTTAATTATTCAATACTTGTTTTTTAACACAATTACAAATAATTTATTTGATATTAATTTTTTCCAATTTATAACGATTAATATTGTAGCTTAATAATTGAGTATTCTTATAAATAAATCATTGCAATATATGTAAAAATAATTTAAAATATAAAAATTTATTAATATATATCAATATATGTAAAAACAAATTTTTTGAAAAATATTCCCAGGAAATCTGCCAAACAGCCGGAAATATTTTACACAGATTCAATTAAACATCAGAAAATATTTTCCAGTAAATCATTTTACAGAAAAGTAAAACATTTTCTCGAAATCATTTTACGGAAAATATTTTACTGGCAATTAAAGTGACTTAACCTAAATAAAAGTGATGATTTTGATAATTTACTGTGATTCTTTTTACTTACTTGGTTTTTATAAAACCGTGCCTCTGAAATGAGACTGAAGAAGATACCAATTACGACATTCCTTTGACTTAATGTTCATTGAAGTGGGAACCATGTAATGGAGAGCCTCGCCCATGCAGCTAAAAAACAACAATTAACAAAATAAATCATAATCTAATTAAATAAAGAAAAGCAAAATCAGAGGGTAGTGCTTATCGTCTTTTTCGTTCTGTTTTGTACTTGTTGTTTCTATATCAACCTCTCTCTTTATGTTCAAACATTTCATTTAATATGTATAATATTAATTTGCCTTTTTATATAGGTTGTTAAAATGATAAATATAATTCAATTATATTAATAAAAATTATATAGGTTTGGTCAGGGGTGAAGTCAGAACAATCTTTTAGGGGGATCGAATGAAATTTTAATTTTTTATAGTCAATATCTTTATAATTTTTAAATGATTAAATCAAAATTTTATAATTTTAGAGGGGCCAAAGTATAATTTTACCTTCACTAATTTAAAATTTTTAAAAAAAAATTAAAGGCTTAAATAACAATTTTACATTTTAGGGGGATCGAGGACCATGCCAGCCCCCCTCTAGATTCGCCACTGGGTTTGGTTACAATAAAGAAATTTATTCATTAAAACTAATAACCTACTTAATCAAGCAATACGATATGTGAGGTGTTCTAAGGATATTTTAGTATGATTAAAACTCTAATCTTAACCTATTTAAAGGGGCTTTATATCCTTGTTCTGAAATGTCAATTAGTAATGATTTTTTTTAGGGTGACAATATGAAATCGCATATGAATTTTGATGAGAGTTTCGTATTAATTATGAAGAGTATTTTATACCATTTTTAGGGTTTTATTTATCGGTTTGCTCTTTAGGGTTTTGAGCTTTGTATTCGTTATTCTGGGTAATGTACACTTAGTATATTTAGGTTTATTTTCTTCATATTGTACTCTCGTTTGTTTACTCATTTAGTGAAAAGTTGATACCTCTTTTGTCCATGGTTTTTCCCTCAATGAGGATATTCCATGTAAATATTTAAGTTTGTTATTATCTATTTTTACTATTTCATTATTTATACGGGTCGATCCCCAACACGAAATTTAAACATTAGTCATTGTCCTTTGAAAAGACAGTAACAAGTTTTAAGTGCTTCTTTCATGAGATAATTACCAATATTTCCTCCTTCAAAATATAAAATATATACTTACGATTATGATAAACTTCAAGTTGGTTTGCTTAGAAATTTTTTATTAATTTTGAGTTTTTATTTTAATAAAATTAATTTATGTTTAAGAAAATTTTCAATTTTTTAAAAATATTTTAAATATAAAATATTTATTTTAATCATAAAAATAAAAATTTACAAATTAAACGATTGAAAAATCATAAATGTTTAATTTAAAAAATCATCCAAACACCACGATTGAAATCAATTTTTTATTTTTTTTTCTCAAAATTAATTGTAATGTACCAATATATATTCATTCATTAAAGCACTTCAACTACGCCTCATGTCTCACTATTAATTCGGATATTTATAATTATATAATCAAATTATTAATACAATATTTTAAATGATAAATATTATTTTCTATTTATTTAGGTTACAAATTAATATTACAATTTAAAATACTAAAATAAAATTTACATTTTAACCTTCCAAAATTGTCCATATATTCTGACACCTCCTTCAATTACCGTAACGCCGTTTTCGTGCAATTTTTTTTTATTACAACTGTGACTCTTCCCGTCATCTGGCTGGCCAGCTGCCATTGTTTTTTCTCGGTGTCTTTACTTGTTAAATAACTAATTATTTATTTGCTATAACCAAGAAAAAGGGAGTCACAAAGTCCAAAAACTGACAATAAAATGCCAAATCTATTTCTTAAAACACCATTTGCAAAAATAAAAAAATAAAAAAAATTATTCAGCTCTTTTTCCGAGTTTATTCTTTTCTCTGTTCCGTGACCATTTTTAATATAATAAAAATTAATATAAAAATTGGGTGATTATTGACTTATACAACAATAATTTAGTTGGTCTAGAATCATTTTTATTTTAAATACATCTTTGACAAACTTGGTCTGTCACTAATTTCAACTTAACCACCCTTATTCGCCGTTCAAAACTATAATCACGTGAAACATAGTTTAAATTGGATTGGATCAAACTTGACGTGCTATTTTTTAGTACATTGATAGATACGGATTTGTTATAAATTGAATAAGGAGGTGTAAATTTACTAATTAAATTTATTGAATTTTTTAGAATTATGACAAAATTGATGGGATTTATAAATATTGAAGA
Source organism: Gossypium hirsutum (assembly GCF_007990345.1). Taxonomy (NCBI): domain Eukaryota; kingdom Viridiplantae; phylum Streptophyta; class Magnoliopsida; order Malvales; family Malvaceae; genus Gossypium; species Gossypium hirsutum. The sequence goes on from NC_053440.1 coordinate 58,077,570, forward strand.
GCTAAATTTATTATTATGTCAATAAAAAAACTACATCAATATCTCTTTAGAGACCAAAATGTTAAATCTCAATAACCTTAATGACTAAATTAAAAAAGTTTAAACTCGAGTGACCAAAATAAAAATACACTAATAATTAGATGACTATTTGTGAAGTTTACCTTGAAAAATAAATATTTTTCAAATAAAAAATTAATAAAAATTTTAATTTGAAATTTCATCCACCCTATATAAATTATGTGATAGGGGCATGGGAGCCATTGAGGCTAGAGTTTGTAACACATGGCTGGAAACATATAATTAAAAGAAAACATCAAGGTGTGATTTGCCCAACTTTGCCTTTGAATGCTAAACGGAAAGCTAATTTTGGAATAAATCTCAAAACTACGTAATTTTATACAATAACTTTATTTTTATGTAATTTTGTATATAAAATTTTGATTTGATCTAAATCTCATAATTTATTAACATAATTATCGATATAACATCAATTTATGTTTATTTTTTTGCATACACAAATAATTATACTTATTCCACATAAAACAAATAAATATATTTATTTTATTAAATTTGTGTATAATTAAATCAAATTTTCATATGTATAAGTTTACCAAAATAAAACTCATATATAATTTTAAGATTTGTCCTATTTTTTTTACTAAAAAATATAATATGAATATTAATATAAATATCTTCATATTACTTTTACCCAAAGAAACCATGCATTTAATGGCATCAGGTAAAGACAGGTACATGAGCTTTCAAAGCTAAAAAATGGACATTAATTAAATTGGAGGGTTCCCTACCAATTTCCTGTCATTGTGTCAAATTCGTTTCTACAGAAGAACACTCATTTCTAGTCAAAATACAATAAACATTGAGTGGGTCATATTTTTTTTTTCTTTTGGGGTTAATTACATCACAAAAAAGAACCAATAACAATTTCAATTGATAAAACTTTGTTTATGGAATATTTGGGTTTTGAGTTTTGTTGGTGTTAATCTTTAATTTTTTTTTTTTTGGTATTTAAAGTGGGAAGGGATTTTAATGGCTTTTAATGCGATGAGTAAATGTGTTTGCGACCTTGGGGGACCAAATTTTGAAAGACAAATGGTTGGTGAAAGCAATTACAAAAAGTGGAAACCAAACAAGTGTCTGTTGCATTGGGCCTGTGACACATGATTTGCAGCAGTGAAAAAGGTCATGGCAGAAACAAATTAATAAAATAAAATATAAAATTAAAGTAAAAGTTGGGTTGGACTTTGGACTTGAATGGCAAATTTAATAAGTTTATAGACATAGAAAAGATAAGCCAGATTTCATTCCACTCTTTGTTTCTCCTTGTTTTTGCTTAGAAAACAAAGGAAACCCCCGAAAAAGACCAGACTAGCCATTGTTTTTCTTTTTTCCTCTGTAGGGCTATGATTAAGTGAAGCAGAGTCCATACCTATCTTCTTCGTCAACTTCATTGTTGTTGTAGTGAAAAAAAAAAAGAAACAAAAAATGGGTAATGTTGCTTTTGTTTGGTTAGTGATCCAGTGAAAATGGGTTATCCTTTTTTTCCTGGAAAATGAGGGAAAGTGTGAGAAAATAAGTATAAAGTGGGAAAAAAAAGGAATACCCAGATTTTTCTTTTCCTGTTTCATACACTTTCTTTCTTGTTCTTTCTGGGACTAAAGCATTTGAAGAGGAAATGAGGAAGCATGGATGGCAGCTTCCTTCTCATCCACTTCAGGTAACTTTTTTTGTGTGTAAATAATCGAGCTTTTTTTTTTGTTTTAATTCGTGGTATTGAGTAAAGTTTTCATTTTTGTTGTTTGTGAAGGTGGTGGCTGTTGCTGTGTTCTTGGCACTTGGATTTGCTTTCTATGTGTTCTTTGCTCCTTTTGTTGGGAAGAAAATGTTTCAATATGTTGTGATGGGAATCTATACCCCTCTTGTAAGCCATTTCAAACAAATTTCCTTTTTTTTGGTACATAATTTTAGTAACATCTTTGAGATCTATGTTTTGTTTGTTTCTTTTGATTCATCTGTTTGGTGTTTTTCTCTTCGCGTCGTTTTTTTTTCAATCAACATGTCACCTCAGTTGATAAAGCAAAATATGTTGCTTGTCTTTTAGCTACTGTTTCCTTTGATTCTGTACTAGAATTTCAATTTTTTGGACATCAAAAGATTGTTAATTTATCACTTGATTTGGTTGAAGATTGTACATTTAAACTTTGTTTAAGGATTAGGAGATGACAGTTCCTGGTATGCGGTTTAGTCTCGGGTTTGGCTTTTTAGGATAAAGTAGGTTTAAGTTATTTGTGTTGATTGAACAAGTTTAAGAACAATTGGACTTGAGTTTCAAAATGCAGTTGATTTAACACCGGAGAAGGTTCTTTGTTTTGCTACTAGAATCTTGGTTTTTTCGGGTTCTATTGATATCAGAATCTGTTAGGGGAAGTGTGTGTTTATTACATGGAAGTATTAGTAACAATGTTTTTCATTTTAGATTACTTGTTGCTTTGGCCTATATATTTGGTGTGCGGCAGCAGATCCTGCAGATCCCGGAGTTTTTAAGTCTAAAAAGTATCTTAAAATTCCTGAAAGTGGGAAGCATTCTGGACCAAAAGACTGTAAATTAGGTGGAGGTTCAGCTACAACCTTGCATGATGACAATGATGCTTTGGTTGGAGGAAAAACTGCAGAAAAGGACACAGCAGCAACTGATGAAACCTTGAAAGACGGTGGTGTTGAACTTGAGGGAAACGATGGTTCAATGAAGCGGTCATCTTGTTTGCTATGGATTTTCTCTCCTTGTGCTGTTATTTGCAAATGCTGTGGCTCGAATGAAGAATCTACCGAGCAACAGATGAGTGAAGATGGAATGTTCTATTGCAGTTTGTGTGAAGTTGAGGTACGGATCCCTTTGGTGCCTTTAAAGTTTGATTGTTTATTCTTCCCTTTAATGAGATGATTATTACATTATGATCTTAGGACTTACGAGGGGAAAGAGTAGCTCCACCATCTGTGCTTATCTTGCATTCTTTTTATGCTATTGCCATTCGATTTGTTGTCATAAGTACTTTATTCTTGGCAGGTTTTCAAATACAGTAAGCACTGCCGAGTCTGTGACAAATGTGTCAACCATTTCGATCATCACTGCAGGGTAATGCATGATCTTCATTCATTGAATACTTTATCTCGGTTCTTCATCAGAAACTCTACTAATACTTATTTTATTCCCTCGGTTTCTTTTCTGTAGTGGCTAAACAATTGTATAGGCAAAAGGAACTACAGACAATTTTTCACTCTCATGGTGTCGGCTCTTCTATTGGTAAGCTTGGCCTCCATCTTCCCATCATCATATTACATCATGAAATACCACATGTTCATTTGCGATCCCAATTTCCTTTCTAGTCAACCTCTTCCTTGCATGCATCTCCGACCACAATAACACTAGGCTTCTTGTTCCATGACTCAATTCGCACCTTACAATTAGCCTCTATTATCGTGTCCTTTTATCTTTCATTCTTTCTACCAAATGCCAAATTCACTTCACGAGATCACTGCCATGTTTGCACAATTGCCAGACTCGAAGAGAACCGAGAGTAAGCCTTTTTTATTTTTCTAGTCATTTTCATTTTAATTGAATATTGACAGGTATGTACTTGGTTTGTCCACCTTGGGCTTGAGATTGCAGCTTATTCTACAATGGTCAACTGGAATCCTCGTACTTATCTGCTGTTTCGTTGACCGGAAGCAGTTTTCTTTGGATATTTCAACGAAGTTAGGAAGCAGTTTCTCTTTGGTTCCGTTCATTATTGTGGTTGTAAGTATTCATGTTAATCCTCATTTCCCCCCTTGGCATTGAAACAAGTCCGTTACTTACTAGTGTAGTTTTTTATGTCCGCAGGTATTGTGCACAATTTTGGCTATGGTAGCGACGTTACCGCTTGCACAGCTATTCTTCTTTCACATTCTACTCATAAAAAAGGTACGGCTACAATTAGTAAAATCCCAAGGAGTGTTAGAGGGTAAAGAAATAACGAAAAAGCTTGTTTGTTATTTTGGTGATTTCTGAATATGCCTCAGGGGATCAGCACATACGATTATATAATAGCTTTACGGGAGCAAGAGCAAGAGCTACAAGGTGTCGGCGTCCAACAGAGTCCACAAATGTCCCCTGCCAGCTCGCTTACTGGATTAAGTAGTGCTAGTTCGTTTTCTACTTTCCACCGGGGTGCATGGTGTACACCCCCACGCTTGTTCCTTGAAGATCAGGTATTTTTTACGAAACCTACCTCAAATTGTTCATCATACAATGATCCTACTTTTTGTTGAATCACTGAAACTGAGCTGTTTTTTTTGTAATTGGTGTTAGTTTGATGTTGTTCCTCCTGATACCGGATCTGTAAGTTCGTTCGGGAAAAAAATGGTCAGGGAGGAACCAATTAAGAAGAAGAATCCAGGTGCAGTTAAGATCAGTCCGTGGACATTGGCACGGTTAAATGCGGAAGATGTTTCAAAAGCCGCTGCTGAAGCAAGGAAAAAGTCCAAAATCCTGCAGCCCGTGGTGAGACGTGATGCCCCATTTGGGTTAGAAGGGGATAGTAGCTTTGGCAGCAGTGGCCGACGAATGTTCCCGAGACCTGATGGCAATAGAAGACGAGCAGCTAAGCGGGTGCGTCTACCCGCTGACCTACCCATGGAGTCCATAATGAACATTTCGTCTAAATCTGCTGATAAAGGTTTCAGTGACACGTCAAGTAGTTTGGCACCACTTCAACTAGAAGCGCGGAGTGCTTTCCAAACGAGCCGAGCAATGTCGAGCTCAGTTGGGGTTGTTACCTCTTCTCCGGAGAGTAGTTTAGATTCACCAGATATTCATCCATTTCGGATCTCCTCATCAGGAGCCGAAGAATCAAGACATCCAACAGGTTTACCTCTCAATATGGCTGGTCAAAAGGGATTTCCATTGTCGAGATCCGCTAGTGATGGGTATGAAGCATCCGGTGGGGAAGATAGTGATCGAGTTCCATCGAGAATTGTTCATAGACCAACAAACTGGAACAACATTCTCTTTTCTGAACAGACCGAGAGGGTTGTTAAACTCAAAGCACCATCTTCGTCCGGCCAGGTTAACGGTAGAATGCTGTGACACATTCCGAATTTGATTTTTCGGTTTATTCTTTAATTTATGGTCCTAAGAACTTTCAAGTGCCTAATGGACTGTCGTTCAATTCATTTGAATTTCGGAAGAGGTGTTTGACGGCTGTAGAGTCTGGTATCCGCCAGGGGTAATGCTGTAAGTGTCATCGAAGAGTCGGTCATTTGGCATTTGGGATGACGAAAAAGGAAGGTTTTTTTGGTTTGTACTAGGTATAATACTCCATTGTACTTGTTGGTTTTGGAGTGAAAAGTGATTCCTCCATGGACATTTTGTTGAACATTTCTTGAGTTTCTAAAAAAAAAGGAAGAAAAATGTGAAAAGTTTAATATGTTGTCACCGGTGCTGTATCAGTTATTTACATCATCCTTGCATTTAAGTCAAAGATTTCCCTGGTGGTGCGATATCCCAACGCCGCCTCAGGTGGTGGCTTCAATAACTCAATAGAATCGAATTGAACTCAACCCTAAATCTCATCATGATGAGATAATGATGAGTCCGATTGGTATTGAACCGAACTTATCACTTCAAACAAATAATCCAACTTTTGAATGGATTTATTTTAAACATCTTGGTATCTAATTTAACTTTCATGAATGAATAATGTGTTTTTTTTTTGTTTCTAATGAATCCGTTGGAGCGAGCCCAATGATTAATACTTTGTGTTATGTAAATTAATAAAAATTGGGGTTAGATCAGTCGATCCCTCTCCACTTGATTGGTTGAATAAAAAATTGATTTAGTATATATATTTTATGTTAGTTCGGATCTAACGTGAAAAATATTTAAAACATATAGATCAAGTTTTAAATATGTATGTATTAAACTTGTTCATGAGTCAAATTTTTTGAATCTAATTCGACCATAACTTGAACAAAGATTTTTTGACCTTGAGCTAGTTCAATCAATCCGAATACAAATTAAATAATATTAAAATCTTTACTCAAAGTCTTGAATACAATTTAGCCTTCAAAATATACCTTTTTTTTCACTTAGTATTTAACATTTTTTGGTCAAACATTGTAATTAAACTATTAATTTTGTCTTATTTACTGCAAATCATGATACCAGTCAATAAAATTGTGACACTTCGTGCTTTCTTTTTATCTCGTACACTTTTGGAGTAAAATGAGAAGAAATTATAGTTTAGGAAACTTTAAGTACTTAAGTGGAAAAAACAATCTAGTTTAGGGCTAATTTTGGAATTAAGCATTGTTCAAATAGTGAAATGTTGAAGTTGGTTGAGACACGGGCCGAAGCCGATCAACATATGGAAGCCCAAAACTTTATAAGGCAAAATTTGAAATCCATCGTCTCTGAAAGTTTTCTTGCTGCATAAGTCTATCGTCTCTAAAAGGGCACACATTTCTAAGTTAAGCAGTGAAGTGTTTGATTGACGAACAGATCGATTCGACTATTTTCTTCTCTGGTTGAAGGTACGATTTTATTTATTTTTAAGTTTACTTTTTTTTTCACTTTAATGTTTAGGATTTGGTTTTTCTTGATTTTACGATTTGTTTCTTTTTAGGTTTCCATCAGATTCATGATATTTCTGCTAATTCTCTTTAACTATCGAAAATTTGTTTCCGATTTAGCTCATTTTATGATATTTTATTTGAAATTTTCTTCTGTTGTTCTATTTTGGTCTTTTGATATTCCACTTTGTTACCTCGTATCTTCGTGATTTCCCGCTCCGCCATCGGATTTTCATCCTACTTTGTTTCAAGGTTTTATGGTGTCGAATCCGTCCAAACTCTAAATAAGTAAAAGGAATATTATATTTCCTTTTATTAAGTCCGGCGAATTTGGAAGCATGTTGATGTTTGGTCACATCGGTGGATTAGATATAACATAGCTTCATAATTTTCTGCTGGTTAGCTTCTATGGTTCTCAGTGAGTATTAATTTTCCCGTTGGACCATTTCATATGGTGGCTATTGCTGTGTAGTTGGGTTTAAATTGCATTGATAATTGATAACGAAGGAAATGTTTTGTTTAGGAATGGAAATGGCATTAGAGTAGAGTAAACTATAGAGCTTATGCACTGTTCCTGATTTGAAGATCTTAAAATTTGATTGTTAGAACATGCAGCATAAAGTGAAGTAGCGAGTACATCACTGTTTACTCATATATTCTCTCAATCTGAGGGACATCGACAAATGAGTGAAGTGTCGGGGGTGATATAACCGGGTCTTCTAATTTGCTTCACCTCCATTCTGTAGGGAAACAAACTCACTTGTTCCAATATAGGGAATATCAACCGAGTAAATATCAACTCCTTTTTACTTTGAATACAGTGTTATGAGGCTTAGCAAATGTCGAATAGCTAATTAGTGGAATTTCAATTAACATCATATTCACATTTAGAAGAGATTATGACTTCTAGATTGTCACCCTTTGATTGAAAGTTGTAGAAGTTCAAATATACCATTAACACTTGGATTTAATCTTTACATGGCTGTTTCTTCTGTGAGGAACTATATTGACATTCCATAGTTATTTGAGGTTTATAAGTGGAACTCGATTTGTATGTGAGAGCAGGAGATAGTTATTGTTCTTTTGCAACACGTTGATACATATAGTCCAAGGAGTTGCTATTCTGTACTGTTTTCTTGTGTATATCTGACATATTTTTATGTATATTGTCAAAACATTTCTGGAGACTGAACAATAAAGTGTTTTTGTTTCAAAATTTTTGGATGAATGGTTATATGGCCTAGAAAGTTGCAGTTAGCTTTGTGAGAATGTTTGCGGTTTTGTAAAAAAATGAGCTGTGTGATGATGTTTAACTTTTGTTTGAGTGATGAAGTAACGCAAAAAGTTGATTTTAAAAAGCCATTGACTTTTGCAATCTTCGAGTTGGTTCAAGTGTGATGATGTTTAACTTTTGTTTGAGTGATGAAGTAACGCAAAAAGTTGATTTTAAAAAGCCATTGACTTTTGCAATCTTCGAGTTGGTTCAAGTGCAATCCATTTGCCAAAGTAGCTGGTAACTTCTTGGGTTGATTTCCCTTTGTGTCTCTTTGTAATGAAATTTAATTGTTTGTGCAAGTTTATCTATGTCAAATTTAATTGTTGATTTTGCAGGATTTGGAAATTTTTAAGTATTTACAATGTCTTCATCATACCTCCCTGCAACCACTGATTCAATTGCTCAGGCTCTAGAAGCCAAAACACCATCTGAAGCCATATCAATCCTTTATCGTGTACTAGAAAATCCTTCATCCGCTCCTGATGCTCTGCGGATTAAAGAGCAGGCCATAACGAATCTCTCTGATCTTCTTAGACAAGAGAACCGAGCAGAGGAGCTTAGAAGTTTCCTGACTCAATTGAGGCCCTTTTTTGCATTAATTCCCAAGGCAAAAACTGCTAAAATTGTCCGTGGCATAATTGATGATGTAGCTAAAATACCAGGAACCTCGGATCTGCAGATTTCTCTTTGCAAAGAAGTGGTGCAGTGGACTCGTGCTGAGAAGCGAACTTTCCTTCGCCAACGAGTTGAAGCAAAGCTTGCAGCTCTTTTGATGGAGAACAAGGAGTATCCTGAAGCACTGAATCTCCTTTCTGGCTTAATCAAGGAGGTTAGAAGGTTGGATGACAAGCTGCTTCTCGTTGACATAAACTTGTTGGAGAGTAAGCTTCATTTCTCTCTCCGAAACCTCCCTAAAGCCAAGGCATCTCTAACCGCAGCAAGAACAGCCGCAAATGCTATTTATGTGCCACCAGCACAACAGGGTAACATAGATTTGCAGAGCGGAATTCTCCATGCGGAGGAGAAGGATTACAAAACTGCTTATAGCTATTTCTTCGAAGCATTTGAAGCTTTCAATGCACTTGAAGATCCTCGTGCTGTATTTAGCCTCAAGTACATGTTGTTGTGCAAAATAATGGTGAGCCAGGCCGATGATGTTGCTGGTATAATATCCTCCAAAGCAGGCCTACAATACGTGGGGCCTGAACTCGATGCCATGAAAGCTGTTGCTGATGCTCACTCAAAACGTTCTCTGAAGCTTTTCGAGACTGCTCTTCGTGATTTCCGGGCCCAACTCGAGGAAGATCCTATCATACACAGGCACCTTTCTTCCCTTTATGACACTCTATTGGAGCAGAACCTCTGCAGATTAATTGAACCTTTCTCGAGGGTTGAGATTGCCCATATTGCCGAGCTCATTGAATTGCCTGTAGACCACGTGGAGAAGAAACTTTCTCAGATGATTCTGGATAAGAAGTTTGCAGGGACTTTGGATCAGGGTGCGGGATGTCTTGTCATATTTGATGATCCCAAGGCCGATGCCATCTATCCGGCAACATTAGAAACCATCTCCAACATCGGCAAGGTTGTTGATAGCCTTTATGTGAGATCTGCTAAGATAATGACATAGGGTGCCACATTTAGCAACTAGGAAGAAACAAATTAGTGTTCAGTGACACAAGTGCATTCTAGTTATTACATGTTTCAACTTAATCCTGTTTTGTTGTGGAACATTTGATTTAAAACATGTGGAGTTTATTCAGATGGTCTAGCCTTTTTCCCAGCTAGAATTTGGGTAAAAGTATCATGAATTATATTTTGACCCTCTACTCAAAAAAAACAGGTAATCAGTTGGTTCTTCTGTTAAAAGTTGAATTTGGTTTTACTGTTAAAAACTGATTGTTGTACGTGAGCATAATGTATATATGACACGTCACATGATTGTTTAGTTATTTTATTACGTATAAGGATTAAGTTATTTATTTTTGAGTAAAGGGAATAGAATGTAATTTGACTCTTAGTACAAGAGCTTTTATTGTATTGTTGTCCTAGAATTTGTGTCCGGATTTAGGCATGAATAATGTTTGACAAGAGCATGTGAATTTTTTTTAAAAAGGTATGGTGTGCATCTTATTTTAATTTAGTATTTAATTTGATAGAATGTGTTCTCCTTTTTGTGATAATATCATTAATATATGATTAACGTGCAGACACGAAAAGAAAAGTAAAGAAAAGATTTCACATGTTTTAAGATTTAACTATTATGCGTCGGGCCGAATTTAGTTGTTCATGTTGAATTTAGATTTATGTACAACATATCCATCCATTTTTAAAAATATTTCAGATTCCGTTGAACTTAAATAAAATTAACCATGTTTAAGTTGGATACTATTTTGTTTTTGAGCTAATAATTTCGATTTAAGTTTAAATGATTGGCTGTTAATGAAATTCATAATTTAATTATTTTTACTTAATTCAATACAAATATTTATTGGCTTAACTGATTGAAAGGATTACTGTTAAATCAGTTGGGTCTATCAATTATTTATTATATTTAAAATTTTGGCAATCTTCTATAATTTTTTTAAAATAATTACTTTATCATTGCAGTGATATTTTAATTATGGAAATATATGAAATATCAGCCCATTTTTTCTACAGGTCCCTAGAATTTAAAAGAAAATGTATATTAAAAAAACAATTTAAATGGCTGTTTTTGTAAATTAAGAAATCTCACTTTCATTTTCAGTCGATCTCAGGACTCTCCTCTTTGCTTTTCTCGTTTCTCGTTTCCCCTTCTTTTTTCTATTTCTCACAGAGAAAAAAAAAAGGGTAAAAAGAAAGGGAAATAAAAATATCAATTCATCGTTGGATCTCACAAAGGTAACTTGTTTTTCCCTCGATCTCATCTCAATTTCGTCTTCTACGATTTATTTTTATTTTTTGTTATAATTTTGTGTATGCGTTCAGCAGCAGTATAAAGTTGAGGAAACGAAATTGCAGCGAAAAATAAAGCACAAAAATTACGATTTTGAATCTTGAAGGTTGACTCGAACTGTGAGTCAAACTCTCTGCATTTAGAATTTCAAGTTTCTTTTCTTTTCTTTTTCCTTCTTTCCATATTTTATTAGTTCTGCAGTGGTGTATTAGATCTATGTTAGCTTTTTTTTCAGTTGATTAAGCTGTGATTTGGTGTTTTTGTCTTTGCATTTTATAGATTGAAATCTGGTAAAATGATGTTTTTTTCCCCTTTCATTTTGCTAGATCTCTTAGCCTGTCATAGATACTTCCGATGTTACCTGTTGTTTTAAGTGGAAGGGAGTTTAGGCAGATATGTTTAAATATTTATTTTTTTCACAAAATTTGGGTTCTGTATGGTTGGTAGTGATTCTGCAGCTTCTTTATAACTGCATTATCTTGTTTTAGATTTCTTATAGTTGGTTTAATGCTCAGTTTCTTTTGATGATTACGGTTGTTCATCATTGCTAGGGGTTTTCTGTATAAAATAACTTGATTTTCTTTTGGGGCTGTCCACATATGCTCAAACTGATATATGGGTTGTGGAACTTTATCATTGCTTTTTCAGGGTACCTTAGGCTTGCAATAGATTTAGGATTAAATAACATAATGAGATTTTAGTGTTGTTTGTGGTATTCATGGTGGGAAGCGGTAGTATTATGTCCTGGTGGGGGAGTTGGTTGAAAGGAGGAAACAGTAAGGTTCACCGGCAAATTCTGGTTTAAAACTTGCTGGCTGAGAGCTTGGTGTTATAGCGATATTCTGATAAGGTGCTGCTGTTGCACTGTCTTTACATTTTATTTTACTGTAGGTCTTAGCAACTTAAGCATGCTTCATTAGATCATTATTTGTAAAGAAAGATTACTTGAAACACTGCTTCTTTCTTTTGTCTTCTTGGAGCTGCATATTTTACCACAGAGATTCATATGTAATAAGCATATTATATATATGGAGCCAGAATTTTGAGGTGCTGTCAATCTGTAGTGAAGCTGGCCTTACATTAGGCTGTGGTTTGGGAGTATATGATTAAGTATTTACCCTCTCATTTCTTTTGCTTTCTTATGCATTGAGATGTTTATTTAGTCCATCTCTTTGCCTGGAAATAGGAATATACATGCTTAAGTGCACTTATTATCTTTCACGTGTCAGTTTATGTATGCTATCATGCTAGCTTATGAAGTCTTCTGTGTTTTTGTTGTAGCTACTGATACTGCTTTTTAGATGCTTCCCCCCGCCCCCTCTTTTTTTAGTTGTTGAGGGTAGTTGATTTTTCAGTTTATGAATTGGTTAGTGAGCTTGTTTATAATGTCCATCTCTGTAACTTTTGAAGGTTATGCTCCAGTGGGATCCCTGCGCCTTCCTTTCTGACAGTTGATAAAAATATAGAACAGCCTTAGGTTCCAGAAGGATATTACTCAGGAATGGGGCGACTCAAGCTGCAATCTGGGATCAAGGCAATTGAGGAAGAACCTGAAGACTATGATATGACATATTCTAACAAAGCTACTTTAGCATGTATGATTAATTCTGAAATAGGTGCTGTATTAGCTGTCATGAGGAGAAATGTAAGATGGGGTGGTCGATACATGTCGAGTGACGATCAGCTAGAACACTCTTTAATTCAGTCATTGAAGGCATTAAGAAAGCAAATATTTTTGTGGCAGAATCAGTGGCATACCATCAACCCTGCTGCGTATCTCCAGCCTTTTTTGGATGTGATTCAATCTGATGAAACTGGTGCACCAATCACTGGTGTCGCTCTATCATCTGTTCATAAAATTTTAACCCTTGATGTAATTGATCAAAATACTGCAAATGTTGAAGAAGCTATGCGTTTGGTAGTTGATTCTGTGACTAGCTGCCGATTTGAGGTGACAGATCAAGCATCAGAGGAAGTGGTACTGATGAAGATACTTCACGTTCTTCTTGCTTGCATGAAAAGTAAAGCGTCAGTTATGTTGAGTAATCAGCATGTTTGCACAATTGTTAACACTTGCTTTCGAATAGTTCACCAAGCAGAGAAGAAAGCTGAATTGTTGCAGCGGATAGCCCGCCACACAATGCACGAACTTGTTAGGTGTATATTTTCACACCTTTTGAATGTTGAGAACACAAAGCATGCGTTGGTTAACAGAAGTGGCACTGCTAAACTAGAGGTTAGAGCTTGTTCTGTTGTTCCTCTCCTGTTCTTTTTTAGTTATTATTCGTATTTATTTATTTATTTTGCTTTCAACCTCTTCTTTAATCTGTTTTCTTTGCATGCTGGAAGTAGAAGAAAACATTCCAGAAGCCAATTGATATTTTTTCAGTTTTGTTTAATTTTTCTAGCTACAGTTTCATCACCAGTTCATCTGATCTAGAGTTTTCTGCTTTTTGCAGCTTGGTGCAATAGATAACGATTATGCATTTGGGGCTAAACAAGCAGAAAATGGAAATGGCTCTGAGTATGATGATCAAGCATCTTCTGCAAGTTTTGCATCCAATTCTGTAGGTCTGGTAGGAACTGTGAGGGAAGAAAGTATGGCAGTAGCTGGTAATGGAAAGGAGACAGTCCCATATGATTCGCTCCTCATGACAGAGCCATATGGTGTCCCTTGCATGGTGGAGATATTTCATTTCTTGTGTACTTTACTAAATACTGTTGAGCATGTGGGAATGGATCCGCGCTCAAATACCCTGACATTTGATGAAGATGTGCCACTTTTTGCCTTGGGCTTAATTAACTCTGCCATAGAATTGGGGGGCCTTCCTTTCGTCGTCACCCAAGGCTATTGAGCTTGATTCAGGATGAATTATTTCGTAATCTGATGCAATTTGGGTTGTCAATGAGCCACTTATTCTTTCAATGGTGTGTAGTATTGTTCTAAATCTTTATCACCATCTGCGTACAGAACTCAAACTACAACTCGAGGCTTTCTTTTCCTGTGTAATTCTGAGGCTTGCACAAGGAAAATATGGAGCTTCATACCAGCAGCAGGAGGTAGCCATGGAAGCTCTAGTTGATTTCTGTAGGCAGAAAACATTTATGGTGGAGATGTATGCCAATTTAGATTGTGACATAACTTGCCGCAATGTGTTTGAAGACCTTGCTAATTTGTTGTCAAAGAGTGCATTCCCTGTGAACTGCCCTTTGTCTGCGATGCACATTCTTGCCTTGGATAGTTTAATTGCTGTTATCCAGGGAATGGCTGAGAGGATCGGGAATGGTTCGGTTAGTTCAGAGCAGCCCCTGTTATTCTGAGGAATATCTGCCATTCTGGATGGTGAAGTGTGATAACTATGCTGATCCAGTTCATTGGGTTCCATTTGTCAGGCGGAGAAAATACATCAAGAGAAGGTTGATGATTGGAGCTGATCACTTCAACCGTGACCCAAAAAAGGGCTAGAGTTCCTACAAGGAACACATCTTCTGCCTGACAAACTTGACCCCCAAAGTGTGGCTTGCTTTTTCAGGTACACTGCTGGATTAGATAAGAATCTTGTTGGGGATTTCCTAGGAAATCATGATGAGTTCTGTGTTCAGGTTCTTCATGAATTTGCTGGGACTTTTGATTTCCAAGATATGAATCTGGATACTGCACTAAGACTGTTCCTGGAAACTTTTCGATTGCCTGGAGAATCGCAAAAGATACAAAGGGTGCTGGAGGCATTCTCTGAGAGGTACTATGAGCAATCGCCACAGATTCTAGCTAACAAGGATGCTGCTTTGCTATTATCATATTCACTTATAATGCTTAACACTGACCAGCACAATGTCCAAGTAAAGAAAAAGATGACAGAGGAGGATTTCATCCGGAATAATCGGCATATAAATGGAGGCAATGATCTTCCTCGAGATTTTTTGTCAGAACTATACCGCTCAATATGCAAGAATGAGATCCGCACAACTCCAGAACAAGGCTTTGGCTATCCTGAAATGACCCCTAGTCGGTGGATAGATCTAATGCACAAGTCTAAGAAAACTGCACCGTTCATTGTAGCTGATTCTAGAGCATACCTTGACCATGATATGTTGCAATAATGTCAGGTCCAACAATTGCTGCTATCTCTGTTGTATTTGATCATGCTGAACATGAAGATGTTTACCAGACCTGTATTGATGGATTCTTAGCTGTTGCAAAGATTTCAGCATGCCATCATCTTGAAGATGTACTGGATGACCTAGTTGTGTCTCTCTGCAAGTTTACGACTCTTTTGAATCCATCATCTGTTGAGGAACCAGTGTTGGCTTTCGGTGATGATGCAAAGCCAGGATGGCAACTGTACTGTTTTTACTATTGCAAATAGATATGGTGATTACATTCGTACAGGTTGGAGGAATATACTGGACTGTATCTTGCGACTGCACAAGCTGGGGCTTCTTCCAGCTCGCGTAGCTAGTGATGCAGCTGATGAGTCAGAGCTCTCTGCAGACCCTGGTCATGGAAAGCCCATTACAAATTCTTTATCTTCAGCTCACTTACAGTCCATAGGAACCCCCCGTAGATCCTCTGGATTGATGGGCCGGTTCAGTCAGCTTTTATCCCTTGATACAGAGGAGCCAAGATCACAGCCCACTGAGCAACAACTTGCTGCTCATCAACGCACCCTTCAGACAATTCAAAAATGCCATATTGACAGCATATTTACTGAAGTAAGTTTTTGCAAGCTGAATCTTTGTTGCACTAGCACGGGCCCTAATTTGGGCTGCAGGGCGCCCCAGAAAGGGAGCAGCTCACCTGAGGATGAAGACACTGCAGTTTTCTGCCTGGAGTTGCTTATTGCAATTACCTTGAACAACCGTGATAGGATTGTGCTTCTATGGCAGGGTGTCTATGAGCACATAGCTAATATTGTTCAATCACCGTTATGCCTTGTGCGCTGGTAGAGAAGGCAGTTTTTGGGCTTCTTAGAATTTGCCAAAGGCTGCTTCCTTACAAAGAGAACCTGGCTGATGAACTCTTGAGGTCCCTGCAACTTGTCTTGAAGCTTGATGCTCGAGTGGCTGATGCATACTGTGAGCAAATTACACAGGAAGTAAGTCGCTTAGTGAAGGCAAATGCTACACATATCAGATCTCAAATGGGGTGGCGTACAATAACATCTTTACTATCCATCACAGCCCGGCATCCAGAAGCATCTGAAGCAGGTTTGATGCGCTTTTATTTATTATGTCTGATGGGGCTCACTTGCTCCAGCCAATTATGTTCTCTGCATAGATGCTGCGAGGCAGTTTGCGAGTCTCGTGTTGGACAGGCAGAGCGATCTGCACGTGCACTGGATCTTATGTCCGGTTCAGTTGATTGTTTGGCAAGGTGGACCGTGAGGCTAAGGAAGCAATGGGAGAGGAGATGCTGGTAAGATGTCTCAGGATATTGGTGATTTATGGTTGAGGCTTGTGCAGGGACTCAGAAAAGTTTGTTTGGACCAGAGAGAAGAGGTCAGAAACCATGCTCTTCTATCATTGCAGAAGTGCTTGACTGGAGTAGATGGGATCCACATTTCTCATGGTTTATGGTTGCAGTGTTTCGATCTTGTGATCTTCACAATGCTCGATGACTTGCTTGAAATTGCTCAGGGACACCAAAAAGACTACCGAAACATGGAAGGCACACTTATTCTTGCCACAAAGCTCCTTTCCAAAGTGTTCTTACAGCTGCTCCATGAGCTCTCTCAGTTAACTACATTTTGCAAACTGTGGCTCGGTGTACTCAGCCGAATGGAAAAATATATGAAAGTAAAAGTCCGAGGTAAGAAAAGTGAGAAGCTTCAGGAGCTTGTGCTCGAGCTTCTCAAGAACATCTTGCTTGTAATGAAGACAAGGGAATACTCATGCAGAGGAGTGCACTAGGTGGAGATAGCTTGTGGGAACTGACATGGCTGCATGTGAATAACATTGCGCCATCTTTGCAGTCGGAGGTTTTCCCTGATCAGGGTCCAGAGCTCAAGCATGGCGAAACTGGTTGTGCAGTTTCCGGTGAAACAGTTTCTGTTCCTTCAAATGAAACAATCACCCTTGAAGGGGCTGGTGCGGGAAGTTAAATGTTGTGTAAAGTTGGATGCCTGAAAAGGGTTTGTGATTGCCAGCATATAGAGTCACACACAATACGTTGCTATTTCTCGAGGTTATCCGCATTGAGACATTAGGACACATTAGGTTATGCAGCCGCTGAGATTCCGCAAATCCTAGTATCGTTTGGAGGTATTGGGTGCAAATTGGTAAAAAAATTAGAGTGAGCCTTCCTTAGAAATGTGGATAAGATTTTTCAGTTATAATTACCTGTTATTCCAGATCTGGCTTGGTCTTCCATCTCATTGCTGCCTCCATGGAACCTTGCCAAAATGTTGTGTTAAAAATTACTTAGTTCTTAGTCTTTGCATATGGTGTTTTTTTGGCTTTTTTTTTTTTTGCAGTGAGAAGGATTCATCCTGTTCGTTTCGACTAGTCGGAAATCAGAACTTTGGATCCCTAGGTGGGATGTTACCCGTATATTGCCTCTGCTCATTGATGTATAGAAGCATAGGATTAGAAGATTTTACTTGGAATGGCAATGAACCATTAATTTTATCACTCTACTTGTGCTTTATCAATTATCACAGAAATTCCTTAAAATGCTTTGTTCATTTGATCAAAATATGGAGTGACCTACTCCTCCTGTAATTTTGTTATTGTTAGTGAAATTTTCAGTTGGCATGACATAAAAAAACATAATATGAACTGAGAAATTTTCAATATAAATTATACCAATTATACATGTATCAAAATTAATATAGCTATGAGATGAGTTGAACGAGTTAGTCATCTTTAATTATGTGTTAAATGTTAACTTAGTGGAGTATTGTACATATGGATGAATTATAAACGTGTACGTATACTGGGATTATGGTTAATTTGCTTTATATTTTTATGTGTTACAAGAGATGAATCAGAGGGCAAGATCAGAGCCTTAGATTATGTTTGGTCGGTCCCAAATCTCAACACCTCGGGTTGGCCCACCTCTACATAAGCAAAATAAAAAATAAAAATCTGCCAGATTTGGTCAAATACAGGGAAAGAGGTTCACAAAAGCAAACTTGGCGTTCTCCTGTTCTACTGAGTTAACACAGTTCTCCACGGCAACCAAAGTTCCCGTCTTTCACGCCTTTGAATTGAATCCCACGAATTAATCCTGAAAATTCTCTCTCACAAACTACAGAAAAAAACCCAGATTTTTTTTTGACATGGATTCCCTGTCGTCTGTCTCTCCATCTATAGTTCTACCTCCGACCAACCCTTTACCGACACGACGGCGGCATCGTCCCCAAGTTGTTGCCTTCTCGTTTGCCACCAATACCCGTCTTCCTCGCTTTTCGTCTTTCTTTGGCGTGAAGCTTAAGGGGAGATTGAATCGAGTTGTTGATTGTAAATGCAAATTCAACGGAGGGGATGCGAGAAGAGGAGAAGAAGATGGTCATGGTGGTAACGATGATGATGTTGATGGTGAGAAAGACGAGGTTGAAAGGGCGCTTCATTTGGACGGTACGATTCCATCTACTTCCAGCGAGTTCTTGCGACGGGTTTCATCTCGGGCGTATGATATGCGGAGGCATTTGCAGCAAAGTTTTGATAGCAGCAGTTATGATGGTAAACAAAGCTCTGCAAATTTTGGGTGTTTTTCAATGCATTTGTCTACTCTCTTTAGCTTTAATTGTGATTGTAGCCTAAAAATGACTACTTTAGCCAAACGCTGTTATTGCTTAGTGGATTGTCTGTAATTGTAGCTTTTTCTTTAGGCATTTCTGTAGTTAGTGCTATTTGCTATAGTTCATAGGTTATACTTCTTCCATAGAATTAACCAATCATGCTACCAGCCTCTGGACTCGGGTGTGAATGTCACATCATGGTATAATGATGTTTTTTATTCCATGTTTTGTAATGTATTTGAAGAGTTATATGCTCATACATATGCCTGGATATATATTGATCACGAGTACTTCACCAAAAAAGGTCAGTCTGATCCGTGTATAGGTAAATGTACCATAGAGCCTCTTCTACTAAGAGTTGGACTGCATTTTACTCCCTTTTCTTTTTGAACTAACATATATAGAGTGTAGATAAAAGTACAAATGGATGAAGTTTTTAACTTGAAGGACCAATAAACTCTTTGAGCTATAACATACATGGACTAATTTGCCTATTTTTTTAGTAGAGGGGGCAAAATGCAATTTGACTCGTAGTACAAAGGCTCCATGATACTTTTACTATAGAGTATATGAGTTTTTGTATGTACTTGGTGACCAAAACTGGAATTTATTGATGTAAATTTTTTGATATGTTGTTTCTTTTTACAAAGCTTAAGTACTTTTCTGCATCTGATCTTTTGTTTCAGTGTTGGAGGCAAATCCATGGAGAGATCCTTTGAAACCTGTATACGTGTTAACTCACAAGGAAAACCAGTTGTGCACAATGAAAACTCGAAGAAACCGCAGGTCTAATTTAGTTCCAAAAACCCCAGGATAATCTTTTCTTGAACTATTTTCTTATGCATGCCCTGCCTTACATTCTTTCTTTTAACAGTGAAGTCGAAACGGAACTTGGGTTATTGTTTTCCAAAGGAGGAAAGCGGAGTTCTGGGTTCGGAAACAAAACCGAACAGCCTAGATCTGGTACTAAGTTTGAGATGCTGGTGGAGGATGTTAGGGAAGGAGTTCTTGTAAGTATCATTGATTTTGTGTTTCGTTTTTTTTTTTTTTTTCATTGTGTAGTCTCGGTTGTCAATGAATCAAATAACAATCACAATTAATCAAGGACTTCCAGGACTTGTATGTCCATGGTTTAAATTAGTATATCCTTGCTGTATGCTATATGATATGCCTTTATTTCTCCAAACCGGTAACGCTTCCGAGTTTCAAATTGCTTGCAGTTTTCCGGGTGTAAATAGATCAAGCTGTCATTTTATCTTATAGCATTCACTTTCTTTCTGTTGGTTTATCTGTAAAAGTATCATGGAAGCTCCTATACTAGGAGTCAGATTGCATTTTGCCCCTATACTGAAAAATAGGTAAATTAGTCCCTGTACATTAGATCAAAGAGCAAACTAGTCCTTTTGTTAAAAATTTCATCTATTTTTACTATTAAAAACTGGTCCCAATATGTTAGCACGAGGTATACATGACATGACATGCAGAGGTGGACTTAGCACTCTCAAAAAATTGGTCCTTTGAAGTTTATGAAATTATAAGTAATATAGTAGTATTTAACAAATTGCGATTCATCTTTGGCCCCCTTAAAACAAATTTCTAGCTTTGCCCATGACACTATGTGTCACTTCCAGTTATTTTGTCAATCACTTCAGTATTTAACCGTACAAATGTATGAAAATTTTAAAAGAAATGACAATTTGTCTTTGATGTAATGTAGGGATTAATTTGTTCTTTTTTATTAAAGGGATCTAACTCCTAATAGGGGCCTTCTTAATACTTTTACCCTTGTTTTCGGACTCATCTCCGTTTATTACAGGTATTCGAAGATGAGAATGAAGCTGCAAAATATTGTGACTTAATGCAGGGAGGAGGGCAAGGATGTGAAGGTGTTGCTGAGATCGATGCTTCATCGGTTAGTTAGATTCAGAAACTGTTTGCTTGTCCAGTACGGAACCTTTTCTTATAGAATCTCTGGTACTATTGTGTAGGTATTCGATCTTTGCCGAACGGTGAGGGCACTCGTGGTTCTCTTCCGCAGGGGAAGAACACCTCCGTTACCTCAAAGTCTCGAGCTCAACCTGAAAGCCCGGAAAGATCGCTTGAAGATCAAGAGGGCCTGATATAAAGTAAAAATGTATAACTATGATGGCCAAAGATGAAAACCATATAGGCCTTTACTCCAATGTAACTTCATTTATCACAAACTTGAAATATAATGTATAGTATAATTTGATTACTTGATTTACATAGTAATTTTTTCATAGATGAACTATAATTGATAACGGCTAAATTTGTGATAATGCAATAAAGAAGGGCCCCAGTTATAATAAAGAAAGGCTAAGTGTGTCACAATAGGTGGATCTTAAAGAATATAGCTTCTATTTGTAGTATTGGAATTGCTTGAGGGTATTATATATACATACTTATATGTTGAGAATGATTATGGATTTAGACATATTTTTTTACATTATTTTATATAATATTTGAATATAATTATACACCCTTATTTTAATTTGATCTTTTATGGTTAAGTTTACTGTACTTTGTGATTTGTTTTAATTTTTTAAAATGAGTCAATGATAAACGCATATTTTTATGGTTGCTCTTGTCTGGTGATGTTTAAAATTTCAATATTATTATTGTGCATACAAATTGTAGAAATGTTTTAGGCCCAGTTGGGAGAGACCAAGATTGTTGTCAGATATTCATGTTGTTCAAAAACAACCATTAGCAAAATTATTCAAGGAAAAGCAGGCAGCTTGGTATTTAATTATTTAAGATATTCAACAACATTAGATGATTGTAAGAAATGAACGCCATTATTAATAGTTATAGCTACCTATGTTACTCACTCTTATGCACCCACCATCTTCCTTTTCTTTAATATTCTATTTAAAAATAGCAAATAGATGATTATATCTCATTTTTCTTTGGAAGTGAAAACATTGATAGGCCAAAAACCCTTGTGAGTTTTTAATTTATTAATTTGAAGGTTTATTATTACAGTTAATGGTAATATGTGAAGGCACTTGTAATAAAATCCTACACTTAAGTGAACTTCAAAGATGAAACCAGATAGCTTTCTTTCCTTTGATGAATCCTTCTGCAGAATCATAAACCATTAATCCAAACAACTCTTGAAACCATGTACCCTCTGAGAATAGTCCATTCATGCAATTCCATTGGATGATCCAATCTTTCCTTTAACTCTGGAATTTGATCACTGCCATATTCAACTTTCAAATATCCCCACTTTCACATGGATTAATCGATGAGTTCCAACCAAAGTTTTCATTAAACATTCCATTAACAGACGATGATGATGACATGGCAATGTTGTGGTGTTCTCCATGAAGTTCAACGTTGACGTAGGGGACTGTAAGTTGTTATTGTCCATGTTGAAAGTGAATAACCCGCAGACGACACCTTGCCATGCTTTGAGTACGTCGAGGCATTGCGGTCTAGTTGCCGGAGTCGGCGAAGGCGCAACGGCAGTGAATGGTTGCTTTGAGGAGGGTTTGAGGAACTAGCTTGGACTCACGAACCAGTCTAGCTTCAGCTCTAAACGAGCACTCTCCCATTGAGCCATGTGACTAAGGTTAGCAGCATCTTTAGGTTACCAGTGGTGGACCGAGTGCATCGGTTTTAGGCTTGTGGGTGACAGGATCGATCCCCATTTTGGTTAGCCTTTCTTTAGATGTGTGTTCCAGTAGTTCTTGATCTCATTGTCTGTTCTTTTCGGCAAATGAGTAGCTATGGCAGACCACCTATACATATATATATACACAAATTAATATAAAAATGGGTTTGGATTATGTTTAATATTAAGTACCTGTTTCCAAGAAGGGCTGGAGTTGAATAATGGTCTGTTCTTCTTGTAAACTGAACTTTCCTCTTTTGATATCAGGTCTCAAGTAGTTAATCCATCTCAGTCGGCAACTCTTTCCACATCTTTGAAGCCCTATATAATACATATATATCAAATTAATATATAGCAAGCAAAACATATATATATGTATAAAGATATTGAGAAATGAAGACCAGCTTTTAAAGGCAAGGCACGCCAGCTTCCATGGCCATGTTGTTCAATGTAAGCTAAGAGCTTTTGATCTTCTTCTGGGGTCCATGGACCTTTCTTCAACCCTACCTTTCACAACATGGTGACCTCCCATATATATATATGTATGTATGTATCTTTCAAATGAACCTTAGCTAGAACTGTATAACAATTTCTTGAACTCCCTTTGGCTTTTTGGATCAACACAATGAACATATATATAAGTTGAAAGCGATGAAATGAGGGGAGAGGTGATGGGATAGGGATATGAGTGCGATATAATATAAGGCAATTGTGTTGTAAACTAGTAATGATATATGACCATTATACCTCCTTTATTATTACATCTGATATAGTTAATCATTTATTATGGACAACCAATGTCATTTAATTTTCTTTATATATTATTATCTTCACAATTTTTTCTACTCATTTTTACTATCATACCATCTATTATCCTAAAATGATAAAATCACGTATCAATTTATAATAATGATCCAATACACAAATTTCTATAAAAAATAAGAATCAACTAATATTAGCATACTTTTATCAAATCAACTTAAAACTCGAATTACACATAAAAAGTAACAAGTCAACTTATAATCTTTGGGTACAAATGTAAATTTTACAAAATATAATACCACATTAGAAAAAATATTAACTCAAATACCAATTATATAATAAGGTTGTTTTAAAGAAAAGAATCACAACCATCATGATATATGATTGTAAGCATATAAAAATTAATTTGAGATTTAGGGTATTGATATAGGTTAAATTTTATTTGATATCATGACCATGTTTTAATAGGTGGCATTTATATAAAAGATTTTTTTTTTGTTCCTAAGACTTTGGGAGAAAGTCGGTGGTTTTCATTTCCCAAAAATAAAAAAGAAGGAGAGGATGGTGTATGTTAAATTGGTATACTTGTTGTAATTATAAAAAATGCTACGAATTAATTCAAGGTATATATGCATATATAACAAAGAAATGGTGTATTAATAAAATCTTTGTTTCTTCGTTTCATTAATCATACATTTTAATGGCACTTAAATGTTTTGTTTCCTTGAAAGTTTTCAAGTAATTAATCATTAAATCAGATTAATTAATTAGATTTTATTAATAATGATAGCAATGTTAATCTATAAACTGTGAGAAACTTGATGAAGCAAAGATTTTTTTTGAATTCTTCATTTAAGATGAAATAAAATGGTGGAGCTACATGTAATAAATGATTAAGTTTGCAGAAATTGTGGAAATTACCCCCAATTTCTGAAAAACGTGGTGATTTAATTCCTAGCTTTGCTGTTAGGTTGAAGCATTTGTGATATTTATGTCTTACATAATAATCATCTAAGCCTATACTCACCTCATGCTTAACATAATCTAATATTTGACATGTTTGGTTTTAGATTTTGGAAATATTTTATTAGGAGAAAAATGAAGAAATTATGAAATACTCTCTACCCTTTGGAATCACTATCATTAAATAGAGTTGATCAGCAGCTACAAGCAATATTAACTCCTCATAAAACCACACAAACAAACATATTTATTTACTTATTAGTTTACAAGCTCTATTCATCTCAATACTTCAAGATTTATTATTGTTAAGAGAGATTAGGTAGGGTGAGAAAATGTGTCAGCCTGAAGGATGAATTAACGAATGTGGAAACAGATGCAGTTGGTGGCTAAATGGGAAATCACCCTTTGTATTACTTTGTTTACCAAAACTAGTTGTGAGTGAGGAATTGCCACACCTGCCAACATGTTCTACCTTTTAATTACGCCTCTTTTACTATTCACGTACTTCCTTTAATGTGCCCCCTTTCTACTCTCACCCCCATTCATTTACTCCTTTAAAGGCTGTCATACTATGTAAGGACCAACAAAGTTTGAACCTATCATCAAAATAGCAGACAATAGCTGCTTCAAACAAATTTTGATCGAATACCACCATAGATATCCAACAATTTATTGGCTAAAATACAGTTGATCTCAATTCAAACAAGGAAAATGAAAACGAGATTAAGAACATTCACTAAGGCCTAAGACCACAGACCACATTGGACTAATCTCTTGACATGATATATGCCATGAGCAAACAATCTCTTGCATATACCAATAGCTTATACACTAATAGAAGCTAAAACCCTCTATTTGAACGTCAGTGACTCAAGTTTAGCTCCTAGGAATCGCACCTTGAATGGGATGCCTCATTAGATGCAAAACAGATTATAGCATCTTATTGGACCCCAAAGGCTTTTATATGTCAGACATACGAACCAGCTTATCGTAAAGAATGTGATCGTCCCTTCCTGTGTTGCTCTCTAACAATGCACTTTGCACTTTCCTGATGCAGGTAAAGAATGCCATGAGTACCCATAATGCAAGAGTACCATATAAAAAGTTAATTATGACAAGCAACCGCAGAAAGAAATGGGAAGATTTGAGGCAGGGAAATGGAAGTAAATCTGAAATACCTGCACAAATCCGTTAGTCAATAGCAGGCTACCTTCTTTTATTTTTAGGATAACTTTCTTCTTCCTTTCTTGATTATCTCCCTCATGCCAGCATACTGTTCTTCTCTTCTTCATTTTCTGAGTTAATCTTTCATTAATTAGGATAAATAACAGCAAAAACATATGAAAATGAATTTGCTGAATCAAACCACCCTGAAGTAATCCAGGTGTAAATGGACAGTCAATCATAATATAACAAAATATTAGTAGTATAGAACGAAAAGATTGAAATTCAAGGGATGCATCCAGAAACTCTTTAAGTGAAATAATGTCGACAAAAATTATTTCAGCTTCCCTAAACTTTACCTCTTAGAGGAATTGGGTTGACTTGCATCCTCCATTTCTTCATATTCTTTCAGGATCTTCCTCTGGATCTTCTTCCTCTATTTCATCTTTTATCTTTGGCTCCTCAACATGATCAACGTTAGTTCTTCATTGGCCATTTGGCTCCTCAACTTGATCTGTGGTAGTTTCTTCCTTGGTCACAATCATTTCATCCTCCTGCTGAGTTGCAGTTGATGTGTCCAACTTAGTAGATTCATTTTCATCACAGGAGCTCATTGCTTTTCGATCGTTTCGTTGGCGATGTTTTCTCAGTTTCCTTGTCGATTTTCTTCCCGTTGCCTCTTACGCTGATTTCTTTTGTAATAAATCTTACTCGCAGTTTCTACAAAATGAAAAGGATGTCAGTTGAAATCTTTTATGGGGAATTAGGTAAAATAAA